>NC_056666.1:67129338-67445171 GCF_018350195.1 Panthera tigris | reverse complement strand
CTGACCCACTAGACAATGGTCCAGTTGTGCTTGATATACGAGTTGATGATCTAGTTGTTCTGGATACTTCAGATGATGACTCAGTGGACTCAGATACTCCAAATGACTGTCCAGTTGTGGCTGATCCTGTAGCTGATATTCCAGTGGTGCGGGACTTTATCAATGAAGGTCTAGTTGTCCTTATTTCTTCAGATGATGGCCCAGTCGTCCATGAACTTAAAATGGATTGTTCTGTTGTTCCTGAACGTCCATGGAATGGTCCTGTGGTCCCTGATCCTCCAGCTGCTTGTTCTGTTGTCCCTGCTTCTTTGGCTGACAGTCCAGTTGTCTGTGATCCTCCTGTGGATGGACTGGTAGTGCCTGAACTTACAATGGAGGTCGCAGTGGTTTCTGGTCTTCCATCCAATGACTCAATTGTCCTCGATCCTACAAATGACTGTCCAGTTGTTGCAAACCCAGATGACTGACCAGAGGTCCCTGTCAATCCTGCTGATGGTACAGATGTTCCTGGTCCTACAACAAATGGTCCAGTTTTCCCTGACCCACCGGACATTAGTCTAGTTGTGCTTGATATACCAGCTGATGATCCAGTTGTTCCTAATTCTCCAGCTGGTGGTTCAATTTTCCCTGTCACTCTAGTAGATTGTCCAGGTATACCCATCACTCCAGGTGATATTCCACTTGTTCCTGAACTTACAACTGATGGTCTAGTTGTCTCTGAACCTAAAACAGATTGTTCTGTTGTTCCTGGTACTCCAGGGAATGGTTCTGTGGTCCCTGATCCCTCAGATGTTGGTCCTATAGTCCTTGTCTCTTCAGGTGATAGTACAGTTGTATGGATTCCTCCTATGTAGGGACCACTAGTTCCTGAACTTAAAATAGCAGTTGCCGTTCTTCCTGAATTTCCCGCAAATGATCCAGTTGTTTCTGCTCCTTCAGCTGATGGCCCAGTTTTTACTAACCCAGGTGATGGGCCAGATATCTTTGTCCAACCTACTGATGGTACAGATGTTTCTGACCCTACAACAGATGGTCCTTCTGTCATCCCAGATCTACCCGTTGATAGTCTAGTTGTTTCTGATATACCAGCTGGTGATCTAGTTGTCCCTAATACCTCAGCTGATGGTCCAGTGGTGTCTGAATCTCCAGATGATGATCTCATGGTCTCTGTGTGTCCAGGTAATGGTCTGGTTGTCTCTGAACCTAAAACAGATGGTCTAGTGGTCCCTGATTCTTCAGATAATGGGTGAATTGTCCTTGAAACAAAAACAGATGACACTGATGTTCCTGGTCCTCCAATGAATTGCCCTGTCGTCCCTGATCCTCTAGCTTCTTGCCCAGTTGTTCCTGCATCTTTAGTTGACCATACCATTGTCTGTGATCCTCTTACAGGTGTTTCAGTAATCCCTAATGTTATAACAAAGGTTTTTGTTGTTTCTGATCCTTCAGCTAATGTTCCAGTTTCTCCTGATGCTCCCGCTGACAGTGTTGTGGTCCCTGATCCTCTAGCTGCTGTTCCAGTTGTCTCTGGTCCCCCAATTGATGATCCAGTTGACCCTGTCAATCTTGTAGATGATGTAGATTTTACTAATCCTGCAATAGGTGCTGTAGTTGTTTGTGATACTTTTGTTGATGGTCCAGTTGTTCCTAACCCAAATGATGATCCAGATGTCCCTGTTAATCCTACTGATGTTACTGATGTTCTTGATTCTGTTCCTGAACGTCCAGTTATCCCTGACCTTCCAGTTGATGGTCCAATTGTCCTTGACATACCAGATGATGATCTAGTTGTTCCTAATTCTCCAGATGATGGTCCAATTGTCCTTTTCACTCCAGATGATGCTCTGGTTGTCCCTGAACCTACAAAAAATAGTCTACTTGAAGGTATAGTTGTTCCTGGACCTACAACAGATGGTCTGGTTGTCCCTGAACCTAAAAGAGATTGTCCTGTTTTTCCTGATCCTCCATGGAATGGTCCTGTGGTCCCTGAACCTCCAGCTGTTGGTCCTGTTGTCCCAGCTTCTTCAGCAGATTGTCCAGTCATCTGTGATTTTACTGTGTAGGGACCAGCAGTCCCTGAAATTACAACAGGGGTTACTGTTGTTCCTGAATTCCCAGCAAATGATCCAGTTGTCCCTGCTCCTTTAGCTGATGGCCCAGTTATTCCTAACCCATGTGATAGGTCAGATGTCCCAGTCAATCCTACCGATGATACAGCTGTTCCTGATTCTACAAAAAATGGTCCTGTTGCCATCCCAGATCCAACTGTTGATGGTCCAGTTGTCTCTGATATACCAGCTGATGATCTTGTTGTTCCTAATGCTTCAGATGATGGTTCAGTGGACTCAGACACTCCAGATGACAGTCTACTTGTGGCTGATCCTGGAGTCAATACTGCAGTTGTACCTGACTTTACCAATGAAGGTCTAGTTGTCCTTATTTCTTTAGAAGTTGGTAAGGTCATCCCTGAACTTAAAACAGATTGTCTTGTTGTTCTTGATCGTCCATGGAATGGTCCTGTGGTCCCTGATATTCCAGCTGCTTGTTCTGTTGTCCCTGCTTCTTTGGCTGACAGTCCAGTTGTCTGTGATCCTCCTGTGGATGGACTGGTAGTGCCTGAACTTACAATGGAGGTTGCAGTGGTTTCTGATCTTCCAGCCAATGACTCAGTTGTCCTTGATCCTACAGATGATTGTCCAATTGTTGCAAACCAAGGTGATAGACCAGAGGTCCCTGTCAATCCTGCTGATGGTACAGATGTTCCTGATCCTACAACAGATGGTCCAGTTGTCCCTGACCCACCAGACAATAGTCCAGTTGTGCTTGATATACCAGATGCTGATTTAGTTGTTCCTAATACTTCAGCTGTTGGTCCTGTAGTATCTGAATCTCGAGATGATGATTTAGTTGTTCTTGTCACTCCAGATGATGTTCCAATTGTCCCTGAACCTAAAACAGATGTAGTTGTTCCTAACCCTTCAGATGTTTGAGTTGTCCCTAAACCCAGAACAGGTGTTTCTGTTTTTTCTGATTCTTCAGTGGATGGTCCTGTAGTCCCTGATCCTCCAGCTGCTAGTCCACTTGTCTGGGCTTCACCTGATTGTTCAGTTGTCTGTGATCCTCCTGTGGATGGTCCAGTATTTCCTGACTTTAGAACAGAGCTTTCAGTTGTTTGTGATACTCCAGCAAGTAATGTAGTTGTCCCTGATCCTTCAGCTGATGGTCCAGGTGTTGTTAACCCAAGTGATGGTTCAGTTGCTCCTGTCAATCCTTCTGATGGTACAGATGTTCTTGAATCTACAACAGATGGTTCAGTTGTCTCTGATCCTTTAACTGATGATCTTGTTGTTGCTGATCCTCCCAGTGATGGTCCTGTTTTCCCTGTCACTACAGATGACAATACAGTTGTCCCTGATCCTTCAGCTGATATTCTAGTTGTCCCTGATCTTCCCTCAGATGGCCCAGTTGTTCCACCTCCTTCAACATAGTGTCCAGTTGTTCCTGTAAAAATAAATAGTAAAAATACAATTTTGTTTATAAGATATATCGTGGGATTTTTGTTGTTGTTGTTAAACTAGGAGCTTTCTCCACTATAGCTTTCAAGGCATCTTCATGGGCACCACCAGATTTCATACCTTTTATTCTACAGTGTAACTTCTTCCTGTTTATTCATCTAGCAGTACTTTACTGGGTATCTTGTGTGGTATTGTATAAGTTCTCAGAAACATATAAATATTACTCATTTTACCATTGGAACTACCCTATGGCATATATAGTACTACTTTCCCTTTTTATAGAGTAGAAACTAAAGCAAATATAGTTGAAATAGCTTTTCAAAAATGATGTAGCTAGTAATTAGAGAGTTCTCAGTTTCATGAAGCATTCCTAGTTGAACGGGAGAGACATACAGACACATAAATTAAGTTATATACAAACAAACAAATCCACACACAAGAAAAGTGTCAAAGCACTAACATAAAGTGAGGTAATACTGACCAACTGGGATTATTTTTAGACTGCTTGGATAACAGACCTCTCTGAAAAAATGTCTTTTATTTTGAGATATGACAAAAACGCAGAAAACTATGTGAAACTCTAGGGAAATAGAACTCAGGCAGTGGGAACAGCTAGGGCAAAAGCCATAAGGCTGAAATGAACTATTTGTGCTAGAGAAGCAAAAGTAAAAGGTGAATGTATTTGGAAAATTGGAAGTTACAGGGAGGACATGCCAACAACTTAGCATCACCCAGAATACTCTGATATGAGACCCTTATATCAAGAATTCCACTAAGGGAACAGATGAGGTTGGAAACCTTGGATTTGTTGAGACATGGATCTACACAGTAGTGTGTGTGTATGGTGCCTATTTACATCAAAGCTTCATTACTTGGGCTAGCAGCAAATAACCTACTGCCTACCATATCTTCAATCCTTCTGGAAGGCTCTCTTTCATAGAACCTGTTGTTTTATTTTGTTAATAAAAGTAAAGCCTCTGAATCCTTTACCAGATTGGGAACTCTTATTCATCATTTCACATATTCACCGGATATCCACCAGATATTTATTAAGTCAGGCACTAAGCTAGGCACTGGGAATGCAAATGTAAACTAACATAGGCAAGGTAACAAGACCTTTCTCTAGTTTTGATAGTAATTCACCATTGTACTAGACAGTGGCTGTCTAGTAATGAAAAATGACTGGATGAAGATTCAATCATCTAGGCCCTGTTTTAGCCTCCAAACATATTCACCTATGACTAAAGTAAACACATTGATTTTTTAATTTATAAAATGTGAATAATCACTAATATATTGTCAATTGCACTAGGTGGTTATATGATTCGAGTAAGTGAATATATGTGAAAACACTTTGTCCATCTTATACTTAGTATAATTTTATGTGATTATCATTTTTATTTTTTGCTAAAACAGGTTAAGATGACTTACAAATAATGTTATACAATAGTAAATGACTACCTCATATCTTTATTTCATTTAATAAGTTGTATTCAATATATCCAGTAAAAAACAAAGTATAAAAACAGTTTTATTTTACCAATTAAATTTTTAAGCACTTTTTTTTCCTATTTCATGAGAAATATTTACCAGTCCCCTTTCTTTCTCTCTTTCTTTTTTTTCTCCTCTCTGGTCCGTATCTTTGATCCTTTGGAATGAGTTAAATATTATGAAACACAAACATTGTTTAGTAAGGTGTGGCTATACCCACTGCATATTGCATACCCTCATTGTATATTTTCCTGTAAGGTGAGTTTTGAGCAAATGAGGTATGTAGAGTCATGTCCTATTTGCAAATTCTAGAAAAGAAGAATTTTTTAAACCAAAGTGTGGAGATTTTAAGTAGCAAACTATTTGCTGAATGTTTAGACAATTCAGAAGGCAATGTTACTGAATATTCTTAGGAAAGGGAAAGCTGTTCATCAAGGTTCTAGATCATTTTTCTATTCAATAATGAACTTATAAAGAAATATATTAATATTTTAAATCATGACTTTTTTAATACTAAAGAACCATGACATTTTTCTAATAATAAAGATAGCGGGTTTTTGAAAATAGATTGCAAAAAGAAAAATTCTAACTTGAACATCCCTGTTGATGGCTGAGAATCATTTAATATCCAGAAGCCTATTATTCAACAAAGAAAAGAATTTATTGAACTCTTAAATATTTCTGTTATGGGAAAATCATATTATCAAGCAATGAAATGCAAAAACACTATTATTTAGTACTTTTATATTTATATTTGTTTGTTGTATAAGTGATTTTTTGTAGAGCCACTCAAACCTTAGATGAAGAAATGTAACTAACTGGATGAGGAAACATCCCTAACTCAAAAACAACATTTAAGGACCAAATATGAGATGAAATGTTAGATGGTTACTATTACATTTTTAATTAACTCAGTTATAGTTGTATCCGGTAACATTCCAGTGATTTCTGCATTGGCCATGCATTCCAGTGACATCTGCATTGGCCACATCAGATTCAAAATGCTGCATTAGTCTTGTTTAGTAACGGGGAACACCTGAACTGTCAGATCACTGGCACACTGTCATGTGTTGTTCTGAAAACCCAACAGTGCACAAATATTGAACAACAAAAAATGTAATGGCAATCTTTCTAAGTGATTCACATAATATTTGAATTGTAGTGTGCCAATTTTTAAGCAGGAAGGATTTCCAACTAAAATAAACATTCTACTGACTGGTCTTTTATAAACAAGTTTCTACATTGACAGATTTTTGTGACTTTTTGTATTTAGCTAATCTCACCTAGTTTATCTGAAGAGCTTGTAGTACCACTGCGGGGTGACCCAGGTGTATTTTCATCTCTACTAGTTGTAATACCGGATGTTCCAGTTGTACCTGCTATAAAGGAAAAATGGATTGGGTTCATTCCCAGAATATCTTAAGCTATGAGATCACCAAATCTGACTTAAATGAACTTCCAACAAAAGATTACCAAAATATTTGTTTTTCTTTTAAAAAAAAATGTTTTAAACATTTATTTATTTTTGAGACAGAGAAAGAGCATGAACAGGGGAGGGGCAGAGAGAGAGGGAGACACAGAATCCGAAACAGGCTCCAGGCTCTGAGCTGTCAGCACAGAGCCCGATGCGAGGCTCGAACTCATGGACCGTGAGACTATGACCTGGGCCGAAGTCGGACACTTAACTGACCGAGCCACCCAGGTGCCCCTCTGTTTTTCTAGATCAATGATATTACCCTGTATACATTTTCAAAGACGTGCTTTGACATACATTTATTTATTTTTTCACTGGATTCTCATCACAATCCCACTCAATAAATTACATTCCCATTTTTTACTGATAAGAAAACTGAAGTTACAGATGTTAAGTGATTCATTCACTTAATTGCATGAATTGCATGATACTAGTTCTAGTAAAAGTATTGACATTTGAATACTGCTCAGGCAGGCTGTTTATTCGGGATTTTTTTTCTTCCCATCTGAAATGGTTATTGAAAATTTATCAAATGTATTTTTAGCCTGTATGTAGTTTTTTTATTTCTCTTAGCTCTATTAGTATGAACCATAAATATATATAATTTTTTGAGAGAGAGAGAGAGCAGGGGAGGGACAGAGAGAGAGAGAGAGAGAGAGAGAATCCCAAGCAGGCTCCGCACTGTCAGCACAGAGCCTAACGTGGGGCTTGAGCTCAGGGGCTCAAACACATGAACAGTGAGATCATGGCCTGAGCCAAACTCAAGAATTGAATTTTTAACCAAGTGAGCCACCCAGGTGGCCCTAGTATGAACTATATCTAGCAGACTTCCTAATTTTGAAAAAAATTTCACCAAAACTTAATAGAAACTATTTTTAAACATTATTTTAGTGTGCTTTTGGATTCCAATTTCAGCCATTTGTCATTTGCTATGCACTCTTAAATTGCTCCCTTTTTTTTTTTTTTTTTTGCTTCTTTATTTCTATTTTGATAGGTTCTATTTTCACAGTAACACTTTTATATAATCCCATGAGCACACTCCCAATTTTCTTTCAGGTAGTATCTATTGTTTCTCAACAAATAATAATAATTATTATATACTTATTATTATGTAATTATTATTATTAATATAAGTATTATTATTTCTTCTTCCCTTCTCTTCTTCTTCTGTGCTTTCCACTTTAGATACCATTTTCTTTCTTAATATTCATTGTTTTTACTTCTTTAATAAATGTGAACTTATCTGGCTCATGGACTTTAAATAATTTGACTACTATCTAATCAATAAGACTATCTCATCTTCCTTCTTATTCCTATCTATCTATTTATTAATATGATATTTTTAGTTGGTTAAATATGTGACATTTATGTATTTTTATTCAGCCTTTCTTTCAACTTTTGTTCTAATTTTAGAGCTATAGTTAAAAATAGTGCCCTCTATAGGGGCACCTGGGTGGCTCAGTTGGTTAAGCAACTGGCTCTTGGTTTCAGCTCATGATCTCATGGTTTGTGAGTTTGAGCCCTGTGTCGGGTTCCTGGCTCTGTGCTGACAGTGAGGAGCTTGCTTGGAATTCTCTTTCTCCCTCTCTCTCTCTCTCATTCTCTCTCTCTCTCTCTCCCCCTCCCCCATGAGTATTCTCTCTCTCTCTTTCAAAATAAGTAAACTTTACAATTCTTTTTTTTTTTTTTTTAACTTTTGTTTACTTTTGAGAGACAGAGCACAAGCAGTTGAGGGGCAGAGAGGGAGACACAGAATCCAAAGCAGGCTCCAGGCTCTGAGCTGTCAGCACAGAACCCAACAAGGGGCCTGAACTCACAAACAGCGAGATCATGACCTGAGCCGAAGTCCAATGCTTAACCAACTGAGCCACCCAGGTGCCCCAATAAATAAACTTTAAAAGGAAATAGTGCTATAACTTTTGGTCATTTTCAAAGCATCTCTTTGTTGCTTAATGCACTCACTCTACAGTGATTTTATTATGAAGGGCTCCATGGGTGTAATTTCTCTGAATTCCTTCATGTTTTCAAGTATTTCCCAATAGTTTGATACTTGAATTACATTTAGCTCGATTTAAAAACATTTAGCCTACATTTCTCTTCCTTGAGTTTCTTAATGATCCTACTTTATCTCACTAAGCCTGATACCAACCTGAATTTCTTTCATTTTAAAAGACTTTCTTTTTGCCTCAAGGTCCAGAGACTGTATCTTTCAAATCTGACAGTTTTCTAAAATAACTCACTAAATTGACCATTCAGGATTAATTCTTCCTGATATATGGAAGATCCTTTCAACATGTAAATTTAGGATTTCCCTTTTAATTACGGGACACTTGTCCTGACTTACAGTTTTACACATTGTTTCATTGTTTTTTCTTCTTCAGAAACTGAAATATATATATTATATATATATATATATATATATATATATATATATATATATGATATTTTTTTCTATTTCCTGCAACTATGTCTTTCTCTGATCCACTTTATTATTTTTTAAGTCTGAAATATTTTGGGGGATCTTTCCAATTCTGTCTTCTGCCTCTCCTGCTATGATTTCAATATCATGTATATTCTCTTTTGGGTAGCTTGTAACTTGGTCCTTATTTTTAAGATAATTTTTTTTCCAATATTACTCCTGAGTTTTCATCAGTTCCAATTTAACCTCTTCCTACTGTTTATCTATTTTTACCCTCAAGTTTCATAATTTATAGTTCTGACACCTATATCTGCAGTTTATTTCTTAATTTAAATTCTGTTTCCTCTGTTTCGTGACTAGATTTTTAGAATTTGCTTGCTGTTGCTGAAAATTGTTCAAAATGTATATGAGTGAATAGCTTTATATAGATATTAGCATTTTCTTTTTCTTTTTCATGTTTTTTTGTATTGGATTTTCTTGAAACAATGATGGCAGGAGATCCTATGCAGTAGGGACAGAGAGGCTTTTGCAATGGCTCACCAGATTTTGCAGATCGGGAGCTTCGTCTTAGGTTGTTTATGGTGAAGGGAAGCTTCTTCTTTATTTATTTTTTAAAGTTTATTTATTTATTTATTTTGAGAGAGAGAGAGAGAGAGAGAGAGAGAGATAATCCCAAGCAGGCTCCATGCTGTCAGTGCAGAGCCTGATGTGGGGTTTCAACTAATGAACCATGAGATCACGACCTGAGCCGAAATCAAGAGCTGGATGTTCAACCCAGGCACCCCGAGAAACTTCTTTTTAAGTGGCTTCTTTCTTTTGTCTGTCTTCTAATTCTTTTTTTAAAATTTTTTTTTTTTAACGTTTATTTATTTTTGAGACAGAGACAGAGCATGAACGGGGGAGGGTCAGAGAGAGAGGGAGACACAGAATCTGAAACAGGCTCCAGGCTCTGAGCTGTCAGCACAGAGCCCGACGCGGGGCTCAAACTCACAGACTGCGAGATCATGACCTGAGCCGAAGTCGGCTGCTCAACCGACTGAGCCACCCAGGCGCCCCTGTCTGTCTTCTAATTCTTAATTACTATCCTGTTTTCTTGAGGTTCTCGGCTTTAAATATTTCTCTTTTTTCTTTGACACCCAGGCTGCAAGGATTCTTCTACCTTCCAGTGCCCTTCCCTTGCCTTCACACAGTCTAGTGCCTTCTCATGGTTCTATGACTGCCAGTCTTCATTCCATGAACTCTCCAATCTTATTTCTTTCAACTCCACATCCACAAGAGCTCTGACTTGTGAGGTCTCAGATCTTCTCTCAGTAGTCTCCATTCAGGGTATGGCCCTTTCCCTCCAGGGATAAATCCTAGTTGATGCTCTCTATGTTCTTCCACTATTAAGCACTTCTTTATATTCCCCTTTCTTCTTGGATGCCCTGACCTGAATCTCAGCTCCACTATGAGCCCCAGAGTCATCTTTCCCAGTCATTGAAGTCTTAGTCTCCTCTCTCCTTCTAACCTCTCTAGGTGTTGGCTCTGTGATATTTATGGTTTGTAGAAGGAAGTGTGTGTAGATCTAATGTATGCAGCCAACATTTTCCTGACTCCTTTTTCCCCATTGGGTCTTTGAGTGTAAATGCTACTCAATTCTAAGATCATAAAAGCAAATTAAAAACCAGGTTAGTCCAGATCACACCCTGCTGAGGAAGGTATGGTTGAACACAGCTGGAAAGTCAGGACCAGCGTTGTCTGCTTTCCCAGGACTTGGAGTTCTAGTGCCTGCTTCCCCAGGGGTGTTGTCACCTCTGGTTCTGGAAGTGGCTTTAGGCAATACCCTAGGCATGGCTTAATTTTACAATAGAAAGAAGAATTAGGTAATTAAAATATGAAATGGATAATCTTTTGAGAATGGCTTATATAAGGACAAATGAAAATTTAAAACAAAAGGCTTAATTCTTTCTGGTGAAAGTAAGGAAAGAGACTTTCCCTTTCCTTTGCTTAGAACACAAATTTGTAATTTTAGGTTTTTTTCTCTTTGAAATGTGTGTAAATCTCCAAAACATCTAAATAGGCCTAATGACCTAGGTCATTCTAGGTCTTTCTCAAGGACCCGGGGGCTCTTTGAAATGTAAACATCAAGGGAGATAGTACCCTTATCTCCCTCTAGTTATAAAACTTCCTCTTGTCAAGTGGCTCAGTTGGTAAGTGTCAGACTTTGGCTCAGGTCATGATCTCAGTTCTTGGGTTTGAAGCCAGTCTGGGGCTCTGTGCTGACAGCTTGGAGCCTGCTTCAGATTCTGTGTCTCCCTCTCTCTTTGCCCCTCCCTTGCTGGTGCACTCTTTCTCTCTCTCAAATAAACTCAAAAATAAATAAACATTAAAAAAAAAAAAAAAACCCTCCTCCTTCAAGACTGGAGTTAATTTTCTCTGTATAAAATCAACTAACCAAATTGTCATCCCAACTACTAAGTGAATTTAAGATGAACTATGTATAATAAATGGGGTTTTAAGGTCCTCTTACTTGAGAACTAGTAATTTTTCTTAAGAATATGTATGTAAAGGGCTGTCTGCTTGGTGAGATTCCTTTCTGTTTTTACAATCTCTTAGTAAATTGTCTGTAATTTGCATCACTTTCTAGTTTAAGGCTCATTCAATTATAAAACTGTTTTCTTTCTCTACTACCTTTATGGACTGGGTCTCTGGGCTGAGAGAAGATTTTGTTTTCAAACATATTACCCCAACAACTGAAATATGACTGTTGTTATTCCCATGAAATTGAATATATCTCTAAAATTCTACCCAACTCACTTATGTTTTGAGTTTTTGCTTGTTAAAGTGTATAGATATAGTACACTGATCATAATATCATATAATGTTCAAACTAGAATAATCCTGTTGTTTTTAACCCTATCTAATCAGTTCTCTTACTAGAATTTCCTCTTGAGTTCCCATTCCAATGCTTGTCACTGAACATTTCTTTGATATTGACTATTTTCTGTCTTACATGGTATTTGCCTTTGCATGTATATAAATATTCATTTCTCCTGCTCAAAAAACAAGTTCTAAGAAAACAAGTACATTACTATTCTCCTGTGTTCTCTGGAGCATCAGTCTGATGCTCTGTGTAACATCAGTCTGATGTTACACACACAACAAATAGCTCTTGATTTATTTCTGATCTTCTTCAGTTTTGACATTACACAAATAATGATAATTAAATTCTTCAGGAAGCTTTGTCTCTGTAAAAATCGTAAGTAAAGAAATCACATTTCTCTTGTCTGGATTCATTCTGATTATGTTCATTCAGTACCTGAGGCTCGGGAAGTGTTTTCACCAACAGTTCCAGTGGTGGCTGCATTCTCCCCTTCAGTTGTTCCTAATTGAGAAGAACAATGGTGCTCAGTCCACAGTGGGGTTGCCAGATTTAGCAAATGATAACACAAGACATCCAGTTAAATTGGAATTCCAGATAAACAACAATCATGCCAATGGGACATACTTATAACAAAGTATTCTTTATTTATGTGAAATTCAAATTTAAATGACATCCTGTGTTTTCACCTGGAAATTCTAGTCTGCATCGATGGTTGTAATGAAAATGCCCAAGCTACTCATATTCATTTGTCCTAAAATAACAGCCATTAAAACTATAGCCATTGCTAAATTCATTTAAATGTCTCATAAAAACCTGAGGTCTCAGCTAAGCTCATGATGGAGCACCACCAAAATGCCCAGGTGAGCCTGTGCCTTGTCTGCTGAATTCCCAGCTGGGCTGCTATCAGTGAAAGGTCATCTAGTTGTGATGCCATCACCAGTTCCAGTGGTAGTTCCAACAGGTTCTCCTGTTACACTTGATAAACACAGTACTGGGACAGCATGTACATTACTGTAGCTTTAATCTAGTACTTTGGCATTTTTGAAGGGAAGATTTGGAGAAACCAGAAAAAAAATATCATACTGAAAACTTACTTCTTTTTGTACCATTCAACATCCTTCTTGGGCATTCGATTAACTAAAACAAGTTAAATCAGCAGGGTTCTGACAAAAGACTCTTCTGTTTTGTTTGGGGGATTTTGTTTTGTTTTTACAAAAACCATGGTCTCTGAATGACATTCTCTACTCACCTAACTTGCCTTCAGATTGTGTCACTTCACTACTTGGGGGTCTAGTTGCATCACTAGCTGATGATCCGGTAGTCCCTTTCAAAATCAAAAATAAATATGAATCATGATCTTTGGTGAAGCAGAACAGATTGTGCTGTTCTCTGCTTTCAAAATACTTTTCATATATTTGTTTACATATTGTTTCACATATTTGTTCATTTCTCTACTCAGTTCTAATTTGTAGCCAAGATTGGAAACCATGACCCTAATCCCACTCCAGACTCACAGTTTCAGAAGTCCTCAAGCAGGAATCTAGCAGTTTAAAATATATCACGTTTTGCTCTATATCACATCTGAGCTGATGTTGGAGAAACACTGCCATTAGGCTCATAAAAACAGGGATACTGAATACGTGCAGTAATAATTAAAACTAATCACTCAGAAGCCACTGGCAGCTTCCCTAAGGTCGGTAAGAAGTTGCTTTAGACCTTGCACTTCCATACCTGGTCTGCCTCCCATGGTCGAGCCCGGGGCAGTTGTGTCTCCATTTGTGTTCTCACGCCCAGGTGCTGTTGTGAAGCCCTCTGAAACCTCTGGGGTCCCTGACACAACAGTGGGGAAAGGGGTTTACTTCTCGAGTTGCAGGATTCTATATATCACTCTTTTCTGATAGGACAGCATTGAGGTTTCCAAGATAAAAGAATCTTGACTCCTAGGATTTCTGCAGCTAGATATCTAATATCAGCCTAATATCATACAGAGCTTAATCTTTTTTTAAGGTTATTTATTTTGAGAGAAAGAGAGAGTGGGGGAGGAGCAGAGAGAGAGGAAAAGAGAGAGAACCCCAAGCAGGCTCTGCGATGGCATCTTGGAGCCCGATGTGAGTCTTGAACTCAAAAACTGTGAGACTGTGATCTGATCCGAAGTCAGATGCTTAACTAACTGAGCACCCAGGTGCCCCACATAGAGCTTAATCTTTAGTTCAACCTGTGGTATATTCAGTGTATTTAATAGGCGCTAAAATGTGTATCTGACTTGCCTGGTTTCCCTGGGCTTGTCGCCCCTGTGCTTGGTTCCCTGGGTGTGCTGTCTTCACCTCCTCTTGCTGGTGCAGTAGGGCTGCCTGTTGTTCCTCCTGATAAAATACAGCAGTTTCAGAAATACACTAGACCTAAATCAACTCATTTAATCTTATAGAAATCCTCCAGAGCTGGCAGTATTATCATTCCCACTGATGACGTGGTGAAGTGAAGTGCTCCAGGCCACCCAGTTATTTGGCAACAGATCCAGGAGCCAAACCCAGGCAGTCTCACCCTGGAGTTGATACTCCAAATGTGCTTCTCAAATCAACTGTGGTAAGAGAGCAATTTTGTAAAATTTCCAATCTGCCCTATTTTGGGGGGAGGAAGGGGGAGAATGCCATAAAAGTGAAGAAATGAAAATTTAAAAAGTGAAACCAAAGAAAACATAAAATTTTATTCAATAGATACAAAATCACTGTGTCAAACTGCTGCTCAATTCTTACCACATCATGGACCAGTGAAACAAACAGTTCTGGATGGCATGCCTTTGTGGACCAAACTTGGAGCAGCCCTGCTCAAAACCATTGTACAGATTGTCTGATCCCCAAAAGAGATAGCTGATTGACTCATCATCATGACCCAGTAATTCTGATTCAAATTTTTGGAAATATAAACTAGATGGTCATTACCCTAAGAGTTCAGTAAATTCACTGATCTAACTGGAATCGACCAGTGTCTTGACTTGTGCTACTGTACATTATATCTTTTAATATGTTATTTTTATGCAAACTGTAATTTATTATAGTATTTAAAACAAAAATTTTAAATCAAGAAATCTGCTAGAGGAAAACAAATGTAGGAAAATAAAACCAGGCCATGGATTCATTAATAAATATGTAAAGCGAAGTCCCACTGCATATACTAAAGAAATGATTTTTAATGGTATGTAAAGGAGTTTTGATTTATCCTAAAAGCAATCAGAACAATTGTCGAATGACCTGAAGACAGTTGAATTTTTGGAAGTTCATTCTGGCGTGGTATTGACTAAAGAGTAAATTGGGACAGAAGTGGGGAAAGAGTGGAAATGTTCTCAACTTTGATATGCATCAGTTGCTTAAAGGGCTTGTTAATACGGTTTGTTGGGCTTCACTTCAAAAGCTTCTGAATCAAAGCAGATGGGCCTGAAAATCTGCATTTCTAAAAAATTCCCAGGAGACACTGAGGCTGATGGTCTTGGAACCACACTTTGAACACCTGTGGTTAGAGGAAGATGAGCCATGTGGACAACTGCAGGTATTAAGTGGAAACTGTTTAACACCTGAGCAAAAAGCAGAGGCAAATGTGACTCAGAGGAATTTTAAGAGGTGTTTGAAATTACTGACTGATTAAGGGACAGGCTTGTTTGTTTTTAATTAAACTCATCTATGCTTAAAAAATGTCAATAATATTTTATTCTTGAAACCAACAATAGTTAAAATTTAGTCAATGATGCACAATGATAAGCATATTCTCACTGGCTTTTCTTGGATGCATGCTCTTATGCACAGATCACAAAACTGCGGGGCCATTACAGAGGAGGATAAGAGTTCTGGGTTCTAATCCTGCCTCTGCCAGTTTTGAGACCTTTTATTATTTTCTTCTTTCTGGGCATAAAAATACCTAACTGCCATGGTGGTAATGTGAATTAAATTACATATTTTCCATTTGAGAATAACTCAGAAGTTTTAGTGTGCCATATAAATATTATTGAATATATAAATGCAATATAAAGTGCAAGTGGGGGATAGGCAAAGAGAGAGAGAGAGACAGACAGACAGACAGACAGACAGAATCACAAATAGGATCTGCCCTGTCAGCGCAGAGCCCAGTGTGGGGCTCCATGTTATAAACGGTGAGATTAGGACTTGAGGCAAAAATCAAGAGTTGGATGCTTAAATGACTGAGCCACCCAGGCACCCCCTAAAGTTCTACATTTTAATTATGTATAAAAAATACCTAAGGCTGATATTGTACCTAACTCAGATATCTTTATTTTATACACTATTGTCCTGAGAAGCATTGCCTGAAACCAGTTGCTTAGCTGTGGATGGTATACTTTGTTCTGAATTCAGTTTACCTGCCATGTGCCCAGGACTGGTGGGGGCGGGGTACACTACAGTCGTGCCTGCAGTGCCAGCACTGACGGTCACGGGAAAGGGAGTTCCAATAACACCTGCGAAAAACATGAAATGAGCTTCTCATGTCAAGTATACTTGGATTTTGTTTCCAATGGGTGGGTGATTTAACTATTCAGTCAGTTCCCACTCCAGAAAATGAAAGTGTGAATCCAGTGTCTTTTTGTCCAGAGTTCCCTAAGATTTTGTTCTACTATAATTTCCTCAAAGATTTTGGTTTAGTTTTTACTATTTTGTTGTTGTTATTGCTTTTTTTTTTTTTTACAGTTATGTTCTAGGCATCTTAAATTGGGTCATGCTAAGTCTTCATATATTTGTCTCAATGAGGTTGCTTTCAAATAAATGGAATCTTAAGCTCTAATCACACTGTCACTCAGGGATAATAACAATGATGAAATATCATGAAAGAGCTAATTGCAACTTTTACACTTAGAATGCCTAAAAGAGCAAAATACATCATTAGATATACACATGTTTTCTCTTATCCTATATATTACTTTTTTAAATTTTGAGTTTGATGTTATTTATTTCTGTTATACTCTACTAATAGTTACTGATAAGGAAAAAACTAAAACTGGAAACCATATTATAGCCAGCCAATATAAACTGGTCGAAAACAAGATAAATTCAGGCTTTTTAAAGAATTTTAAATCAGTGGGAAAAGCTCAATAAATTACTTGTTCGCAACGTTTTGTCAAAAGCAAAACTCTCATATAAATTCTTTCTTAAAAACCCAAAGTTACTAATAATTTTCCCTGTTAGATTTTTTTTTCACATATAAAACCAGGAATTAATATACTAACCTGTAGTAAAAGGTTCACTCAGAAGAGTTAGAGTTGTCCCTGATAAGAAAAAGAGAAATGATGTAAATTTGTCTGAACTCAAGGGAAAATACTGGAAAGATTGCTGGATTGTTAGTTTTCAATATGTAGTAGTTTGTAATATATTTAGCACTGAGAGTTAATAATAAAATTTGATTTCAGTTTTAAAATAATGATATCATGGGGCGCCTGGGTGGCTCAGTTGGTTAAGCGTCCGACTTCGGCTCAGGTCATGATCTCACGGTCTGTGAGTTCGAACCCCGTGTCAGGCTCTGTGCTGACAGCTCAGAGGCTGAAGCCTGCTTCAGATTCTGTGTCTCCCTCTCTCTGACCCTCCCCTGTTCATGCTCTGTCTCTCTCTGTCTCAAAAATAAAAAAACGTCAAAATTAAATAATGATATCATAATGTACTTTACAATGCATATGTGTATGGGTGAAGGGGCATGGATATGCATGTGTATACTATACACACATATGCTGAATTCCAAATACAAGGTAAATGCAATAAATGTATATCAATAATGACAAAGTTAATTCTGTGTTAGCAGAAGCTAATGTTGAAGTTAATGACTTCTTTTACTCTGTTTCTGGTGGTCAGTGCCTTCCATATTTGTCTACCAAGTGGCATTTAGTCTATATTTGGAGTAGTGGGAAGAAGAAATATTTTTTAGGATTTGTTTTTATAATTTTATATAGTAGGTTTATGGAGATAAATTTGTAGTTACCAGTAAACTCCTGAAGGAAGAGGCCATATTTTTACTTTGCCTTCCCAGTGCCTGCCCCTCCAACCATTCCTGCCAGGAATACATTAGCAGTTTATTAACTGTTTATTGCCAGGGGTGCGGTGTACTCAAAATTAAGCCTTTGTTAAAATCTGTTTTTCATAAATAGCAAAATCAGCTATTTTCTGTATTTTCATCTTAGTCTCTATTGAAAAGCCCTGCAAATCTATTATTTATATGGAAATTCACACTTTACAACATTATAGTATTTTGCAACTTACAAAAGAAGAAGAAAAAGTGTCTCACACAACCTCTCTATTTGATCCTCATTCTTTGTTCAGCCACCATGGCTGCTTTTCAGCGTCTCATACCTGCTATTTGCAGTTCCCTGGCCTTGGAACACAGTTCCTTATTCTTCTCCAAGTTAAACCTTCACTGGTCAGTTCTCAACTCATCTTTTCCTCAGCCTTTCCTGACCATCTTGACTTGTTCAAATCTCTTCTCCACCTAACTCACTCCCATTTTAAGCACTTCATAGCTCTTGTCATTGACGGAAATTTCCATTTGTATTTGTAATTGCTTGATTGATATCCATCTTCCTCACTAGACTATAGGTTTTATGAACACAGGGATTGTATCTATTTTAACTCATCTTTATATCTCTAATGATAGCAGAGTGCCTAGCACCTAATAGGTGATAGATAAGTATTTGATAATAGAAGGAAAGAAGGAAAAATATTATGCTTATTCTGCATATAAAGAATTGGGCTCAGAAAAGCTATGTGATTTGTACAAGATAGATGCTAGTCAGTGACAACGCTGGGACTAAATCCAAGTCATCCAGTACCTAGGACTATAACCCAAATGGCTTTTTATATAATATAAAAATATTACGTATAAAATATCTATGTATAAAAATATCTATGTATAATGAACTACCACTTGTAGTTTTTTTAATTATCCATTCATTATATCAATGGAAATGTTATAAGTTAGACTAGAAATATATAATACCACATCAAATAAATAATAAAATATCCTTTCTTGATTACTTCAAATATGGATATTATAAATATGTTAAGTAGTTTGAGAGAAGGTTTATGTGAGAATTCTCAAAATTAGTGTCAAGCTTTAGTTGAGAAGAATTTTTAAATCAGTGTCAAGAAGACCATCAACAGACCAATTCAGATCTTATCTTTTCTCATGGATGAACACATTAATTGGACACTGAATTAAAATGCCTTGCTGATCTGGATGCAAGGATCACATAGAAAGACTATTATTCCATGGCCCACAGAGACTATCAAGATTATCATGATGCAGCAGGATACATCGTGATACTTCAAAAGAATATGTTGCAGATTTCATTTCCCAGTATAGATATAACCTTTAGGGAACTGCAGTGATTCCAGTTTGAGCTCTTTCAAATTGAGCACAATAACATTTAATTAAAAGCAGCATTATCACATGGAACAGAATCAAAATCTTCTCCACGGTTTCCACATTTGAATATTCTCTGATCAAATGGAGTCAAGGGGAACATAGTGGCTCACCATAGATGGTAGAGCACAGACTGCAAATATTTTTAGCGTACGAAGGAGAGAACACATTTATAGGCCTTTCCTCGCAATTGGTATGGCTAACATGGCAACAGGCTCCAAAGTGGATCTCCAGGACCCATCTTAAATCAGGGCCAGAAGATTTATCTAAACTAGTCACAGATTGGAGTACATACCAGTTGGGCTACTATATATAATATAGCAGTTATTTCCCCCCCCAAATAAACTTCGGAAGATATGTCTAAAATTGTTGATATAGTGATAAAAATATGGATAAGTTTTTACTAACATGAATAGAGAAGAATCCACTTTTCTTCATGGGTTAATGACCAAAACTGATAAAGCATTACTGTTCTCATTAATTTTGGCATCCATAACCACTGCAATTACAGTTAATATTTTCCTTCACTTACAAATGAACACATATGCTTAAAGGACTTGATATTGTGAATTACTATGTATCAGCTGCTTTGTTGCCAAGAGGTAACTGCTCATAATAAGAGCTGCCAAAATATTGATAGCTCTGTGCATTATGAACTAATAGTCCACTCCAAAAATTTTCAAAGTGATTGTGTTGATTTATTTTTACCTCATAAGCTTAATTAAAAAATAATTTAATTTACCTTGTTTATTTTCCACCACATAATAGACTGAATAATTAAAATAAAATCTTGCAATTAATTTTCCAGCTACTACTAAGATTTTCTGATTAAAGAATCATTTTAATTTTTATAAAAGTATTATTTTGCCATTTTCCCTGAGTGGATTCCATTTTGCTTAATATTAACTTCTGAAAGATAAGCTTAAGGAGTATCCATAATATTTTTCCTAATAAACAACAATTTTGGTACTTCAAAGTTTGCAGTTTTTCTAAAATATGATATTTCTGAAAAAAATAACCCAGGTTTTGATCCAGAAAGTAGTTGGGTTTCTGATTATAAAAAATACTAAACTTCTTTACTAAAATCTAAGTTCATTTACACAATAAATTATTCTTTATAAAAATGTTAATAGTAACTGGTCACCTGGGTGGCTCAGTCAGTTGAGTGTCTGACTCTTGGTTTTGGCTCAGGTCAGGAGCTCACGGTTTGTGAGTGAGAGCCCCACATCAGGCTCTGCGCTAACAGTGCAGAGCCTGCTTGGAATTCTCTCTCTCCCTCTCTTTGCCTATCCCCTACTTGCTTTCTCTGTTTCTCTCTCAAAATAAATAAACTTAAAAAAAAACTTAGTAATAATAGAGTTGATTTCACTGAGTCTTACTGTGTATTATTCTAAGCTGCACCATTACATTTACTCTTTACTCAAGTCCTGTAATAAAGATATTATATCCTTCCCACTTAATAAATGAGAAAACTAATGTTCAGAGTGTTTGAAGATTTAAACTAGGGTCATACAGCTAGTAAGTAGAACAGAAGAGATTCAAATTCTTATTTTTCTGCTTCTACTTCCCACTACACTGAGGTGACTTTCTATAATATCCCAATGTAATTATTTTCTTTCTATGATGGATACTATTTTAGAATAAGCTCCTTATGCAAATTAGTTGTAACACTCTAAGATTTTAACTTTTTGAGAAAGTAAAAAAAATGCATTTTAAGATATCAAATCATTATGTCACAAAACCCACTTTTTAATTATATGAACCAATATCCTATATGGTCAATGAGCTTTTTTATAGTTTAATAGAAAATTACTACATAAATCATAAATTTTAACACAACTACCAAATTGAAATTGGAATCTGAAATTATATGCAACTATTTCAATAACTAATTTATATTAAATTCAATTTTATTCTCTTTCTTAAATACACAGCAGCATTAGGACTGGAATCTAGAAAAAGATGTCCTGAATTTTAATCCTCTCTGTGCTTCTTATTAGCAGACAACCTTGGACACATAACTTAAACTTCTTGTGCTTCCATTTCCTCATTTGTAAATTGGGGAAAATAATGGCACTTACTTCACAGAGTTTTCTGTATCAAATGAGATAATATGTGTCAAATACTTAGAAAACTGCTCAGTAAATGTTAGCTCTGTGTCAAGATCTGTCAATTTCAACAGGAAAAAAACCATAATTGCATAATATTTCTTCTAAAACTAACATACTTATTGGAATGGTTGGCTAGGCATCTCTCAGGATATTTTAACCCTTTGAAAGCATTTACTGTATAGAAAAAAAAATAGATATATAATGCATGGAGAAAAGCTTAAGCTTTGCAAATTGCTTCCCTTGTGATTTTAAAGTTATCTTCAATGTTTTTCTAAATTAATTAAAAGTACACTTCACTCCTATGCTATTTAACTCAAAGAAATGTGCAACAGTATAATCATACCATAACTTCTATACAAGATGCTTGAATATAAAATCAAATAAATCATCAATCCCTCTCCTGAGGACCTAGTCACTTCTCTTATCTGGCCTTCCATCCACTTGAGAAATGTCATTTAAATTTATGGAAAGAAACTTTAAAATAATTTGTTTAATCTTTTCAAGTTATAGATTAAAAAATAATAATGGTCAGTAAAAAGTACTTGATTCAGGGAAGTATTTCATCTAGTACTTGATCAAAATTACTTCACCCACTGAGCAAGACAATGGCCAACAGCTGCCCTTCTGCCCAGTCTCTTTTAAAAAATAAATCTTGGGACAGATATCATATGTTTTTGCTCATATGTGGATCTTGAGAAACTTAACAGAAGACCATGGGGGAAGGGAAGGGGGAAAAAAAAAGTTACAGAGAGGGAGGGAGACAAACCACAAGAGACTCTTAATTACAGAGAACAAATTGAGGGTGGATGGGGGGGTGGGGAGAGGGAAAATGGGTGATGGACATTTAGGAGGGCACTTGTTGGGATGAGCACTGGGTGTTGTATGTAAGCCAATTTGACAATAAATTATGTTCAAAAAAATAAAATAAATTTTGGGGCGCCTGGGTGGCTCAGTCAGTTAAGTGTCTGACTTTGGCTCACTCAGGTCACGATCTTGCAGTTTGTGAGCTCGAGCCCTGCATCGGGTTCTCTGCTGTCAGTGAGGAGCCTGCTTCAGATCCTCTGTCTCCCTCTCTCAAAAATAAATGAACATGTAAAAAATCAGTCACTCAATCGTGGGGCACCTGGGTGGCTCAGTTGGTTAAGCATCCGACTTTGGCTCAGGTCATGATCTCAGGTCATGAGTTCGAGACCCACATTGGACTCTCAGCTGTCAGTGTGGCACCTGCTTTGGAACCTCTATTTCCCTCTCTCTCTGCCCCTCCTCCACTTGTGTGCAAGCACACATGCTCTCTCTCAAAAATAAATAAACTTTTAAAAAGATAAAAATAAGCCTTACCTGTGTGTTCAAGAAATATAGGTTTTTATACCTATAATTTTATAACTGTAAATTGAAATCTTAAGACAAAGTAGAAAATAAAAGTAGAAAAGCTTTGACTAAATTAAATCGACCCATGAATCACATTGGTTCAATTCAAACATACTAACATATTATCCAAAATGAAACTACACTTAGAACACTGAGACCATAAACCAAAATTCTGGGTGAAATGGGTTCCCATATCTAAGAATGAAATCCTTCTACCTACTTCCAAGAGTTCATGAAGAGACAGTACATATTCAAAATGATGTGTCTTCCTAGCTATAATATCTGGAAAATGTTAAACTTTTACTTTTAAGTAGCTATTTAAATATTTTAGTTGATGTATACTATATTTAGAAAGTAACAAGAAACTTTGCCAGTGATGAGGACGAAACCCATATTTAAGCACCCATTTTCTCATCACTGATCAAGCAGTTCACCCCTAGAAAGCTGAAAAACAAAAAATCATTATGTAGCGATGGATTCATCCCAGTTTGTCAAATGCTGTTCAACTTTTAAACCATGGACGTCAGTAAAAGAAGTGGAATGTAGCTTTCAAGTCTACAATTTGTAAGGCAACTACTCCACAAAAAGAATGTATTTCTTTTAAAAGTGTTCAAAAGGCGAACACTATAAGCTGTTTTATTTTTACTATATTATGATGCTTATTGGATGAATTTAGAAAAAACAAGTTTAAAAAGGAAACATATGTTGGTATGTCTTAAAATGAAATGTCTTATTCTTACATGGAAAATGAAAAACAACATCACCAGGCTTGGCTTTTTTTGTTTTCCTTTTAGAACTTCAAAATAAAATGCCCGGTAAACATATGACTAGTATTTTCTAAGATTGTTCTGAGTGACATCCTCACTTCATATAGATTGTTATGATTCCTGAGTTGGGGGTAAATGGACATGTTGTCTCTTATGGTTGTTAAAATTCAGAAACTTCCATTTTATTCCGAATATTTTGTACCCAGTCCAGGAGTCTATAGCACATGCTGAGGTAGACAATTTATGATTGTCCAGTTAATCAAATCCACCAAGATGAATGAGAGGTATGAGCCAAGCCTACCAGTCACAGCTTTTTTTGGGGAAACTAAATAAGTTATTACTTGAGTAACTTCTAAATTCCTCTTGATATAAATGATATAGGCATAGTCTCAGAAAAGATATGGGACAGTGAATGAGAAGCTAAAATTTAAATCAAGTTTTACCACTACCATTCATTTAAAATTGAGATTTAATTAATAATCAAAATTTTGTCTGCCTCAGTTCATCTGGGAAAAAAGCATTTACAGATTTATTCCAGCAACAAGATAAGCTATACATACATTATTAACGAATGCTGAAATGTCTCAATAATTTGATAACTTGATAAGCAACGTTTTCTGTGTATTGGGATTATTTGACTAAATTTATTTAAAACACATACAATTTGTGGCACAATTGGACAATTTTAACATAAAAAAATTGTTTTTGTCTCCTGATTTTAGAATAATGTTGGGGCGACCTTAATGATTTATGTCTTTGAAATGATAATTTCTGATGATAATTTCTGTATTTCATGGATGATAAGGAAAAGAAAAACAATGCTAGTTTCTCTCTGTATCACACCAGAAAATTCCTTTTCTTCTGATCTTCATAACTCTGGAAAAATTATTTAAGCTCTTTGTATCTCATTCCCTGCAAAATGATGAAGACAGAGGGGTCCACGGAATATTACTTAATCAGGCAATTGTTGAGATTTAATGAGATAATGAATGAAAAAGTGTATCTAATCACTAGAATACAGTAAACCCTCCTTTAAAGTTGTTATTACCAAAGGAAATAATCATCAAAACTAAAAGGCAACCAATAGAGTGGGAGAAGATATTTGAAAATGACATATCAGATAAAGGGTTAGTATCCAAAATCTATAAAGAACTTATCCAACTCAACACCCAAAAAACAAATAATCCAGTGAAGAAATGGACAAAAGACATGAATAGACACTTCTCCAAAGAAAACATCCAGATGGCCAACCGACACATGAAAAAATGCTCAACATCACTCATCATCAGAGAAATACAAATCAAAACCACAAGGAGATATCACCTCACACCTGTCAGAATGGCTAAGCAACAACAGATATTGGCAAAAGATATTGGAGAAAGAGGATCTCTTCTGCACTGCTGGTGGGAATGCAAACTGGTGCAGCCACTCTGGAAAACAGTATGCAGGTTCCTTAAATATTAAAAATAGATCTACTCTATGACCCAGCAATTGCACTCCTAGGTATTTACCCAAGGAATACAGGTGTGCTCTTTCGAATGGGCACATGCACCCCAACGTGTATAGCAGCACTATCAACAATAGCCAAAGTATGGAAAGAGTCCAAATATCCATCGATGGATGAATGAATAAAGAAGATGTGGTATATACATACAATGGAGTATTACTCAGCAATCAAAAATAATGAAATCTTGCCATTTGCAGCTACATGGATGGAACTAGAGGGTATTTTGCTAAGCAAAATTAGTCAGTCAAAGAAAGACAAATATCATGTGACTTCACTCATATGAGGACTATAAGATACAAAACAGATGAACATAAGGGAAGGGAAGCAAAAATGATATAAAAACAGAGAGGGGGACAAAACATAAGAGACTCTTAAATATGGAGAAGAAACAGAGGGTTGCTAGAGGGGTTGTGGGAGGGGGGATGGGCTAAATGAATAAGGGACACTAAGGAATCTACTCCTGAAATCATTGCTGCACTATATGCTAACTAACATGGATGTAAATTAAAAAATAAATAAATTGTTTTTAAAAAGTTGTTATTAGCTATTTCTTACAAAATAGTACTAAAGTGGCATTTTAGTAAATTATTAATATTATACTTCTGGAACATGAAATACCTAACTAGAAATTCAATGAAATGAAATAAAACACTAGGATTTGGGAAGGCTAAGCATAAATTATAATTAATACCTCATGAATTCTGGGGGGAAAAATCAGCCAGGTAATCTCTCCTACAATTCAACTATACATTAGATTTATGATTTTTTAAATACTATGGTGAAAATAATTAATGAAATTTTTGTAGTGTTTTAAGGTTAATTAAACATTTTACATCTACAATTTCATCCGTTGCTCACAAAAACTACTTCAGTAATCTATTCATGACCTGTTGTTTTATATAAAAATTTGCTTGCTATAATACAAAGTGTCGACAAAATGAAATTTCCATAATATTATGTTCAAAACTGAATTCTTGGGGATATAAAAACAATGAAAGGAAATACATGTATAAACTAAACAAAAATCAATCCAGTTTTCATATTTCTGAGTATAGGATACTCAGAATATCCTATCCTGTGTATATAGGATGTGATATAGGATGCAGATAACATCTTTACATTGAAATAGTTATCAAAATTGCTTATGACTCATGCACAACTGTACAATGCATCAAATCCATAGTCAAGAGTAGTTCTATTTCTTTAAATGGTCACAATATTCAAAAGTTTTAATAGCTGAACAAATGATTTTAACTAAAAGATAGCTATATAAAATGAAATTAATCTTCATGGAAACAGAAGTGGGATGAGAATTAGAAGTTTAGTCATTGCTAATGACTGAAATAATACATGGCCAGAAAAATTTTCTGCAGTATAAGAAACAACATAGAAGGACTTTGGGGATGAAATTTTTACTATGTCTTGGGAAATACACTTACACTTGTAGAAT
The DNA here is from genome assembly GCF_018350195.1 of Panthera tigris. Classification (NCBI taxonomy): domain Eukaryota; kingdom Metazoa; phylum Chordata; class Mammalia; order Carnivora; family Felidae; genus Panthera; species Panthera tigris. The sequence goes on along the minus strand of NC_056666.1, from coordinate 67,418,799 downwards.
AGAGAAAAATACTTCTAAAACCTGTCAGTCTTTCCAAGATTTACACTGAGCAAGTCAGTAGTGCTTAGTGTTGCTAATAACATGCAACATGAAAGAGAGTTTGACAAAAATTAAACATGTTAGTTTAGGCATTTTTAATGATATTCCATACTATGATGGGCTGATACTTAAGAAGTATATTTGCCCTTTGAATATAAAAAATATATTAATTACCAAATAAATCAGACACTGCTGATAATTACAAAATACCCAAAATTATAGTTGTAATTCTATATCATGATATAAAATTATAATCCAAAAGTAGTCTTGATTTTGCAGTGTACATTTGCATTTTATAGAAAGAAGATTAGCTGCAATGAATGAATGTATAAACTGTAAGAGTTTCAATACAATAATAGCTAACCAATAGTCTAACCTTCACCAGAAATTCTGTTGCCCCCCCCCACCCTAAAAAAATACCTGAATTATAAATTTGGGACAGGGAAAAAGAAGAGTCATTCATTTATTCTACAAATATTTAATGAATGATAACTATTACATAGCTTGGAACTAGGTGCATTTGGTAATACAGGTAGGGCAAAACACAGTCTGAGACTTTAAGGATGTAAACTAGACTTATCATGGTGATCATTTTGCAATATATATAAATACCAAGTTGCTATGAGGTACACCGGCAACTAATATAATGGTATGTGTCAATTTTACCTCAAAACATATCATGCATGTAAATATCTATCCATTTTTTTAATAGAGAAAGTAATAAATAATAGGAGAAAGTGAAAGTATTCAGGTGGGGAAGAAAAAGCCCTAAATATAAACAAGTGGGTATATTGATTAAAATAGGCTTTAAGTTAAAAAAAAATGTTTAATATATGTAAAAAAAAACCCTGCATTGTCATTTTACAAGTTTTCTGATTCACCCACCTATTGTTTCGCTGCTTGATGTTGTAATCACTGGAATGGAAGCTGCTGAATTAGAGAAAACAATGGAAAATAATTAGTTTTGCACAGAGGGAACATTATGTTTCTGAGAACATCTATGGTCATGTATAAAATGGGTCAACTTGAAATTAATGTTTCAAAGAAATTTAATCATATAGGTGGATAGATGTTAAAGTATAAAATTAAAGCTTTCAAATCCATAGACCACAAGTAAAAGGTCAAGAAAACATCATTTTGCATAACATTTTTTCCAAGGTCTTCCTCTAAAGCATTCTTAAAAACAAACAAAACAAAACAAAACAAAAGTCCCCATAAAATGTCATTAGAAAGATATAATAGTGCAAAAAGAAGTTTTGTTTTTTGGGTTGTTTTTCTTTTTTTTTTTTTTTTTTTAAATGCCCTCTTGATTAAGTTGTGGGTGAAGATTATGGCTTACCTGCACCTGAGCTCCTGGTTACCAATGTTATTGCTATACAAAGAAGGAGGCAAATATTTGGAAATGTATGTTAAAATTGTGTTAAAAGACAAAATTAAAAGTATTTATTTAGAGATGTGTTTATATATATGTCTAATGCAAATAAATGATTAAATGTAACAGTTAAATGTATTAATCAGATGTCCACACATTTCAAAACACTTTTTGTAGTCCTTAGGCTATTGCTTTACTACAAATCATTCAATTAACATTGAGATTCTTTGATATTAGTAAAGGATAAGTTGTAAATCATTTTTAAAGACTTTAACATAGAATGCTCTTCAGTAGTAGAATTTTCTTCACTTTCTCCAAATTAGTACGGAGAATGTTCTTTTTAGGATGCATAACCTCTGAATAGGGAAGATGCTCTTCACTAATATTACAACTGGATGTAGACCCTGCTATCTGGCATTTAGGAAATAGAGAATGACAAATTTGAAAAAAAGGGCCAAATTGCTGCATTGCAAATTCACCTTGCTGCTGATTTAGAAGCTAAAAGGCAAACTTTTTTTTTTTTTTTTTACCTGCTTCGGTGCTTAATATGGAGGTAGCTGTTGTAGCTGAAACTGTGTAGGGAAGAAATTATTGAAGAAAAGTAAATTACTTGGATAATTTTACCAGGAAATTTAGTTTAAAAAATCACTTACCATAAACTAAGTGAAAATTTCTAAACCTGTGTTCAGAGGTTGTGACAAAATAATCTCTCATTTAAATAAAAAAAAAAAAATAAACATAAATAATTCTATATATTTATTGTATGTCCCCCCCCCCAAAAGTAATTTTTTCTGTTTTTATCATTTAACCAAAATCTCACAGGAATTTTATAAGGCCTATTTAAGGACCAAGAAATAAAGTTCAGAACCCTGACGTGGGATACCTTAGCTGTAAGTAAGTGATCAATAATAACTAAAAATTTAAATAGCATTTTACAGACAATAACACAACTTTAAATATAGTATCAAAATATAAGGCTTCCAATTTACTTCACGATCTCTTCACTGATATCTCTGAATATCGGTCTACAGGAAATAAAATTCCCCCTGAATCACACAGAACAGGAATACGGTTAAGTGCACTGCAGCAACTCTAACTATGCTTATATTGCCAGTAAGTTGCAAGTCCCAAAGCTAAAATTAGACTGCATTCTGTCAGCGCTCTTCCTGAGTGGACGTGACTGAAACATCCTTGGAGCTTACAGCCAATATAAGAGTTAAGAAAAAGAAAGTAACTTTTTATTTCTATATTTTTAAATTACCTCCCGGTGTAATCATGATTTTAAAATTTTACTCCATGGGAGACCACATTTAACTCATTTTCATTCCACATGTTCCAATTATTATCTAAAAATGTCAAGCTTTGGATGATGATATTTAACTAATAAGCATACATTACCTAATATATGTTCTAATCATATTCCTAGCTGAATACACTAGAGTAAAATGAAATAACATTTTGACAGATTTTCTAGTAACTGTTCATTCTAATTTGAAATTTTTGTATCAGATTTACCACCATATTTTTCACTGGCATAGACTGATGTGAAACTGTAAAGGATTATCCACAAAAAGAAATCAGAGCTACACATTGAAAACCATGATGATTTGGGGCACCTGGGTGGCTCAGGTGGTTAAGCGTCAGATTTCAGCTCAGGTCACGATTCATGGTTCACGAGTCCGAGCCCTGTGTCGGGCTCTGTGCTGACAGCTCAGAGCCTGGAGCCTGCTTAGCATTACGTGTCTCCCTCTCTTGCTCTCGCTCTCTCAAAAATAATAAACATTTTAAAACTTTTTAAAAAAAGAAAACCATGATGATTTTACCTGTGAATGTTGAATTTGTAGGAGCAGTTTCTGAAATAAACATAAGTTACTATTATTGAGAAGAATGAAAAAGGGTGAAAAAGTCTAAAATCTCAAATTGCCAATGAATTATTTGTATCTTGTTTATTTTACTCCCTGCAATTTCTAATACAAACCAGGGAGTAGCTCATATATTTTTTTAAAGCTTATTGAGATTCATCTTTAAGATTTGTTGCTCATGAGTGTTCCCTCAATTATTTAATTCTATCTTATCTAATCCTGACCTTTCAGCTCCATCCCTTCATGAATCTATTTTGAGTGATGTCTTACTGCCTTAATTCCCAGAGCCTACAGATAGGCAAGGGCTTCCATGCAGCAGGAGGACTACCTACTTGCTAGTTGTTGTAAATGCCTTGGCAGCATTGGTTTTGAAATGACACAACATGAACAAATACACAGCAATGGAATTGTCCAAACCACTGAGGGGGGAACAGTTTAAGCCTTAAGTACCTACTCCTTTTGCTGTTGATGATCTGAAAGGATCCCAAACCCCATACCTTGTCTTCCCTAATTCAATTAGAATAAAATGCAAAGACTCACCACTGCACTCCAACTCTCCTGCGATGCAATAGCTGAAAGTTAAATTAAAAAAAAAAAAAAATGAGGTTGAAATTTTAACTCCTACTGGCATACACCTCCCGAATTTGAAACAAAAAATAGTCTAACCATGAGAATCGAAACAATACCAAATAAGGGAACAATAAATAATCACTTCCCCAAAGGACATTTATTTTTTGGTGTACTGTACCACTATTCCTAATCATTTCACTGCAGTGTTCTTGACACCTAAAAAATGCTTTGCAGTCAAGCTGTACAGTTAGTTCTTACATTTTCAGCTTTAAACCTGACATCTTGGCCATGCTGCTCTTGTAGAGACTTCTCCTCTTTGTTTCCATGTCACTGTCTGAAGCCTGTAAACATGATCTTGCATTTATAGAACTAAAACTTTCTTTTTACCTAAAATTACAAGTGACATTTTCTGTTCCTGTTTTCCTCATTATAAGATTTAACAAGCCATTTGTTGACATATGGATTTACTGAAAATATGAAATAACTAGCATTACTGACAGAAAATTGAACCTAATGCTAGCCTTATCATTTAGAAATAGGAAAGCTAAAAATTATACATGTACACTTAATTTTTTTTATAAATGAAAATGCAAGGAACAGAATTGCTTCTTAGAAAGTTAATAGAGAATGTACCATGTTCTTCCACAGTTATCCTGAATCACTCCACCTGCTGGTATGATATCATTATAGAAGCAGCTGCACTCAGATAAACTGACGCATTTCATGGTGTTCTCATCCAGATAAGGAGCGCTATCTGGGCACTTAGCATAACATCCTGTATGAAAGATGACCCATGGTTCATTTCTGTTTACAGAAACTTGTCACATTGCATTATATATTTGTAAAGTTACTTAAATGCCTACATGAACTGAAGTAGATAATAGCAGCTCTTAATAAAAACATATAAATTGTACAGGATTCAGATCTTCTTGCAATGGAATATCAACCTAAGAACTGAGAACTTATACATTTTCACTGATTTATTTTTCTAAAATGTTTCCTGAAGTATTTTAAAATAATTTGCAACTTTAATGATGGTATGATGTTGAATGTAATACAACACTTTGATAAATACATATCTTGAAAAGTGAATGCCAATTCTAAATATCTATTTTTTGTAAGGATAGAGGAAGATCCAGGTGTCATAATGAAATGAGCTGAAAAGATCCCAGAGACTGGGATCTAACACAGAGGTGACTCTGGGAAGTTACTGCATCTTCTTATTTTCTTGCCACTTCTTCCTTTCCAAGATATGAAATGCTAAGAAGAAAGTGCTGTTGACGTGTGGGATATAGTTAATTGGACTATATAATACATTGCATTCTGAAACTACATTCTCAACAAACTATATTGTCTAATGAAAGGTATAAAAATTGACAATGGGACCGAAGCACTGCATTCTCCCCAATGCTTGTCTGTCTTATTAAACAGATAATGTATGTCTAGAGGAAATGTTTCATTTTTTATGTTTATTTATTTTTGAGAGATAGAGAGACAGAGACAGAGCATGAGCGAGGGAGGGACAGAGAGAGAGAGAGAGAGACTCATTATCTGAAGCAGGCTCCGGGCTCTGAGCTGTCACCTGAGAGCCCAGTGCAGGGCTCCAACCCACAAACCGTGAGATCATGACCTGAGCCGAAGTTGGCCACTCAACCGACTGAGCCACCCAAGGGCCCCTAGAGAAAATGTTTCTTATGTAGAAATATTAATGTCATAACAAGTATAAATGCCTATTCGTTAAAGTACAGAATGTGAGGACTGGGGTGGCTCAGTCGGTTAAGCATCTGACTCTTGATTTCAGCTCTGGTCATGATTTCGTGGTTTGCGAGATGGAGCCCTGTGTAAGGCTCTACAGGAACAGTACCAAGCCAGGCTGGGATTCTTTGTCTCTCTCTCTCTCCCCTCACCATCAAAAATAAATAAATAAACATCAAGTAAATGAATGAATGAATATATAAATAAATAGTAAAATGTAAGATTCTGAATTGGCAGAAATAACATTTTCAGTATTCAAATATCAATATAATTCGCACTACTTCATGGATATTACTAAAATTTACCTTACCTTCTAAAAGTGCAGAAAATTTCTGGCCAATAACTTGATCTTTGCAAGTTTTTGCAGTCACTGTACCACAAGGTTCATAGTGCCAACTGCATTCCCCAGGGGCATTGTAATAATCACAGTAGACAGCTGTAATTTAATTGTATCAAATTACTTCCATCTATTATGTAACAATTTTCACCTTTCCCTTTCCAAAGCATTTTTGAATGATATTAACAAATAAACAGACCTAGCGTATGTCATTCTATCTTATCAGGTTCCTTTGGCTTTATCCAAATTGCCAGATAAGCCAAAATAGCTCACAAAAAACGGAGGGGGAGCATATAGGATCAAAACAGCACTTTTCTTTGACACCTCACAAAGTTGGTTTGGGGTAGAAAAGTAAACACTAATTTTCCCATTTTAAGGTATTTTAGGTCATAGTCTAGATTCATAGTTTTACTGTTCAAGACTAAATTGCAAAAATAAATCTCTGGGAAAAGGAGCCTCCTTTAATGTGTAAATAACAGTTCCTGAATGAGGTAACTAAAGATTTCAATATAACACTTTGCATAATAAAGAATAAAATGTGGATTCAATGTCAATATTTCTCATTGTCATATTTTCTCTCGTAATACTTTCCATTAGAAGGGAAAGAGCTGATTTCTACTAAAATTATCACATTCCATATATATCAATATATGTATCAAGACTAGGGCTCTATAAACGTTTTTAAGATAATGTGTAAGGACTTGAACCCAAAGTAGATGAGGTAAATGTTCAAGGATATATGGCTACACCAAGTTAGGTAAACAATTCATTGTTCATCTAAGTATGAATAAGAGATACTTTCCATCAGTATTTAATTTCTCCCGTTATAAGAACTTCAGAAACTCCAACTGAATTTGATGTAGTGTGCCAGGTGCTATACTTTTAAAAAATAGGGATTTTTCCCATTCATGTTCAAAACATATTAACATGTTTTGAAAACTTTCTAGGCACAAGAGTATGTATTTTATAGAAAACATGGAAAGAAGATTGATCACCTAACAAAACAATGCTATCTAATTACCTTTTATAAGAACAACACATGGACCTCACTTACGGCAGAGCTCTGGTTTTCTCCACCTGACACAGACTCCAACCGCACTGCACGCCTCTGCGTACATAGCCACAGCTGTGCAGAATCCCAGGTACTTCCCCTCCATGTCACATGCACAGGCTTCTTCAATGCATGCATCATAGTAGGCATTGGGGTCCACCTAGAGAACACGGCCCATGAGTCTCTGGGAGCAAAGCCTGTGCAGGTCCCTGCTCTCAGAGCCATACTACCTTGCTGTGGCAGTCTCTGAAGGTGCTGTCCCGGATGATCTCACATTTCCGCACAGCCCAGGCCTTACAGTACGGGTTTGAGTCACACGGGAAAGCTTGAGCTACTGTGTCTGAACATTCTTGACTGGTTTTCCAGCTATTTCCAAATTCCAGTGCTCCAGCAGCTACTGATGAATATCGTGTTGTGAAGTCATCCTTGAGATCACCATTGTTATTTCCACAAAGACCACATACTTTGCCCTGTAGAGATCCGAAAGGGAAGTTAACAAGTAGGTTGTAGTAGGGATATAGATATATGAAGAGATGAGATCAGAAGGGAAAATTAACAAGTGAGTTGCACTATAGTGGTATACAGAGACAGAAACGTAAAGATGTTATGATCATGTATAGTATCATAGATCTATTTTATTTTATTTTATTTTGTATTTTATTTTATTTTTGAAGAGAGAGCACGTGACAGGGGGAGGGGCACAGGGAGAGGGAGAGACACTCTTAAGCAGGCTCCAACTCAGCATAGAGTCCATGCGGGGCTCGATCTCATGACCATGAGATCATGACCTGAGCCAAAATCAAGAGTCAGACACTCAAGCCACTGACTCGCCCAGGTGCCCCCCTTTTTTTTTTAAGTAGGCTCCATACCCAACATGTTGTTTAAACTCACAGCCCTGAAATCAAGAGTTGACATGCTCTGCTGACCGAGTCAGCCAGGTGCCCCCACCATAAATCCATTTTAAATTCCAAATTTTAGAAGGAAATTAAAATCTGTGGATAAGATCCTGGTACTGTTTAACCCAAGATATCGTATATCACAATGACCTAGTATCAAATAAGATAAATGCATTAAGAATTATTAAAAAATAATTATATTCACTAGCTTCAAATCATACGTGAGTAGACTCTTAGGCTCTTAGAATTTTTGTTCTAAGAAACATATTTAATCCTATATATTCACCAGCTACCTTAAAATTGTATTATGCAATAATCTCAAGTAACCAAATATGGTTAAACTAGAACGCTTCAGGTTTATTGCATTTAGTTTTCACCAGGTCCTATCATCTTTGATTACATTTCTTATTTCATCATAAGGTTGAACAGTTGTGGAAGGCTTATTCTATGAAAGAAACTACCACTCTCTCACTTTCCACTGATGAATTGTCTCTACTTCTCAGAAACAGAAATTATTTTGTTTTTTCCCGTTAATCACTTATTAGTGATATACATACATTCCAGTGTGGATCCAGTATAACAGAAACTCTTGTATTCTTGTCCCAAATTATGGTTATTCCATTCAAAAATTTCAGAATCAAGTACAGGCCAACAGTATGTACAGAATATGTATTTCCATTGATTTCACATTCCTTACTTTCTGTAGTTTTGGCTGCTGTTACTTTCCCATCATGCAGAACAACATTCTGATCCTATAAATTAAAAGACAGACTTATGATAACATCAGTTTTATCTGGCCACTCATAATCTGAGAGAAAAAATATATAAAGAGAAACAGTACCATACCTGAAAAGCAACTATGATTTTTCTTGAGCATGTAAGCCCATTTTCACAGCATGGGACGCTTTCAGTTAAGAGACGGAATGTGCCATTTTCACGACCACAATAATCCTTTAAAAGTAAATTATCATAATACTTTATAAATATCAGGGACGTGGAACTCAATTACAATATTTGCATCAGACAAAGAATTCTTAGACAGTGATACCTTAAACTCAGTAAATTACCATATGCTGTGTTATGGAATGTCCAGAAGACAATAATTTAACTGCATATATGGAGAGGTAGCCCTCCCTGGCTGAATCCAACCTAGTTAATTTACTTTCACTCAGTCCTTTTGTAATATTTTATAAAAGTTTAGAATTATAACCTATTACATAAGTATTTAAATTATATAACATGGCTTATAATCATTGATTTATTTCTAGGCTCTGTACATAACTAGATAAAGTTGTTTATTTCCCCTCACCGATTTTTATGAAATGTGCATAAATATAAAACAATATAAATTTAAAGCATAAAACAATCCAAATTTCAGGAAATTAGATATTTTTAGGAAGCAGCTTAGCAGCATGTAACAAGTGTGAACTCTGGAATCACACAGATCTGGTTTTGAATACGACATTTTCTACTTAGTTCATGTTGCTTAACCTCTCTAAGCCTCAATTTCTTCATCTGCATCATAGGAATAATAATATCAGTCTTTGAGTATTGCAGTGATTAAATGTAATCAATTTGCTTTGGCAAAGAAGCACTCATAAAGTGGTAACTGTCGTTGCTGATACCACTGTTGTTAAATATCTAGCATTCATTGAGCACTTAGTATGTGCTCCAATATTTGCCCAAATTCGGTTTCAAGGGAGCTGTTTCCATCCCCATTTTATAGATAAGGAAACGGAGACACAGAGGGCTTAAGGAATGTGCCCAAAGTCACACATCAGTGAAAGGGTAGAGCCAAGATTGAAATCTAGACCTACCGCCTCCCAAGTCAGCATGGTACTGTTATACTGCACTGTCTTTGAGAAAGACTTAAGGGGCCATTTGTTTAAATTTCACATTTTGAGTATAAAATTCTCCAGAGAGCATCTGCAGATAAATAATAATTATTAAGTATAGAAGAATTGTGATAAAACACACTAGTAATTACCTCAAGAAATGAATACTGGCAGAGACCATCAAAGCTGTAACTTTTTCCATCAAAAGTTCTAACATGACCTTCCCCATAGATATGGCAGGTGGTTTGACATTCATTGTGTGTACAGCTCCAAGACCCTTTTATGCAAGTACTAAAAGAAAAAAAATGATAGAGTGAGGTAATTATATTATGCCAAGATTCACATTCTCACACTGTTTTTGTAAAGAAGCACAAAACCTTGTTTTGTATTGACTTAAATTTGGCAGTTGTCTTCATTATATCATGTTAACCATAGAAAATGTCAAATAAAGGTTCTATTTCATAAAATATAGCCTAGAGAATATAGTCAATAATATTGTAATAACTTTGTATGGCAACAGATGGTAACAACACTTATTGTGGTGAGTGCTGCATAGTGTATACAATTGTTGAATCACTAGGCTGTACACCCAAAACTAATAAAATATTGTATGTCAACAATACTTCAATAAAAAATAAAATAATAGTTTCTATTTAAAAAATAGCATGTTAACTCTATTTTACCATTATTCTTCAAATACCTCAAAGTATGACTTCTTTCCTATAAAATAAGAGCAGACTATACTTTCTAATATCCAAAACATATGAAATAGTCTTTTATTTTTTAAGGTTTTAATTTAAAGTTGATTTATTTTGAGAGAGACGGAGAAAGAGGCAAAGAGAGAGGGACAAAGAGAGAATTCCAAGCAGACTCTACACTGTCAGCACAGAACCCAAGCAGAACTCAAACCCACAAAATGCAAGATCATGACCTGAGCCAAAACCAAGAGTTGTCGCTTAACCAACTGAGCCACCCAGGTACCCCTATAATAATTCTTTATTATGCACCATTTGTTGCAGCCAACCGAGGTAACACTTCCCTGGTCATACTCCTGTCCACCAAAAGAACATGGGCAGTCTTCAGGAAAGATACAGTTTCCTTTAGAATTTCGAACCATGCCAATTGGACAGTAGCACCCACGTTTGCAAGGCAAGTTCTCCTATGGGAACAAATATAAAATATACATCATCAGGTGCTGCTGTAACATGTCACATTATCAGCATCCATTTACCATGCATAAATACATACCAAGTATCCATTTAGAGCCAACATTTGACAAGTCAAAATAACACACAATAAATATGACCTTCGAATTCTTTTTCACTGATGTTTTGGTTGGCTTCTATCCTGACACAATGAAAAGTTTCAAAAAGTTTAACTGCAAAGCCATGTTCCTTACATCAAAACTAGGTATGTTCCGAGTGCTACAGGTACTGTCAACTCTTCTCTGTGCCTTCGGGTCCCTGCAGTCAACAAATTCAGTCCCTCCGGAACAATTCTCTGCAGGATGAAGGAAGTTGTTAATCAAGGGCCTCTTGATGTGCTTCGTTGAACCCAAGTAGATATTGTAAACTTAAGTTATGATTTCAACACTTACGTAGGGTTAAATCAATGGGAGTCTGGCAAAGAAGAATTCCATCCCGACAGACACTGGAAATAGAAGAAAATTACATTTAAACATCAAACTTCAATGACAACTTCTTAATACACTGTTAGAGAAACTTTTACCCCTCATTCACAAGTTTTATCCAAGTAGATGGATGAGGCACACTGCCCAGAAATAACACGCACCCAGTTATAACATGCAGCCTTGTGCATATTATAGGAATATACAAGCAAGGTTCTATGGATATCAGAGAACACATGAAAAGGATGGCTGTATCTTGATGGATGAATTAGATCCAACAGATAACTGCTCATTAGATACAAAGCTGTGATGCAGGAAACAACAAGGTATGTTCCAATGACTTGTTTGGATAGAAAGCAGTAAGCAGGATATGGAGAAGTGGTAAAAGCAAGGCAGGGCCAGATTTTGGATGGTCTTAAATGACGTGCAAGCTTACATCTATTCTTCAGGCAACTGTCACCATTAAAGCTCCTGAGCAAGTAAGTGGGACAATCAGAATAATGCTTCACGTTAGTCATTATAGAGGTAGTGCAAGAAATATGAGACACAGAGACAGGGCAAAGAGCAGCCAACTTAACCATCATGGTAGTGATGGGGATCTGAAATAGGGTAATGATAAAGGGACCATAATTTGGAGGCGGTAGCCCAGGTTTCACTAAAAAGGTAATCTACCTACTGATTCCTCAACATCTACAGAGAAAGTATCATGATCAAACCCCAACCAATGTCTTGTGTGCTGTAATAGAAAGAGTTTTTTTACCTATGCTTTCCTTTTAAATGGCCAAGAAAAATCATCCATTTCTAAATGATAGTTTCATGGAACCAAAGAAAAGAGAGAAGGTGTATCCAAAATTTCTTGGAATGGCTACTTCATTTTTACAGCTACATTGTTAAGAATTGCTACCTCTGCCTATGGAATTAAAGATAAAGATAAATTACTTTGCCCAAAAGTGCAGAATCACAATCTCCTTAGCCATTACAAAAAGTCACAATTCTTCAACTTCTCCTACTGCCCAGGAACTTAGTTCAAATTCTTGAGTACAGCCTGACCACAGTCTACTTTTCCAGCCCAATCCTTTCCAGCCCAACGAGAACCTACATGCACAATACTTTTCAAGCATTTCCTATGTTAGTGTGTTCTGTTTACGCTATTGAAAATCTCTCTTCCTACCCCAATTTTGTCTGGAAAAAGTTTCAAATCCTAGTGAAATTCAAGTGCTAGTCTCCTCTGAAAAGTTCTTCTTATCTGCTCAGGCACTAACTGGCTCTTTCTGCTACCATATTATAGTATACAAACCTTGCAAAAGCGAGCACCCTGCTCATTCTGTGAGACAAAGGCAATGTTCCTTCATCTTTGTAATTCTAGCCCTCAGCACAAGGCCTGGAACATGGCAAATATCTATTTAATAAGTGTTTGTTGAATGGTGAATGCTGAGAGACAACTAGAAAGCATCGTTTGAATATAAAATCATTTTTGTATCCTCTGTATGTAGGGCATGCTAGAATGTTTTTATATTGGTATTTGAAATCAAACAAAAGTAGAATAAATCAGTTAGAGCCATTATGATGCAGTGAGCACATCAGGTTAAAGGGAGCAATAACTAACTTTAATAAGAAATACAAATTTAAAAATGTGGTAGGTCTAAAGAAGACTTTAGGAGACGTCTATTTCTCTGGAAAGGACAGTCCCCTGATTTCAAAGTCATAACAAGTATATATGCAATTTCCATACCATTTATTGTCATCAATATGGATGAGTTTGCCTGGTTGTATGACCTCGTCATTTAGGTAGCAGTCACACTGAGATTTTGGAACACAATTCTCTTCATTATTATGGTACATTCCATCAGGGCAAGTGCATCCATCAACTGGAACATCTTCTACATCACAGCTCCTATCTCTCTCTGACAATGATCGACAAGAACTATTGCAGGCTTTTACACTGTACTTGAAAACCAGGCCACTTGGGCAAGAGTGATCTGTTGGTATAGGAATAAAAAATATTAAATATGTATTCATCCAGGAAAAGTAGCAATTCTATTTCATCTTGATGTTTATAGATATTATAGTGAATTATTCACAATTGAGGTTATGAATAGTCAAGAAAAAGTTACTTGCTGTTCACTGGTATTTTTCATTCTTTTTTTTATTTGCAGTCAATATTGAGTCCCTACTATATGTTTACATATTCTGCTGGGGATAAAGCCCATAAACAAGCTAGGAAATACACTGCTATCATGTGACTTATATTTCTGGAGAAAGGACAATTGTGGCACGTGCTATAAAGAAGCAAGATGGGAAGCTCTAAGTATGTACAACTGGGAGCTTGCAGTCCATGTAGAGCAGGAAAGCTTCCTAGAGAAAGGTAATTCTATGCCTGGGGAACAGCCTATGTCAGAAGACAGGGAAATTCTTTCAAAGAGCAAGAAGAGTAGAAGGTATAAGCCCAGACACAAAATCAGTGATTAGAACTTGCAGGGCCCTCTTAGTTTGCTCTTTAGCCTTAGAGCAATGAGAAGCCATTGACTCATTTTAGACTGAAATATCAAATGATCAGGTTAGGGTTTTTTTTTATTTTTTTTAACATTTATTTATTTTTTAAGAGACAGAGAGAGACAGAGCATGAGCAGGGGAGGTGGAGAGAGAGGGAGACACAGAATCTGAAGCAGGCTCCCGGCTCTGAGCTGTCAGCACACAGCCCAACGCGGGCTCAAACTCATGAACCGTGAGATCATGACCTGAGCCGAAGTTGGTCGCTTAACTGACTGAGTCACCTAGGCGCCCCGATCAGGTTAGTTTTAGTTGGTTTTACTTTAAAGATTATCCTGACTTCTTTGTAGAAAAAGTGGATATTAAAGGAAGCAATTGATATAACCCAGGAGAAAAAAAAAAGAGGTTTTTTTTTTTTTTTGAAGTAGGTTGGTGGCCATAGAGATGGAGAGATGCGAATGTATTTGAGAGAAATTTCGGAAGTGAACTTGACAGACCTTTGATGGGAAATGAGCTATGAGGTATTGTGATCTACAAGACATGTATTTCTATAAAGGTTTCTTTTTTTTGGGTAAGCCAAGTATTTTTCTGAAGTCATATTCAAATACTACAATAAATATGTTTTAAAAAATGCAAGATTCAATAAATATGATAGTTGAACTCCTAATTTAGTTATTTTTATTTTCTTAAAAATGTCACTAATATTTAACACTTCAAAATGTAGTAGGAGTTGGAATATTAAATTTCAGCATATAATAACTGAACAGAAACCCATGTTAATATATAAATATGTATATATTCTGTTCTTATTTAAATCAAGATCAAAGAATCAAGAAGTAAAACTGCATGGATAACTCAAACATATTTAAAAAAAAAACAGGAAATCATCTTTGAAAGAACCAAGTACAAGTTTGTAAATACGTTTCTAAACTACACACACACACAGACACACACACACACACACACACACACACACACACTATAGTAAAAGTGAGAAGGGAGTCATCTAAAGCCCCTGTCCTGCTTACCACATAGTCCAGTTCTCCATTCCACTATGTATGTTTCTTTCTCAGCACACGCTTTTACATAGTTGCCTAAAATCGTGCACAAACAATCTTCACTGTTGTCACAAGTGCAAGTGTATTTTTTGCATTCCTTTAAGAAATAAATGCATATTACTTTATGAAAATGTTCACAAGAACAGGTAAACTGGGTATCTTAATTCAGTTTATAACCACTCCTCTTTCTTGAAAATAATCTGTCTTGAACTTTGGGAAATACTTCCTTTTGAAATATGCAAAGTAGTAAATCAATTATTAACTAAGTTTTCCACAAACTTAGAAAACTCAGAAAGAGGAACTTATTTATTCAAGATTTTTCTCATTCCAGGGGTGCTTGGGTGGCTCAGTAGGTTAAGTGTCCAACTTCAGCTCAGTTCATGAGCTCATTGTTCGTGGGTTCGAGCCCCACATCATTCTCTGTGCTGACAACTCAGGGCCTGTTTCCCTATCTCTCTGCATTCCCCAGCTCACGCTCTGTCTCTCTCTCTCTCTCAAAAAAAAAATAAATAAATATTAAAAAAAAAGATTTTTCTCATTCCAACTTATTTGCCAGTAATGTTTTTTTTAATTAGTATGTCTAACAACTGAATAATGTTAAGTTTAAAGCTATGTCTTAATGTACTGACAGTGCCTGTTATTTGAAAAATTTTAATGTCTACAGGCTTCTATTGATATTATCAGAATAGTTTGCAAAAAGAGCTGTTAATCTTAGACCCTCACATACCTCATGATATAGTTTAGGATTCACAATTGGATGGCAGGAAGCAAAAGGCCCACTTGAATCAAGAAGAATTCCACAGTGCTTTTCAGCATATCTTTCTGGAAGAAATTTAATGCACTCAAAATTAGTATCAGTAATGTCATAATTTTTAATTGAAAATGTGTGATTGTGTGTTTAAAGTGTTTTTGCGGGGCACCTGGGTGGCTCAGTTGGTTAAGAGCTTAACTCTTGATTCTGCTTCAGGTCATGATCTCAGGATCATGAGATAGAGCCCCATATCAGGCTCTGAGCAGAGCATGGAGCCTGCTTGGGATTCTCTCTCTCCCTTGCTCTCTGCCCCTCGCTGCACCCCCAACCCCCGGCCACCACAAAATAAATAAACTTTAAAAAGTTAAACAGTAAAATGTTTTTGCTAGAACATATCTAACTTATTATCAATATATACAAAAATAGCATGATATAACCAGAAACACCTTAAACTAAGAGGCAAAATCTTTCTTTTTTTAAATTGAAGTACAAACACACAATATTACACTAGTTTTAGGTGTACAACATAGGGATTGGACAACTCTATACATTATGCTGCATTCACAAGTGTAGTTACCATCTGTCACCATACAATGCTATTCCAATACCAATACCACTGAATATATTCCCTATGCTGTTCCTTTCAACCCAATGACTTACTTATTCCATAACTGGAATAAGTGGAAAAATCTTTATTAGCTTCATATATTTGTACTAAATCAGTTAACCTGTTTGCAAAATGCAATTTCTACCAAAAAAAAAATGGGACTAAGGGAACCAGATTATTTATTCAGGTACATAGCAAGTGGGTAAATGAAATCATCACAACACCAGCACCACCTCGCCCCATTGCCACAATAATCATGTCAGTTTTAGGACAAGCAGTATCAACAATTCAAACACACATTTTATTTTTTACGGGCTGAATTGATATTTGGTTGCTTCGTAAATCACTTCTTGTATTAAATTAACAGAAAATGAAGTTCACAAAAATAACATCTGAGTAACAAATGCTTTGCTCAATGATTTGCAAATACTTAAAGATGATGTCAGTGACTAGAAGAAGGATTGCTAATTTTTTTAACCATCTTTCAATTGGCTTTTAAAAGTTACTGTCACCAGGATGCAATAAAGAAGCTGACTGAATCTATTAAGAGGACATTGAGGCCAATTGTTTCTAGGTGTGCCTGGGTGGCTCAGTCAGTTAAGCATCTGACTTTGATCTCATGATTTGTGAGTTTGAGTCTGGAGACTGCTTTGGATTCTGTGTCCCTCTCTCTCTCTCTGCTCCTCCCCTGCTTGTGCTCTCGCTCTCTCTCAAAAATAAATAAATAAACATTTAAAAAATAAATAAAAATAAAAGGACATTGAGGCCAATTATTCCTAAAATTTTGACAAACTTGTAACCAGGTATTACCATTTTTTATGTTAATATTACTAACAGCTTATTACAGCAGTTTCATTTTCTGTATTTTATTTTAAGTTAAATACAAAAGATTGAAAATAGAAATAGTTAATTTATATAGCTCTCAAAAGTGTTAATATAGTCTCCTTAACAAAAATTGGCTTGGGTTCTTATGAGATATACATTTGTTTTCATTTATTCTCATTTTAATTATTTTCATTGCAACACCTGCAAAACAAAATAACATGAAAATTGAACCTTCAAATGCATATTACCATGTGGATGTTAATGCTTCTATCAACCCCTTTCATTAGTCAAAACAAGTAGATGAAACTTTCAAAAGAAATTGCTTTGTAATTTTTAAATATTGTCAAAAGCTGATCAGACATGTGCTTCAAATATGGAGATTAATTTAGAGACAACTGATTAACATATAAACAATATATTTTAACTTACTTTCCGTTGAATTCCATTATTTACGAAAGAAGTAACATAAAGTATTTGTTAAAATCAACAACACTAAGTATGGGAAAAATCAGAGCAAGTCTTTGATTCAAAATACTTGAATTATCAGAAACAGACCGATAAATACAGAGGACAAACTGATGTTTGCCCGAGGGGAAGGAGATTGGGGGATGGGCAAAATGGGTGAAGGGGAATGGGAGATACAGACTTGTAGTTATGGAATGCATAAGTCCCAGGGATAAAAGGTGCAGTATAGGGGATGTAATCCGTTGTGTTGTAATGACATGGTATGGTGACAGACAGTAGCTACACTTGTGGTAAGCATGACATATTGTATAGACTCGTAGAATCACAATGCTGTGCACCTGAAATCAACGTAACATTGGGTGTCACCTGTACTTCAATAAAAATATTTTAATTAAATAAATAAAAATAAAATACTTGGGTGACAGATTCATCTTTAACCCTTATTAAGTACACTCTATCTGGAGTCCATTATCAACATCAACCTTAATGGAGATAACAACTACGTCCGTGCTCTTCATGAGTGTTTGTGGGAATAAATGGAACCAATATTTATGGAAGTCTTCGGTAAGCTAAAACATGAGCTGAATCCTACAAGTGTAAAGTTCTCCTCGTAAGATCTGTATTTGGGGGTTGGTATAATCAACAGACATGATAGCAGTAGTTAGGAGATGTGGATCTAGCTACAGCTCTATTGTTAAGTAGCTGAGCAATTTGGGGGAGTCTCATTTTTTCAACCAATGATCGTTTCCATGCCTAAAATAAAGGGTAAGAATAATAAATGAAATGATCTGTAAAATTTCCTCTAACCCTACTATTCTATAGCTATGGAGAAAACTGTCAAAGAAGGAAAAGAATGGGTATAGAAAAAGACAAATATGTTGATCCCTCTCCCCAATGAAAGATGTGTTTTCTAGTTGCGCTCTCAGCCAGCCAGTTTCTCCGCTGTTCCCTGTAAAACAGGTACAGTAAAACAAGCACTAGCTAAAAGCAGGATTATCTGAGAGTCTCATATTATTAACAGAATAAGTATACAATTCCTAGTACCAAATATTTAATCACAGAGTTTAATGTTCAATTACCAATACCTTTTTCTATACTGATGCACGAAGTGGGGTTTCCTTTAGGACAGGGCATCATTTCCCAAGAATCAGCAAATGCCTGAGACGTTTTCTCCAATATATTCTGACTTGATATGAAATCATCCTCTGCTCTGTTGTTGTAGGAACCACAGAGTCCTGTATAGAGCACAGAACAAATTTTAACATTTCCTCACCTACTCACCTTTTTGGATTCATAGTCTCACCTCATATTCAGTTCTTCACTCAAATCAAAACACATAGAAGCTACCTGAGCGTGTATGTCTTGGTTAGTCTTTACACATACAAGCAAAATTCATGACACTTCAGGTTAATATCCCATTTTATTCAAATACCAGGAGCACTGAGACACTATTTTCCATAAATATTGTGTGTTTCCTGTTTGTCACTATAGCTTACTTAACCTCCTCTGACAAGGTGGGGGGAAACATGCTTACAAATAGGATGTTTGGGACTGCACATTTTCAGTTGTAGTGTGGAGAGTTGAATCATGTTAAGGGCCATATGCATTTGATCTGGATCCAGGGATTACATTTTTTTCCCTATGTATAAATAAGTCACCTTTTCAAGTAAAGACATGGTGCAAAAGCTTAGACTTTTGAAATTAGTAGCTGTGGGATTTGCCACTGTTTTGTTTTATCTGACATCCATGACACTATGTGGGAGCTGATTTCTATGACAGAAAACAGCAGTGAAAGATAAGAACATGTGATCTATCAGCAGGAAGACAAATTGTAATGTAGCTTGTGTTTGAAACTTGATATTCAAAAGATGTCTAAGTATAATATTTTCATCTTCTACAGGCAAAAGCTCTGATAATCTACATTAGCAAAGTGATATATATCCTATCTTATCAAACCTGACTTTAAAACGCCTTAATTCAAAAACCTTAAATTTGTGGAAAACCATTTAGGAATAGATTTTGTAATAAATAAAACCATCTTTACTGTAAGTTGAAACTGTTTGACTGCAATATTGAAAGGAATATTAAGTAAAAATGCTTTATGGCGTAATGTCAGTAATTGAGAAACAATTGAAAATTAAAATAAGTGATACTAACATTAGAACCTTGGAAATAAAAACATATCCAGGGGACTTACCTACAGTGTCTGTGAATTGGTTGGGTGGCATGGAAACATATAATTGCATCACAGGAACAATCTGTATCTGCATCTTTACATGAAAGTTTGTTTCTACTTGAAGGTATGAGGAAGATGCTTTGAAGATCTGCATTTGGTCTGTTAAAATAGTTATTAACATTAAGAGTAATAATTTAAATAGTGAACAATTTTTAATTCATTAAAATGGTTTTATATTTTCATATGTGTTAAAAAACACACATTTGATATCCTTAAAAATTGAATAAGTGAATGCATCTTACATTTAAGTGGATTTATTAAACTTACCTGAATAATAATAACCTTGATTTCTAATCTTATCATTTGTGACTGTTCCATCTCTATTGAATATATATTTGTCAACTGAAATAGACTGATATTTAAAACAATTGTTAGTTCATGTTATTTTGTAATACTAATTCATTTTAAAGCAATATATGCACCTTCATTTTTATGCCATAAAGTGTTTAATTTTACTAGATTAATTTTATTTTATTATTTTAATAATAAATAAAATACAAATAAAATAATATTATATTTTTATTATATATAATTACTATGATGATGATAAATAAATAATAATTATCATTTACTAATAATAAAAACAGATACAGAGTGCTAACGGGGGAGGGACAGAGAGATAGGGAGACACAGAATCTGAAGCAGGCTCCAGGCTCTGAGCTGTTAGCACAGAGCCTGACTCAGGTCTTGAACCCATGAACGGGGAGATCATGACCTGAGCCGAAGTTGGATGCTGAACTGACTGAGCCACCCAGGCACTCCTTAAATTAGTTTTTAATATCTAAAATATAGAACATTTTTTAAGCACTCCTCATATGTTTTTTCATTGCTTCTTATACCAATTCTTTGAGAAGGATTGTAAGGAACTTCCATCCCTAATTTGTAGATGAGGAAACTGAAACTCAAGAAGATAACTTAAATTTCTAAATGTCAAAAGCCTTCTAAGTACCAAAGGCAAGTCTCAATGTCCTCCCTCACCATTTAGGTCTATTTCCTTTTACAATGTCACTTCCAAATACATGAAATTCTAAACAAATATAATTGCCTTTTAAATGGCCCACAGAATTTAATAATTTAATAAGCACATTAGTTGATCTGTAATTAGTGCATTAGTTGTATACGTATGATAACTTTTATGTACTTAAGGATCCTTAGAAGTATCTACCTCTTCCAGGGACATTATCAATTTTCTGTACAATATCACTTGTTATTTCAATTTACAGAGTAAAGCCTCTCTTCTACCACAAAAATTCTGAATTTGTGAAGTAATTGATTTTATTTTTCTCTGGATAAACTTTAGGGAGTAGACTACTCACCGAATTCAAGAGGAGTGTAACACTATTTAAGCACGTTCCTGACTGACCATTTGGACAGGGACGAAGTTCAACGCTAATAGACCAATCTTTATCCTGTTAAAAAACGCATTTCATTGATATATTTATTAAATGTCATTGATTATATGCTATTACTGCATGATTCATTCACAATGCATGTTTGCATTTAAAACATGTACAATTCCTACATATAATCTGTCTGCTCTGAAAGTAAAACCTCGTTCAGTCCATGGTAAGTGTAGAAATGGCCACTTTACAGAAGGTCCAAGTATCTTCCATAAACTATATCTGATTGGTGGGTTATTATAGTCTGATGGGTGGGTTTTCATAGTCCTCATTTTTTTCTTTTATCTTTACTTTTTGTTATCTCCTCCAAGGGAATGTGCTGCATTGCAGAGACGAATAGGAATTAGAGATGACATAGCTTGTTTATTCTCTGGACAATCCACAATGTCTGTTTAAACCCAATGTGAAAGGTATTTAATTTGTAAAACCATAATATAAGTCATGTCAAACATTGACTTCCAGTTCTCTCCGCACGATCTAGGAATCTAATATAGGAGAAGCAAATATTCCACATATTTTGGTGTTATTTCCCTTTCAGTTTGCCCGTCCCCCACCCTCACAGATTATGTGAGGAGCATAAAAGGAAGAAAGATTTGGAAAATGGTCTTTTAGTAGCCAGGACAGAATTGTTCAGACTACTGGACTTGAGCCATCCCTCTCACTTTAGGAGTCACAAATTCTGCTCATCTTGGTTCCTTACCAAAAGATTAAACAAAATTATATTTTCAGGCTGGCTATAGGCACAAGATACAAGATGGAATTCCCCTTTTATTGAAATCCAGATTACTTAAAATTTTAGTACTGAACAGGATTTAAAAGTCAGGATAGCTTCTATCATACTAGTGATATTATATTATAAAAACTAAAAATAAATGTAAAGGCGTAACTATGAAAAAGGAAGATGTTTCATGGAACATAAAAGATAGTTTCAATTGAGGCACTAGTGAAAACATGCAAAGAAAAGTAGAAGAAAATATTTTTCCAGTGTACTTAGAAAATTATTAGTGATGAAGGGAATTTTGGGGTTTGTTGGTTTGTTTAGCAAGGAATTTCTAAGAAGTGCAGGTAATACTTATGGTCAATGTCAACATGTGACAGAAAACAGATACCAAAATATGTAACAAATAATTGAAGGGCTGCTTGTTATTTATTTTTTAAATAGTAATTTGAAGTGAAGATTGTGTTTTAAATTGGATGAAAAACAGCTTGGCACGTGCATCAGTTTTCTCAACTGTTCCAGGCTATTACGTACGTGGATGGCCAAGAAATGACAGTTTCCAGGATGGTTATATTTAACACCGTCAAAGGTGGTGATTGAACTTCCTTCCACCTTACATCTTCCAGGACATAATGCTTCAGTGCAAGACCACTTTGCTTCTTGGCATGTGCTGGTAAAATGCAATGGTTACATTAAAGGTCATCAGCTGTGTTTTCTCTATGGCCAAAATAAATATGCCAACATTAAAAATCAAAATTTAAACTAAGACATTTACTTAAGTTTTATTAGACCATCTTTTTTTAAGTTTTTAAGTAATCTCTACAACCCAACATGGGGTTCGAACTCATGACCCCAAGATCAAGAGTCACATGTCTTCAAACAGAGCCAGCCAGGAGCCCCTATTAGACCACCTTTGTTTCCCACTCAACATCTCAACTCTGATCAAATGTCTCATGGATGGTGGCATCCTGTTTTTTTTAAAGACTTGAATTCCATGAACTAAAATAATAGCTTCGGCCTGAATTAAACATATAAAAACTTTCAAACTGGATTTCAGGTTTGTTTAAATGGAACCCATTTCACTACTAGTACTAAGACACCTGCTAAATGCCACACTGTAGACCTGCAGTGTTCAATATAGCATAGACACATATAGCTATTGATTACTTGAAAGTGACTCATCCAGATTGAGATCTGCTGTAAACGTAAAATACACACAGACTTCTAAGACTTAATCTGAAAAACGGATCATAAAATCTCTCATTAACTTTGCATACTAATTTCATTTTTAAATGATAATACTGTATTTTGGGTATATAAAATACAGAATTAAAATTCATTCTACCTCTTTCTTTTTGCTTTTTAAAAATGCATCAACTAAAAAGTGTTAAATTATATATGTGGGTCATATTTGTGACTCACGTGATATTTCTCCTGGATAGCACTGTCATAGATATTCAATAAATCATAGCTATTGTTATATACAATTATTACTAATGCATTATGACCACACTAACAAGAACATTTCTCATTTATAAAGAACATATTATAATATCAATAATAGATTAGCTTTCATTGAGTCAGATTATTTCCCTACAAGGGCATAATACATTTCTAGAAAAGTCCTCTGGACTTCTGCACAAATTTGGAGTTTCAGAGAAAAGTTGTAATGAGGAATGGGGAACTCTCTCTGATCAACATATTGCTGCTGAACTCAAATAGTCCACACTAATTTTTGGCACATTAAAATTCACTCATTAAATATATCCATAAATATTATAAATATATATAATACATAAATAAAAATATATAAATAAAGATTAAATATGCCTTCACCAATGTAGCCTCATAAATATTATTTGAAAAGTATTGGATTATTTCTGATTATACATTTTATTAAATATTCTTGGCATTTTGCACAATTATTGTTTCCTTGTTGCAACCATACTCATATTATTCTTTGCTCTATGTTTGCAACCACTAATTGGCTTACTATTTGAAACACTATTTCAGTTAGTGAAAAGCATTACCTTTTAAAGATACATAGAAAGTGTATACTTTTATTTTAAAAACACACTAAACTTTCCTTAAAAGATAAAAGGCAAATATGAACACAGAAAATACAGTGAGGTTGCATTTTATTTCTGGAAAGTTTAATTTAAGGGTGTACTTAGGAATTATTTCAAATTGATTAAACTATTAGTATTATTTTGCTATTAATAAAATGTGGGCAAAAAGCATGCACATACCACTGAGAACCACAAGGACCATCTCGGACTTCTCCTGACTGATAGATCTTTCCATTTGATTCACAGGGACATTTAGCCTTTAATACGCATCTCCCTTTTTCTCCAATATCGTCCAATAGGTAACCTGGAATAAGTATATTGTATTAATCTCAGAATTATATAAACATCAGTAAATTCTCAAGCAGTGAATTGTGAAATCACTCTTGAGCTAGTTGTTTTTTTTTAATAAAATTTTTAAGTGTATATTTGTTTTTAAGACAGGGAGAGACAGAGCATGAGTGGAGGAGGGGTGGAGAGAGGGAAACACAGAATCCGAGGCAGGCTCCAGGCTCTGAGCCATCAGCACAGAGCTCAGTGCAAGACTCAGGTCTCAAACCCACAACTGTGGGATTATGATCTGAACCTAAGTCTGACGCTTAACTGACTGAGCCACCCAGGTGCTCCTGAACTAGTTCCTTCAAGTGTAAACATCCACTTGAAATGGTAAGTTCCATTTAAGCAATTACTCCAGTTTGAGAACTGGCAAGAGTATAATTTACTGAGCCATAGAGTATTTCTACTGAGCCCAATATAAGACTAGAGGATGATCTGTGGAGCACCATGGCCCTTAGGTACCATAGACATAGACATACACATTAACTTTGTAAGTCTCTCTCTTGCCCTCTTCTGCAGTTTGCTAGAAGGATGGATTATGAATAGATGATTTCATTAAATATCTAGTTAGAAATAAGACCCACCAGCTTTCTCCTCTAAGGTTTTGATGGTTTCCTGTCTCACATTCAGGTCCTTTATCCATTTTGAGTTTATTTTTGTGAATGGTGTGAGAAAGTGGTCTAGTTTCAACCTTCTGCATGTTGCTGTCCAGTTCCCCCAGCACCATTTGTTAAAGAGACTGTCTTTTTTCCATTGGATGTTCTTTCCTGCTTTGTCAAAGATGAGTTGGCCATACGCTTGTGGGTCTAGTTCTGGGGTTTCTATTCTATTCCATTGGTCTATGTGTCTGTTTTTATGCCAATACCATGCTGTCTTGATGATTACAGCTTTGTAGTAGAGGCTAAAGTCTGGGATTGTGATGCCTCCTGCTTTGGTCTTCTTCTTCAAAATTACTTTGGCTATTCGGGGTCTTTTGTGGTTCCATATGAATTTTAGGATTGCTTGTTCTAGTTTCGAGAAGAATGCTGGTACAATTTTGATTGGGATTGCATTGAATGTGTAGATAGCTTTGGGTAGTATTGACATTTTGACAATATTTATTCTTCCAATCCATGAGCAGGGAATGACCTCTCTGACCTCAGCCGTAGCAATCTCTTACTTGACACATCCCCAAAGGCAAGGGAATTAAAAGCAAAAGTGAATTACTGGGACCTTATGAAGATAAAAAGCCTCTGCACAGCAAAGGAAACAACCAACAAAACTAAAAGGCAACCAATGGAATGGGAAAAGATATTTGCAAATGACATATCGGACAAAGGGCTAGTATCCAAAATCTATAAAGAGCTCACCAAACTCCACACCCGAAAAACAAATAACCCAGTGAAGAAATGGGCAGAGAACATGAATAGACACTTCTCTAAAGAAGACATCCGGATGGCCAACAGGCACATGAAAAGATGTTCAACGTCGCTCCTTATCAGGGAAATACAAATCAAAACCACACTCAGATATCACCTCACGCCAGTCAGAGTGGCCAAAATGAACAAATCAGGAGACTATAGATGCTGGAGAGGATGTGGAGAAACGGGAACCCTCTTGCACTGTTGGTGGGAATGCAAATTGGTGCAGCTGCTCTGGAAAGCAGTGTGGAGGTTCCTCAGAAAATTAAAAATAGACCTACCCTATGACCCAGCAATAGCACTGCTAGGAATTTATCCAAGGGATACAGGAGTACTGATGCATAGGGGCACTTGTACCCCAATGTTTATAGCAGCACTCTCAACAATAGCCAAATTATGGAAAGAGCCTAAATGTCCATCAACTGATGAATGGATAAAGAAATTGTGGTTTATATTCACAATGGAATACTACGTGGCAATGAGAAAAAATGAAATATGGCCTTTTGTAGCAACGTGGATGGAACTGGAGAGTGTGATGCTAAGTGAAATAAGCCATACAGAGAAAGACAGATACCATATGTGTTCACTCTTATGTGGATCCTGAGAAAGGTAACAGAAACCCATGGGGGAGGGGAAGGAAAAAAAAAAAAAAAGAGGTTAGAGTGGGAGAGAGCCAAAGCATAAGAGACTGTTAAAAACTGAGAACAAACTGAGGGTTGATGGGGGGTGGGAGGGAGGGTAGGGTGGGTGATGGGTATTGAGGAGGGCACCTTTTGGGATGAACACTGGGTGTTGTATGGAAACCAATTTGACAGTAAATTTCATATATTAAATAAATAAATAAATAAAAATTTTAAATAAATAAATAAATAAATAAATAAAACTTTGTATTATTAAAAAAAAAAAAAAGAAAGAAAGAAATAAGACCCACCATACTAGAAGCACTGTTTTCAGTTGTTTCAGTGTAAATACTCTCATAGGGTGTATTACCTTCTGGGCAGGTGCAGCCACTCACACATTCACTGTCTTGAAAAGGAGCCACATTAGAACAAGTTGCAGGGTTTGAGGGACCACATTCTTTGTAGATATGTTTTTCTGGGCATCTAGGTTTTTCTAGAGAAATACAGATATAGGTATACATGGAAATTAGAGGGAAATGAATGTGATAAATAGATAATACTTTAATGGAGATCTTTTCAAATGAGCTTCTTTGAGTCTAATGTTCAAGATATGAGTCAGTCTTTAAAAATATTCAGCACAACTAAATTGTGCCAATTTTTCATGCATTATTTTATGATACAATATTTAATCTGGAGAAAAAATAAAAAAGCAAAGACAAAAATTAGGAGGAAATTTACTTATATATATCATTGCATCTTACTTTGGAATTGATATTCTACTCATATTTTAACTTCTAAGGATTTAGCTAAACATAGGTTGAAAGTATATTTATATTTGTGTGAAACTCATCTCTATGTTTTATTAATTTTTTGAAAGGAAATCATAGTACTAATCAATATACTTTTGATAACTTTTCCACTTACTATTTTCAATTTTTACAGAATTTCTCATTTTTCCCAGTAACTTTTACTAATTGTAAAGACTATAAATTTCCTAACTGAGATCTTAACACAAAGCAGTGCAACTTATGGCAAGTCACTTCACCAATACAGGTCTCAGTTTCCTCACAAGTACCTGTGAGAGATAGGACTCTAACATCTCTAAGATCCCTTTCAGGGCTTACAGTCATTTGAAAAGATTACTTTGAAATATAGCTCAATTTTAAAGTGCTATAGACACTTTCTGGCTTGGAATCTGCAATACAATTTAAAACCTACCGCAAACCACATCAGAATCATCTCGCCAGGATACGTAGGGGCCGGGACCATCTGAGGCACAGAGGCGGGACAATTCTGTGTAAGTGTCACACGTAGAATTTTTGTCTCTATTTTGGCAGTACTCATCAATGCAGATCATTCTGTAGTCATTGGATAAAGTGGTGACCTTTCTACATTTCTCAAAGTAAGTTCCAATAATTTTGTCACAGTGCTACAAAATAAAGCATGAAGTTTTATTGAAACATTAAAAAATGGACAATCAAATAAACATTTAGGAAAAGATAAATTCAGATATGTTTGATTCTGCATGATAACCTGTAGCTTTGGCAGGAAGAGTTGTTGACTTCTGGTTGAAATGGAGAGTATTTAAAGTATTATACTCGGTACAGTGACTCCTAAAAGAACACTTCACTTCTGGCATTTTGGATTGTTGTACAACAGCTTCAAAAATTGTTGTACCTACACTCAACCAGAACTTCTCTAAAGGTGACATGAAGTTTACAACTTGAGAAAACGGAAGGGTGAGAAAAAATAAAGATTGTTGATGCCAGAGAGTGGGATGGTAAATGACTGACACCACAATAGACAGAAGGGACATTGGCCCTTTATCTATTAATCTTCTTATATTTGATGAGCAACCATGGCAGTAAAATAGAGTGAATGTGTGCTTTCTTAGTGGGGGCCATGTGAGTTGGCTCCAGAGACAACATATTTGTTCTCATGTTGGTTAAGAAAGTAAACACATATATTATTGAACCCAAAAATATTTAAATGTCTACATTTTTTAACTACCACATAGCTGTTTTCTATCTTAACATGTTTGTAACAGAGAAATATAAAAACCACTGTTAAGCAAATGTATAATTTGTACCAATTAAGCCTAAGACAACTGATAACATTCTCCAGGTTAGGTATAAGATTAAGTGAAATAAAATCTTCAAGGATTGATTTTCATTTATTATTTTTGTATAGTTTTATCACTAAATTACAGGTTCCTTTAGAGTAAAAAATAGAACGTTGTATCCTCTTGACTTACCACAATATCTTGCATGTAGCAGGTCTTTAATAAATATGCATTAGCTTTGTAATGTGTATTTATTTTGAGAGACATAGAGACAGCATGAGTGGGGAAGGGGCAGAGAGAAGGAAAGTGAGAATCCCAAGCAGGCTCTGCACTGTCAGCACAGGGCCCAATGCACAGCTCAATCTCATGAACCATGAGATCATGACCTGAGCTAAAACCAAGCATTAGAGGCTTAACCGAATGAGCCACCCAGGAGCCCCTGCATTAGCTTTAATATAAATTTATATAATCACTGAACTGACATTTTTGAGCAACCAGGAATAAGTTCTCATACATTGTGCAACTACCACAACAGATAAAACATAAGTCTTGTCCCATCATAGAATGCATAATCTTACAGGGAACATAAAAACATGGGAAATTTTTGTGGATGGTATCTTATCATAAGTAGTAAGGAGTAGCATAGGGTAACAGAGGAAAAAGAGAAGGCAATTCTAACTGAAAACCAAAGAGGGTTTCACAAGAAAGACAGCAGATGATACAGAATGTCATGGCTTAATTTGCTTTGCTAGAAGGTAACAAGATGGTTAGAAATGCAACATCCATTGTCGAGAAAACAAAAAGTCTCTTCTATCCATTCTATCCATACATCTTGATCTGGAAAATTTTGTTCTAGATTGAAACAGGAATATGTGAACATTTATTCAGTCATAAAATAAATGCAACCTATCCTAAAGGACCTGAATGTGAGACAGGAAACCATCAAAACCCTAGAGGAGAAAGCAGGAAAAGACCTCTCTGACCTCAGCCGTAGCAATCTCTTACTTGACACATCTCCAAAGGCAAGGGAATTAAAAGCAAAAATGAACTACTGGGACCTTATCAAGATAAAAATCTTCTGCACAGCAAAGGAAACAACCAACAAAACTAAAAGGCAACCAATGGAATGGGAAAAGATATTTGCAAATGACATATCGGACAAAGGGCTAGTATCCAAAATCTATAAAGAGCTCACCAAACTCCACACCCGAAAAACAAATAACCCAGTGAAGAAATGGGCAGAGAACATAAATAGACACTTGTCTAAAGAAGACATCCGGATGGCCAACAGGCACATGAAAAGATGCTCAACGTCGCTCCTCATCAGGGAAATACAAATCAAAACCACACTCAGATATCACCTCACGCCAGTCAGAGTGGCCAAAATGAACAAATCAGGAGACTATAGATGCTGGAGAGGAGGTGGAGAAATGGGAACCCTCTTGCACTGTTGGTGGGGATGTAAATTGGTGCAGCCACTCTGGAAAACAGTGTGGAGGTTCCTCAAAAAATTAAAAATAGACCTACCCTATGACCCAGCAATAGCACTGCTAGGAATTTACCCAAGGGATACAGGAGTACTGATGCATAGGGGCACTTGTACCCCAATGTTTATAGCAGCGCTCTCAACAATAGCCAAATTATGGAAAGAGCCTAAATGTCCATCAACTGATGAATGGATAAAGAAATTGTGGTTTATATACACAATGGAATACTACGTGGCAATGAGAAAAAATGAAATATGGCCTTTTGTAGCAACGTGGATGGAACTGGAGAGTGTGATGCTAAGTGAAATAAGCCATACAGAGAAAGACAGATACCATATGTGTTCACTCTTATGTGGATCCTGAGAAAGGTAACAGAAACCCATGGGGGAGGGGAAGGAAAAAAAAAAAAAGAGGTTATAGTGGGAGAGAGCCAAAGCATAAGAGACTCTTAAAAACTGAGAACAAACTGAGGGTTGATGGGGGGTGGGAGATGAGTATTGAGGAGGGCACCTTTTGGGATGAGCACTGGGTGTTGTATGGAAACCAATTTGACAATAAACTTCATATATTGAAAAAAAAAACAAAAAACAAAAAACAAAAATAAACATTAAAAAATTAAAAAAAAATGAAAGGTAATAAATGAATACTACAAAGAAGAAAATATTAAAAAATAATGCAACCTATCCTAAACAACAATAACACAACAACAACAGGGGACACCCGGGTTGCTCTGCCATTTAAATGTCTGACTCTTGATTTCAGCTCAGGTCATGATCTCGCATTTGTGAAATGGAGTCCTATGTCCTCTAGCTTCACACTGAGTGTGGAGCCTACTTAAGATTCTCTCTCCCTCTCCTGTCCGCCCCCTCACATACGTGCACACATGTGTGCACATGTGCTCTCCCAATAAATAGATGATAGATAGATAGATAGATAGATAGATAGATAGATAGACAGACAGACAGACGGATGCAACCTATCAAATTCAATGTGACAGAACTACAAAAGTGCAGAAAATTCAGAGAGGGCTATTTTCAAGTATTGTAGTCAAAATAATTACATATAACTCTTTCAAAAAGAAAGCAAAGTATACAAAGTATGACAATTCAGATTGGCTATCTGGGGCAAAAGTAAGGGAGAACAGAAAGTAGTTTTTAGGGACACAGGACATGGATTTCCACAGCATAAGAGCCCATCAATATCCATCAGCAGACTTAATGGAGAGGTGAAGCATGTCAGTTTACAGACAAACTAAAACTCTCTGCAAAAAAATCAGAATTTTACACTAATATATAGTAAACATCATAATGTTTTAGGAAAAAACTTATTTTAGCATCTACAGCTAAACTAAAGCTGAGAAATAGACTATAAGGACATTAGAGAAAAAGTAGTTGCACAATTCCAAGAATAAGGCATGAATGCTTAGAAGAGGATGTTGGGTATCTAAATTGAAACAAAGGGAAATAGTGCTGAAATTTGCTGCTAGGTGAAATATAAATCTCTTACCTGCACGCCATCTTCACAAACATCATAGCTTTTACTAACAGCTTTGGGACAATCACCAGGAATTTTACTATTGGCAATGTGTTCATTGATATCATCTCCTGAAAATGAAAACAAGGCTTAGTTCAAGAGATTCATTATGTACATATACATTATTTTCAAGCTAAATATAGCTAAGTTGACAACATAAATTTTGTTTTATTTTAATGATTTCTTATTCTTTATACAAATGCAAATTTCTGTTAGATTTATCCAAATGTGAGTAATTATTTTCTAATTTTCTTTCAGGAAGCAATTTTCTTAGACCTAATGCATTGAAATCTTACCTGGAGTGCTGTTGAAGTTACCACAGAGACCACAAGTTGGATATTTCTTGTGAAGAGTAAGCTTTTAAAAAAAATTACATGTACATGTTTATAAAATATTGAAAATACCTCAAAATGTAATTTAACCAAACCAAAGGACAGTGTCTATTCATTTTCAATTCTATCTAAGCTGGTTACTTAGGAAGTACTATAGGACGTTTTTTAAATGACCAGGATCTAGAAGTTGGAAATTTCCTGACTCCATCTCTTACTAACTATGTGTCTTTGGGTAGATAATTTAACTTTTATTAGCCTGAATTTCCTGAGTTCTATCACCTATAAAATAAGATTAATAACAGTATGTACTTCAATGTATTTTAAATATTAAATAAGATAATGCTTAGCACGTGAATAATATATAGAGATTTCTCAGTAAACGTTAGCTCTTATTTTCCTTATAATGTATTCTTTTCGTAACTGAAAGCAAAGAACAAAAGGCCCAAGAATGTAAGAAAATCAGAGACAGACTTACTGAGAGTTTGTTATTTTTGTCCCACATTAAAGACATGATTCCTCTGCGGCTATTCAGGACATTATGTTCTCCATATTTTTTAATGTGTATCAATTTATTGTTATATGGCATCTGTACACTGAAAAGTTTAAAGCACAAGTACACATAAGGGTAAGAATAGTGTATGTTTTTCTAATAATTCATGTTCTATATTTAGTATCTCAAATATAATACTGGCTAGTAAATATTGCAGCTTTGTTTTTCCTACCATTTCAGAAGAGACACAATGGCTTTGTTTTTCCAATTTTTGAAAGACTTTTAAAGAACAATGAATAAATCTTTGGGGCTTTGGAGAAATTAAAAAGAAGAAACTGGTGCAGTGTAAGGAATAAATGATCAAATAATTTGAAATGTTCACAAGGAGAATATCATGTCTCAACTTCTTATCCTGAAAACTATTCAAATATTACACCCTTCCAAATATGAATTGCTACTTCTAAAAACAATGACCTAAATTTAATCTATTGAAAAATCTCATATTTTTAACAACAAACATACAAATGAAAATTGAAATACTCTATTAACAGATGTGTTGAATATGCATGTTGTTCCAAATCTAAGTACTCAAAATAGGGAAACAACAAAACTAGTTGTTTGTCCCCACCATGTTATAGGAATAAATATAGTATCTTACAATTCCACATATAACAAAATCTTCTGTCAGACTCCTGTCCAATAGTTTAATATAATGAATGTGAGCACCAAAATAGGAAAAGAGTATCGTCTTTTCCTAGTCAATCTTTTCTCTTTTTGCTCAGGTTACTGTAAATCTTTTTAATGTTCATTTACTTTTGAGAGAGATAGAGAGACCAAGCGTGAGCAGGGGTAGTGCAGAGAGAGAGTGAGACATAGCATCGGAAGCAGGCTCCAGGCTCTGAGCTGTCAGCACAGAGCCTGATGCAGGGCTTGAACCTCGGAACCAGGAGATCATGACCTGAGCTGAAGTCAGATGCCTAGCCACCTGAGCCACCCAGGCACCCCTCTTTTTGCTCAGGATAGTTTAAGTCATTCTATAGTATTTTTCCATAACACTGTGGCATTTACCTTTCTTCATTAACTAGGATGATATCACCAAAAATAGAGACGTCATTAGTGTCGATTTTAACTATTATTTTTTCAATATCACTATTATTGTTTCTTTTGATCTCAATATTGAAATCTTCTCCGGATTCCACGCAATGACGGCAGAAGGTGTATGCGCATGACGAGTCAAAGGAAAAGATGCGGCCATTGAAAGCTTTATATGCTCCTTTGCCCCAAGTAGAAGCTTCGCCTACAAAATATTTAGAGTAGAATATTCATGGTTCTGTGTTTTTTTTAAGTGTTTGTGTACCAAGATAAAACATTACTGAAAGTTTCTGTTCTTCCCAGCCACTACCTTAAATAAGTACTTTTCTTTCTCACACAGAGCAAAAACACACTAAAAGTAGTGCCTGAATCCTTGGGAATACACAAAGGTTGCTGTTCTGTCTCAAACAAAACATGAATAAAAATATCTTGTTTCCTATGGGAAAGGGAAATTGTCTCTACTGTGGGGAGGTATATATGATCGGAGTTGTGGTCTGTTTGCCTGTTTATTTTGCTTTTTGTAGAAATAGTCTTTCTAATGTTACACGAGTTGGTTACCATATATCAATTAAGTATAAAGAATATTGTTTTTCTATGTACATGTATATGTGCATATGTATGTATGTTATATACGTTCATGTATATGTGTTATGTGCATATGTGTATATATGTATCTTTGAGGAAAATAGTATGAATGTGAGTCATTCAGACATAAAATGATAAAATGGATAGGTGACCGGCAAATGTTTACAACTAGTTTCAAAATATTGGTTAGGTACTGGCTGGCTTGGACATAAAAATATGGGTATAAATCAAAGTCCTTTTTACTTACCAATAATTGTATTTGTTTCTGAGTATTTCGGAGTTGCTTCTGGAATGTGGGATCCTTTTTCTATTTAACATAATGCATAGATTATTTAAACTTAAAAACATTACATTGATTCTAAATATACAGAATATTTGGGTTTCTACGTAGGAATTTAGAAGCTGATATTGAAGGCCATCAGTGGGTTTCTTTATCCTGATCATACAATTTGATTTTGTGAGAACTGTGATTTGCCACAGTCATGTACATGATGATCTCTGAATTGTACCATATTTTTGGTACAATTAGCCATAGTATTTTCAGAAATCATTATGAGCTTATTCATTCTGAGTCATGTACAATTACTAACATATGCTGTATCCCTTACAGAACTATATTTTCAACTTCATAAACAGAACTTTGCTAGCATACTTTCATTGGGAGTCACTAGCTAAACATGCCCAAGGTAGATTTTACTAAATCAGTCCACTGTGTAATACTAATA
Organism: Panthera tigris; assembly: GCF_018350195.1. Lineage (NCBI taxonomy): Eukaryota > Metazoa > Chordata > Mammalia > Carnivora > Felidae > Panthera > Panthera tigris. The sequence continues at coordinate 67,384,177 of NC_056666.1, read as the reverse complement.
ATTCAATTATCTATATATGAAGAGAACTTCATTCTACTGATCAAAGGGGAAAATTCATATACCTTGAAACCTTCCCCTGATTATTTTTAATGCATTGACCCTTGTATGTAACCAAGTAAATTTATATGAAATCTTAGAGCAGTTAAGGAAGCAGAATAGAAAAGCAACAACAACACAAATGAATATTTTGATAGAACTATAAAATATTTTTCACGTGTTATTTATTGTGTATCTTGAGGCCACTTGCCTTTACTACAGTTGTCTTTTCTTAGGTAATATAATATAACATAATATCTTTATAAATTATTTTTAAAGCCATTTAAAAATAGTGTATCTAAAATGACAAAGGAGAAGTTGTATTATGCTTTATTTAGGTTCCCTTAAAGTATAATTTAATCTACCTTATTAATGAAATTATTTAAAATATGCAGTCGGTGATCTAAACTTTAGTACTCAAAGAGAAGCATTTAGAAGCTCAATTCAACATGCAAAATACATAATAATATCATGTCCTAGTAAATCAATAATCCACAGAACACTTAAATTTCAGAATTATGTATATATGTATAAACACACAGATGCATACACATACATCATATATATGCATTGTTAAGCACTGGAAGTCATAAGTCAAACTACCTGGTGTAGTGAGTGGTGCAGAGGTACTGTGGTCGGCTGGGCTTGTGACACCTATTTTAATACGAAATAGTTAGTCTGTATATACATACTACTTGGTAAAATATGAAAAAACAATGTTTTTAAAATCTAATGGATAAACCATGGATCCAAGTTCAGCAATACTAATGCTAGCAGATTTAGAACAATGTGAAGCTATATATATATATACACATATATATACATATATGTATATGTACATATATATGTATATATATACATGTATATATATGTATATATACATGTATATACATATATATACATGTATATACATGTATATATATGTATATATATACATGTATATACATGTATATATATATACATATATATATATATATATATGTATATATATATAATCAACTTAACAACCTGTGGGAGTAACAAAATTATTAAATGTCTTGCCACCAAATGAAATGATCAAATTAACTTTCTCCAGATCAATTGTCTTAAAATGTGTTTAGGAAAAGAGAAAGGTTTGCATAAACAGGGTCCAGGGTCTCCTATCCCAGTTTCAGTCACACTCCCACTTTGAATTGCTTTACATTTGGAAAATCTAGCTACCATTTTAAGATGTCAACTGAACAAAGGATTCTGCACTCACAGAAACTGGAAGTCTGAAAACAACTGATCCAGTTGAACTGAGAGTTCATCTCAACATGTCTAATGTTAAGACAATAATGCCAACAGATCCAGAACTTGCCACTTCAAAGCCACTAGATTTACTGCTATTAGATACACTACTGGAAAGAACACTAATTAAAACAAGTCTGTCTCATTTGAAAAACATGAAAGCAGTCAAAAGTTGGTATCCAAACAGCAGAGAAGTCTCAGATTGGTAACCACTCCACAATAGAAAGAGGAGAGACAACTATTTCTTAATACATTTTTCAGGAACACATCCTAAACTGGAATACCTGAGCTAATGGCAGCAGATCTAGGGGTTAAAAATTCAGTGTCTCTTAAACCATTTTACTAACTGGTTTTAAACAAGGTCAATGGCAATAAATAATCAGTGATCTCAAATTTCTCAGTTCCACTGAAGTGTTGACCTCAAAACTGATGTCCAAAGATTAAGAACAATCCAAAAGTGAATTATTATTTCTTTATTACCAAGCCTTTTCTGAACAGATTCATTGATAGTCAATCCTGACTGAGGTCAGCCATTACTACACTAAGTATATCTCTTGCTAACTAGACTTTACCTTTTAAGAACATATCAATCCCAAAGTTGATTTCTAAGTATGAATCCTGAATATCTTTCAGATCACTTAAGTCATTAGAAGTGAATCTACTGCCCACAGTTCTGAGATCACTTAGTCTAGTGGCACCCAAGACTTTCCAATAGAAGAATCAAAATAGTCCGCATATCACAATAAATACTACCACAAATTCTTAGACTGTTCACTCTAATGCTTCCATTAAGAAGAAATATTAAATTTTGAGATTTTCAAAAAGGATGGAATGTGTTTAGTCTTATCAGAAATAAACTTGCAAAATAATTTAAAGTCCAGATCCAGAGCACAAAGATCAAACCCAACAAATCACCTCTTCACATATGTGACTCCAAATCAATTTTGCATAAAGGCAACAAAAACAACTCCACATAAATATAATCATAGCCACAAAATTCATTCCACGCTCTACAAAAAATATTAAATGATTTTTTTCCTGATCACGTCTAAATACAGTTTATCATTTCAGGATTTTGTCTTGCTTTTTATATCATTATTGATGTTTATGATTTTCATTGTTATTTTATAACATATGTTAGAATCCTGACCCTCTAAACGCCAGACATAAATCCCAATTCTCGGCCATGGGAACCAGACCCAATAACATCCTTTCCAGTATCACAGGTACCTGTGCCACTAACGCCAGTTTCACCAAATTCATTTGGTCCAGAAGTACCAACACCAAGTCCAGCTGCACCCTTCCTTCCTCCACCACTTCCAGAACCAGAAGACCAAGTATTTTCTCCTAATGGAAAATCAATTAATTGATTAAAAGTGTGATTAAAAGAAATGAAGAAGGAAGAAGCTAATTTGTATTTCTTGGGAACAGAGTCCAGGTGAAGATACCTGTGCCACTGACATCAGATCCAGGACTCAAGTATCCAGCCCCCACGATTCCACTGCCACTCTCTCCATTCCTACCAATTCCACTGATTCCAAATCCCTGCTGATCAGATGACCCCAAATTGAATCCTGAGTCTTCAGAGATACCACCAGAATATTCATCCCCATTTCTTGCATTTGAGTCACCTGCTGAATACAAAATGATGGTCATGAGAATTATTTTTTATGCATACCATGATTCAGAATTTTTCTCTGCACAGAAATTAACCATAAATACCTAGAGCCCTGGGACTATAGCCTCCAGTACCTCCTACTCTATTTCCATCCAAGTCTGTACCACCATGGCCATTGGATTTGAACCAGAATCTCCAAAACGAAATTGAGTTTCACCTTTCCTTTCTCCATTTTCAAAATTAGACAACCAAGTCCTTCCCTCTATTGGAAAATTCTTAGTGTTACTTTTAAAAATGATCAAAAAATTGAAACCCATTTCAGTTTCCCCAAGAGTCCAGGTTAGGAGAATGCCCAAGTTGTGGGCATTGGACCTGAGATTCAAGGATCCAGACAAAACACACATGGTACTGCTCATTCTGTCAATCCCCTGCCTCCAAATTCCTTTTTACCAAATACCCACATACCAAATCCTGAATATTCAAACTTTTCACCAGCATGCTCACCACCACTTCTTGCACTGGTACTTCTACCAGAATATTAAAAGTTTGTCAACAGGATATATTTAATAATTATAAATTATTAAATTCATTAATTATAAATTTTATAATTGAGAAATTTTTAAGCAAAAAATTAACTGTCAACATTCATACCACTAAAATTAGATTCTCTGGTACCTTTTATTACATTTTCACTAAGGCCAATGTCATCAAATCGATTTGAACCAGAATCTCCAAAATCAAATTTAGCTTCACGTTTCCTTTCTCCATGTTTCAAATCAAAGGATGAGGACTTTTCCACTAACAGAGAAATAAAAATGTTATAAAATAATAGATGAAAGGCTGAAATCAATTTAGATTTCACCTGAGCAGAGTCCAAGATTATTAGACTACCTGAGCCACTGACATCAGATTCCCTGCTGCTCTTACTCCAGTCAGATCCTCTGCTTCCAAATCCCTTTTGACCAAGCTTCTCAAAACCATATCTCAAATTTTCTGATATGCCATCAAAAAGACTATCTCTAATTCTTGCACTGATGCCACCTGCAGAATGTAAAATGATTGTTGTCAGAACATTTTCCAATAAATTTTATGATTCAAATATTGTTTATGCACAGAAATTAAACATCAACACCTAAAACATGGAACTAGATTCATCATTATATTTTATCCCATTTTCACTAAGGCCAATGTCACCACAGCAATTTGAACCAGAATCTCAAAAACCAAAATCAGTTCCAAATATCTTTCCCTCAAGTCCAAAATCAAAATACCCAGGCCTTCCCACTAATAGAAAATTCAAAATAATATCAAAATAAAAGAATGACTGTTTGAAATCCAATTGGATTTCTCAGGAACAGAGACTGAGTGGAATACTTGAGCTATCAGCATCTTAAACCAGCATCTTAAACCAGTATCACCTCCAGAATATAAAATGACATCACAGAGTACATTGAAAACGTTTCATGATTCAGAAATTTTTATGCATAAAAATGAGATATCAATACCTAGATCATTGGAAATGGGTCCTCCAGAACTACCCACTTGATTTCCTTCAATTTTTATTTTGCTATTAATGCCACTGCCACCAAATGAACTCGAACCAGAAGCTCCAAAACCAAATGCATTATCGCCCTTCCTTTTTCCAAGTTCCCAACCAAAAGACCCGGTTCCAACTGACAGAAAAATTAAAATGTTATTAAAAATTAATTTTACTTAGTTAGTTGATTGTTAAATATTTAAAAAGTGTATTTTTAAACAAGTAGTTAATTAATTTTAAATTTTCTGGAATGAGTCTTAGTTGGAATACCTGGGCTACGGGCATCAAATCCAAAACCTATTGATTCACCCCCAGGAGATCGTCTGTTGCTCATTTCACTCCAGTCAGCTCTACCAATGTCCAATCCCTTTTGATCAGATGTCCCCAAACCAAATCCCAAATTCCCAGAGACACTGCTACTAAATCCATCCCTATGTCTTGTGTTGGTGTTATCTGCTGAAATGAAAAAAAAAAAAAAAAAAAAAAAAAAGATTGTTACCAGGTAATAATTAAATACAACTTATGACTCTACTTTTTATGCACAAAACCTAAATAGTAATACTTAGATCACTGGAACTTGATTTTCCAGTTCCCTATTCATTTTTATGAATGTTCCCTATTTCATTTTTTTAGCAAAGTCTTTTTGTTCAAAACCACTGACACCCACTCCACATGAGCCAGAATTACCAAGACCACATACAAATTCACCCTTCTTTCCACCACCAAGACCAAAATCAAAAGGCAAGTGTAAAACTCAACAGTTGTCAAGAGCAAAACCAAAGGATGTAAATTATTTGTATTTTTTTCTTAAAAGTCTGGATCAGAATTCCTGAGCACTGATATAAGAGCCGAAACCCATGGATTTACCAACAAGCTCCTTTCTATTCTTCCGTTTTCCACCAATTACCACATCTTTTAAGACAAATTTCTCTGACACAAAAATAGCTAGATTTAATGTACTTTATTGGCCCTAACTTCTTCCACCAACTGTAATCTCCAAAATATAAAATGCTACTTATTCACACTTTTGTAATTTTTTTTTCTGGCATTCTTTTTCAAGAAACTAGTTAAAATAGGAGTGTTGAAACTTCAGAAGTTAGCATCACAAAAGTACAGAAACATGTGACCAAAATTTTTCTGTTCCTTATGACAAAACTTGGTAACAAGAGAGCTTAAGTGGCTTTCCCAAAGTCCACAGAAGGTTAGCAGGAAAGATGGGGGATAGAAACTGGATCTCTCCCTACCAGATCCAAGCCCCTTCATAAAAGCATTAAATCTAATTGTCTCTTCATTAAAATGTTTAAGTTGCTGATTTCTGTTAAAGATAATACAGATCCTTTAAGAATCAAACAGAATTTAAAAATCATTTCCATGAGTTCCTCTAATATTAAAATCTGTATTGGTCAAAAGAAACACCCTGCTTTGCTAATTGACTTTTTCTGTCAAAAGCAGAAACTAAGAAACAACTTAGAATACCTGTTTCACTGGGAGCAGAATTAGAGTCAGCTAATCCACTTACTGCATTCACATCAAATCCACTTTGGCCAGATGGACCCCTACCAATGTCATTTTGATTTGAAGCAGTGCCACCAAATTCAATACCACCAGAGATACCACTGGCAAAACCACTTGCTGAACGGGTTTTCTCTACCACACAAAAATACAATCATTATCAGAGAAAAGTTGCATTCATTCATAATGTACAACAAATTAATCTATATACATTACTTGAACTAGGCCTTCATTATAGGTTCAAAAAAATCCCTCCCCTCTATACAACTTTCCATATTATAATTCCACAAAGTGTAATCAGGGGTATGCGTGACAACCAATTTACCATGAGGTTTGAGAATTCCATAAGAAAACTGAAGCATTGAGGCCATTTAAGAAAATCTCACTGTGTTCTGTAGAACATGAGCAAACAATTATCACCTCGGTATTGTAAACAAGAGCAAATATATCTGCATTAACTTATAGGTCATACTGAATTTGTCAGTCCCAAGACAGGTGACTGGACAGACAGGAAACTTTTACCCTTCCTGAAATATTTCAACTGCACCCTTGCACCCAAAGCTGTTTCTCCCTTTTCAATTATCATCACTCGGACTCAAATTTCAATATAAATATTGAAGTTATTTTCCTCATTGGATCTCTTTCTTTTCTGGTTGTTTGTTTGTTTGTTTATAGGAATGAACTATAGAGATTTCAGGGGCTAGGAAAGTAAAGTAAAAGTTGGCCAATTGGGAGAAGTATGTAGAAGCAGAGAGAACATGTCTCATCTATAGAAAGTTAATTTTCTCTCAAACAAAACAAAATTGCAGTCTATAAAATGTTTAGAAACCCTGTTTCATAGTATTACTCAGACAACTGAGTACGTAATTTAAAGAGAGAATCATGGTATTGAAAATAAACTGTGGTTGGAGACGAAAACATGTGTAGAGAAACCTTATACTAAATTTGGGTCCCAGAAGTATCTTAATGAATTTAAACAATATAAAAATGATTTATAATTATAATAATAGCACCAAGTAGAAAAATAGCATAAGAAAATTAAACCTATCAGGAAAAAAATGTAACTTAATATAAACATCTTGGCCAAAATTCTCTAAAGACAGAATTCATCAGTCTCAATGGCCCTGAAATTAGTTTTTTTTATATTCTCCACTATTAATATTAAGGCCATGTGCTGCAAATAATACAAAAATTATCAGGTTGTCCTAAATGAAAAAAAGCACTTGTTTCCTAGGTAAGCATTTTTCTCTAACAGTACCTGCTGGAGTGTCTTTTAACACTAAACTATCAGTATCTCGATGTTTTCTCCACCGATCTTCAGCCCTTTCGTGAGCATTAAATCCAAGGTCAAGGAGTGAACCAACAAGAGATTTCTTTCTTCTGTTTGGGTCAGCAAAGTTCAAATTACTGAACAAAAAGCCACCTAATGTGAATAACAGAAGATCATGTTTGAAACCTGTATTGCTAGCACAAGAAGGTGATTTGATTGTGACGCTTTGAAAGCATATGTTTTTTCCTCATTTTTCTGGAAGTCCTTGGAGTTACATACATTGCATATTGACTTCATTGCCATAACCATATCTTTTTGTCATGGTTCTAAGACTTCAACAAAGAGAGATAAATAGAGCTGTGAAGATTTCACTGTTGTGTGCTAGACATCCTTCTCACAGACAGGGCAGACACCTCTCCAGCTGTTTTCCTCGCCATTGCTAGGCCCCGAGTTCCAGTGTCCCACCTTCCCCCATCAAAATTGTCTGTTGTGTTGAAACCATGCTGTCCTTGGCTTAGTAAGAGCTGGTAAAGTTAAGATAACATACCTAATTCTCTTTTCTGTTTTTCTGCAAAGAAAAAAAGGTGAAAGTATTTATTTATAAATTATAGCATTCACTTCCTTCAGGTATCAGCTTAAATGCCATCTCAATGAGGTATACTCTGACAATTTAAAATTGCCACCCCCATTCTAATGCTCCCAATTATCATTGTATTACTTTAATTTATTCCAGAGATTCTATCACCTTGTAATATACCGTGTTTACTACTTATGTTTATTGCTTATTGACTGTCGTCCTTCATCTAGATTTTAAGCTCTATGAACTCAAGGTTTTTTGCCTGTTTTCGTCACTAAGGTATCCCAGGTGTCTAGATTCTGAATCTTAATATCTAAATATCTTAGTTTGATGCCAAAGCAGAGAGAAATAAGGCAGCATTCAGTCGTGGGAAACCTATAGGCTTTTGAATCAAACCCATCTGGACTCCCAGACCTGCCATCAGAATGGCCTTTGACAATGTCTCTCTTAGACTCAAGCAAGAGGGGTTCCTACTTGGAACCACTCAAGTCTCACTCTGACCTTCTTCATGCCATGGTTCTCCTTGGAGGGCAAAGAATAAAGGCAGAGGGGTCAGGGACACCTGGTGGCTTAGTCAGCTAAGCGACCAACTCTGGCTCAGGTCATGATCTCATGCCTCATGAGTTCGAACCCCTCATTGGGCTCTCTGCTGTCAGTGCAGAGCCCGCTTCAGTTCCTGACTCCCTCTCTCCCTGCCTCTCCCCAGCTCATGCTTTCTCTCTCAAAAATAAATTTAAAAAAACAAAAGGGGGACAAAAGGGCAGAGGGGTCAAGATACACCAACCCAGAGCCTGTGCCCTCCTCCGTCCCTCACTGTAGACCCTACTAAGTCCCCAGAGCCCTATAGTCCCAAGCCTGTTCTCAGGATCTTCATAAGCATCCTTCCCAAGACCATTCCCCTAAGGTGAGACCTCACTGCAGTGACGAGAATCTCTAGGCCTGGGGGGAATGATCAGGGAGTGCCTGTTTGCAGAAGAAACAGATTGTGCTGAGACACGCAGGCAAGGGTATCTCTCTGTGTAGGACAAAGCCAGAAATGGAAAGAGCAGGGAGATGGACACATTGGCAAGGCCACTACCCACTTGGCTCCTGCATGGAATCCAGTGATCTGAAAACTCTGCAATTATAATCAGGCCTTCTAAGTGGTGACAAATAGATTTTTGTCAAGTTGGAAGAAAAAAAAAAACATTTTATTTTAAATTTTGTTCCTTTATTTATGCATGTGCTAGTCTTGCTCCTGGCTATGCCCCTGGATACATTTAATACTTATGAAACAAAGTTTCTTTGTCTGTTAAATGGAGACTACATAATAAATGATAATAAGTACTCAGTATGGAGCTAGGGTGCCTGGGTCAGTTAAGCACCCAACTTTGGCTCAGTTGGCTCTGGTCATGATCTCACGGTTTGTGGGTTCGAGCCCCACGTGGGGCTCTCTGCTGACAGCTCAGAGCTTGGAACCTGCTTCAGATTCTGTGTCTCCCTCTCTCTCTCTGGCCTCCGCCACTCAGGCTCTGTCTCTCTCTCTCTCAAAAATAGATAAACTTGTAAAAAAAATAAGTACTGGATAGAGAGACCGTATCTTTCAATGTATTTTATTCTACTCAACAAACATCACATCAAACTCATGTAGAATTTTTATTTAATTTATTAAATCATGATAAATATTCACTATACTTATACCTCTCCTGAGTTCAACCCCATAGGTATATTAGATCTTTCATTTTATTAAACCAATGTTTCTACTGAACTTATTCATTCTATTGTTGAAATGAATGGCTTGGTATCTTAGCCAGTGGGCCATGTTTGTTTCTACTAACTTATTTGTCCCTTTTTTATATACAAAACTTACTCAGAAATACATTGTCATCGGGGTGACTAGCAGTAATGGTTAGTGTGTGTTTTGTATGTACCACATCTTAGACATGTAACAGTACCTTCCATATCCTATCTCTTTAATCCTCACAGCCTCCTATAAGGGTGATACTATTATCATTTCCTCACTTGTAGATGAGAAAACTGATACTTAAAAAAGGTTTCATGACTTGTCTAAGATCGCAAGGTAAAATCTGCCAAGAAATCCTTTTTTCTTATGCAAACTGTATAATGCCATCACCCCGTTTAAAGATAGATTGCTTATACAATGCTTAAAGATAAATAAAATGTTTACCTCATAGCTCAAAGATAGGTACAATTTATTCATTTATATTGCATACATTTTGCACAAATTTTTGGAAGAGTTAACTTACACTTCAGACCACAACATGAAATAGAAAAAAGAAATAGATATAATTCTGTTCCTCTACCTTCATTCTATTGAGAAAAACTGATGGATGACAGAGGTGAATATGGATGAACTACAGAGAAGGGGAGATTTTTAAAAGGAATGGCAACAAACAAGTTACATTGTCTGAAACCAGTAAAATCTAAAAATATCAAAAAACAAAGTCCTATACTGCCTTATGGATACTTTTCTCAAATATGTGAATCTTTGTCTCATTAAGGAATAAAGATTGTGGGGGATAACATTGCTCTGGAGTTTGACCAGTTTTATGTTGGCTGGTAGAGTGGCTGGTTGAAGCATCTTTGCTTGGCATTTTTATTCATCCAAAGCAGCTCTAGCCTCAAAGATCCTCAAGTCCCTCCCAAATAATACCCAGACTTGCAACGTTCCCTGAAAGACACAGGAAAAAACTCAATTGCTAATAATTTCAGAAGATTCTCAGAGAAGTATAGAATTCCAAGTTCTCCCTCTCTTCATTCAAACTTCTTGAATAAGGACTTTCAGAAGAATGCTCAAGACTATTCTAATTAACATTCAGATTTTGTGCACTTGGAAGTAGATAAACTCTTGTTCTATCATTATAGTGAAACCTAATGAACCTGTCCATAGTTACGATGAGGTGATTTTGAGGTCTTTGAGACAACTGACCTGCTACTTATTCTCAGTTTGCCTTTACCTCAAAGAACACATTTTCCAGTTGCATTTTATTGTATTTAGGTTGTAGAAAGACACAGAGATCTAAAATATCACATAATAAAAACATATAAAAGTAATCTTGGGCTATTTTGATTGGTATATATGTTAGACCAGAATCAAATTCAATCTATACTGACATTAGCAAAAATCCTTTTGTTAGATTTAAGAAAAAAAACATAAATGCAGTCTTGATTTGTTGTGGCCAATTTTTCATATTGGTGGATAGGGAAACAAAATAATGGGTCATATTCAATGTTATTCAATGTTCTGAGGGAATCTGTAGTACCACTAATAGGACTAGGATCAATTTTAATTAAAACAATTCACTAAGAAATCAATCCTGTAATACAAAGTACTTATTTAAGGAACGTAAATCCTTAAATCTAGATCCACATTTCACTTACAGGTTTAAAAATTTTCTATTTTATTTTTATTTTTTATTTTTTTAATTTTTTTTTAACATTTATTTATTTTTGAGACAGAGAGAGACAGAGCATGAACAGGGGAGGGGCAGAGAGAGAGGGAGACACAGAATCTGAAACAGGCTCCAGGCTCTGAGCTGTCAGCACAGAGCCCGACGCGGGGCTCGAACTCACAGACCGTGAGATCATGACCTGAGCCGAAGTCGGACGCTTAACCGACCAAGCCACCCAGGCGCCCCTAAAAATTTTCTATTTTAAATGTCACCACCTTTATGAGATTAATTATTAAAATATCTGGCCCAGATTCTATAAAAACACACTAGAGTATGTTTGTTTGTAACAAGGAATATTTCATTTTAAATGTTTTAGTGTTTTTTCAGAGGAGATCTATCTTCCCTCGAAATAAAAGCAGTCACTTTATTATTGTTTAGTATAAACAGTATAAGAAAAAAAAAAAAGCAATTTACCTGATGTGCTTTCAGCTATTTTTCCATCTGAAGAAAAACAAGGAGAATTGCTGTCATTAGTAGTTTCTCTGACAGATTTGCCAACAGAAAGTGAATTTTGATTACAGCCATTTCTTGTCCTTGGGAAGTGTTCCCACAGATATTCTCACTGAATTCAATACTCAGGCGTGAATATAGTAATTATCCATTGACAGTAATTATCCATTGACCCTGGTGTATTTATACCCCTCCAGAACACCCCCATAAAGGGTAAAGTCTCCACTGGTCCTCCAGCCGGTTTAAAATACAGCCTAGTTGGAGGAATTAGAGCATAGCAAAAACAAACAAACAAACAAACAAACAAACAATAATTCTGGGATGGCTGAAAAGGTGTAAAGCATTAATTACTATTCTGTTGTGAAATTCAGAAGTTTTAGTTAAAAGATTTTTTCAAAAATACTGGATATAACTAGTTAATTTGAATAAAATTCTACAATTTCTATTGTACCACTGAATATAAAAGTCATGTACATGCTACTTACGAATGATTTCTTATCATCAAGGTGAATTTTCTTCATATTTAAGTAAATGGCATGCAAATTTGCAAGCTTGTCAAGTTATAGTATAACTGAGTCAAAAACTCACAATAAGAGTGAGTATAATGAATGACAATTTACATAGAAGTACACATATTATGTTATATTTAAAGATAAACCTATTTTTATCATATACATAAAAGCACTGGTTTCCCAGAGATTTTTTTCAAAAATTATGTGAAATAAAACATTTAACAATGGTGGAGTGCCTGGGTGGCTCAGTTGGTTAAGCATTGGACTTCAGCTCGGGTCATGATCTCACGGTTCATGGGTTCAAGCCCTGCAATGGGCATCTGCTGTCAGCACGGAGCTTGCTTCAGATCCTCTCTCCCTCTTTCTCTGCCCCTCCCCTGCTCATTCTCTCTCTCTCTGTCTCTGTCTCTCTCAAATATAAAAAAACATTTAACAATGGCAATAGAATTTTGCATAAATTCACATTCAAGAAACCTCAAAAAAAAAAAACACACACATTTTTTGTATAACATTTTAATTTTGGTACTTAATGGATTGTAGATTTTTTTTATGTTTCTCTATGCTCTATAATCTTCAAAAATTTCCTAAAACCAAACTGCCTACATCATTCAAATAAGAAAAACTTGCAGAAATTGGACTGTCCAAGAAAATCCAGGACTTATGGTCAGCAAACCTATGCCAGAAACAAAGGCATAAATTAAGTCAAACCAGAAACAGAGCCAGTTATAAGATAAAGAGTTTCCCACGTGTTCTGATAAATTGTTGCCAAAACCAAGTTGTATGTAATTACACATACAACTACATATACACATATTTAGCCAAAGGCTATGAAGAAATGGTCTGGAGATACTTAATATAAATCCTTTGAAAGAAAATTGTACAATAACATTCTCCATATAGGTTAAATACCTGGAAAATTCTAATTATTTAAAATGTAGTTTGTAGTCCAAAAGTCATTCCCAAATCCTCTTGCAATAAATAGAGGTGTTACAAAACCCATGCATGAATTTTACCCATCAGAAAGAAATCCCATGGGCCCCACTCAGCACACTTTCTCTTAAAACAGATGCAAGACTAATGAGCTTGGGGTGCCTGAGCGGCTCAGGACTCTTGATTTTGATGCAGGTCATGATCTCACCATTCTTGGGAACAGCCCCACATCAGGTCCACACTGACAGTGCAGTGCCTGCTTGAGATTCTTTCTCCCCCTCTCTGCCCCTCTCCTGCTCGTGTTCTCTCTCTCTCTCAAAATAAATAAATAAACATTGAAAAAAAAAAAAAAAGACTAATGAGCTTGAATCAATGGTATTATCATCCCAACAGACTGAAAGCAAGGAATAAAAATTGGAACTGGGCATAAAAAACAGACATAATAACCCTATCAAGACACAGAATTAATGGGGTGCCTGGGTATCGCAATCGGTTAAGCATCAGACTTCAGTTCAGGGTATGATCTAATGGCTTGTGGGTTCGAGCCTCATGTGGGGCTCTGTGCTGACAGCTCAGATCCTGGAGCCTGCTTCAGATTCTGTGTCTCCCTCTTTTTCTGCCCCTCCTTTGCTCTCTCTCTCTCTCTCTCTCTCTCTAAGATAAATAAACATTTTAAAAAAAGATACAGAGTTAAATGTTCAATAGAAATGGAAAGACAGAAAGGCAAATCAAAAGCATATACTTAGAAACCATCTTTAGGGTAGGGCCCAACTATCTTCCACACAGCATTAGATCTCAAGGGCATCATTGCATGATATATAATGTGATAATTGGAATTCACTTTTATGTCTCCCCAAAAAGATTAGGCTGTGTTCAGAAGTTCCTTGTATTCTTGGGTAAAAAGATAGAGTATCTGCAGTTCATTTCAGAAATTTTACTTTGCAAAAAGTTGGTTATTTTCATATGGAAAATTCTTGTATGCAGAACGAACACTATAAACAATCCCAAATTATATTTCTAATTCAAAACAAGTATGATCTAATTACCTGTTTCATTACAGCTACTGTTCTCAGTATTGTGAATACCCAACAAAAATCATAGACCAAAATCCTATCCGTGAGGAGTTTACAATCATGTGAGATAAATGAGTAAGGAGTCATAGTATTTCATTCCCAGATCAAGTTTATACAAAACACATTGATTTCTGATTTCTATGATGGCAAGAATGTAAACTGGTTCAGCTATTAGAGTAAATGGTATGGAGGTTTTTAAAAAATAAAAATAGAATGACCATACGACCCAGAAATTCCACTTCTGGGTAAATATCCATAAGGAAATGGAATCACTATCTCAAGGAAGTATCGACACTACCATGTTCATTCCAACATCATTGATAATAGCCAACAACCTAAGTGTCCATCGACAGACAAATGGCTAAAGAAAGTGTCGCATATATACACATGGAATACTATTCAACCATAATAAAAGAAAATTCTGCCATTTGGGACAACATGGATGGACCTTAAGACATTATGCTAAGGGAAAAAGTCAGACAAAGAAAGACAAATACTGTATAATCTCATTTGTATGTGGAATCTAAAAACATTGAACTCACAGAAACAAAGTAAAATGGTGTCTTCCAGGGATTGGGCGTTGGGACAAATGGGGTGATGTTTATCAAAGGGTGCAAACTTCTAGTTCTAAGATGAATAGGTTCTGGGGATCTAATTAATAGCTCTTTAACTGTAGTTAGTAATACTGTATTGTATACTTGACAGTTGCTAAGAGAATAGATCTTAAAAATTCTCACCACACATACACACAAAAAGGTGATTATGTGAGATGTTAAGGGTGTTGAATAACCGTATTGTGGTAATCATTTTACAACATACACATGTATCAAATCATGTTGTATATCTTAAATTTATGAAGTGTTATATGTCAATTGTATCTCAATAAACCTGTAAAAAAAATCCCTATGTTCCAAAAGACACAGGCTCAGAATACACCTTGATGTCTCAAAGTAAAGATAAATTTCTGGAAGATACAGACCTGATTCTTGTCTGTAAAATAGGGCTTCTCCATCTATTAAAAAAAGAAGAAGAAAAAGTATTAACAATTAGGTCATTTTATACTTCTCCCTACCATATTTTTTATAAGAAAATAATATTCTTCTTGTTTCCATTCTTTTAAGTTCAATCCAAGCAATCTACTTTTTATATCTGAAAATTATTATTTTTCAGCATTAATTTATTATTTTGGAGCTTTCTTATGTAAATGTAGGTAATTTATTTACCTATCAACATACTTAAAAATCTAAGTTTTCAATGTCAACTCACTGGAAAAACATATGGCCAAATAAATTAAAACCACAAATTTATATTAGTCAGTATTTTATATCTTTTTCACATTATCAAAGCCTTTTACTGCTGTTAATCTGAAGTATATTTTCTGATTGAAATTTCACCTGATTTGATTTTGCCCTAAATATTTCTGGTTAGTGTCTTCACAAGCAGTGAATTAGACAAAAGACGAAAAAAAAAAAAAAGAAAGAAAAGGAGAAAAGAACAAGAAAAAGTAATTATATAGATTTTACTCTACTGAGAAAACAGGATAATGCAGGAAAAATAATACTCGGTCAGGGTGCCTGTGTGGCTCAGTGGGTTAAACATCCAACCCTTGATTTCAGCTTCGGTCATGATCTCACAGTTCATGGGTTCAAGCCCAACATCTGGTTCTGTACTGACAGCACAGAGCCTGCTTGGGATTCTCTGTTTCCGTCTTTCTCTGCCTCTCCCCTGCTTGCACTCTCTCACTCTCTTTCTCAAAAATAAATAAATAGGGGCGCCTGGGTGGTTCAGTTGGTTGAGTCTCCGACTTTTGATTTCCATTCAGGTCATGATCTCATGGTTCCTGAGTTCAAGCCCCATGTCGAGTCCTGCATTGGGCTCTGTGCTGGCGATGGGAGACTGCTTGGGATTCTCTCTCTCTCTCTCTCTCTCTCAATCTCTCTGTCCGTCTCCTTCTGCTCCTCCCCACACTCTCACTGTCTCTTGCTCTCTCTCAAAATAAGTAAACTTAAAAAATATAAAAACAAATAAACATTAAAAAATAATACTTGATTATACATATCTATTTCATGTCAGTTCTATATTTCATATCACTAAAGTTTTTTTCCACTTAGCCAGGGTACTGTTTTATTTTGTTTTGTTTTGTTTTTTCCTTTTCTTAGTACAGTTATGGTTAAACAATGTAATTTTTTCTTTTGATTGAACACATAATGCCTCCCAAATATCTGCCTTTACCAACTTCCACTCCTGAAGTCTTTACCATTCTATAATGTAAAGAAAATAAAGGGAGTCTGTTTGGACTATGGAGCTAATTGACTAAGGAACAAAAATTCATTTCAACTAAGGCACCTGGAATTTCTGCAGAACGTTTTCTAGCTATGTTTCTTATATCTCAACATGGCTTTATTAATACATATAATCTCTTGTTTTTGTTTAAAAAACAACAACAACAACAACAACAACCAGAGTGCCTGGGTGGCTCGGTTGGTTAAATGTCCAACTCTTGATTTCGGCTCAGGTCATGATCTCACGGTTCATGAGATTGAGCCCCAGGACAGGCTTTGCACTGACAGTGCAGAGCCTGCTTGGGATTCTCTTTCCCTTCCTTTCTACAATCTTCCCCACTCATGCACATGCTCGCTCTCTCTTTCAAAATAAATAAATAAACATTAAAAAAAATCACCAATCTATGGAAATCCTATTTAAATATTCGTAATCATTCTTAAAGCCACCATAGATATTTAAGAATTTACTTTAGAAATTCTTTCCAATTCTCCAGTGAACTTAATATACTTCACTAAATACTTTTAAAACATTTTTTGTGATACAATATCATTTAATAAATGCTTTGAAAATAATGTGTTTTGTGCATTGCTATTTAAGAAATAAACACATTTATGCAAAGTAGAAGCAAAGAATATAACAAACTGATATATAAGATTATGAAAGTCACCATTACTTGAATAGTCATTTTCTAATGGTCCATCAGATGATTTCCCAGGTAGTTGGATTAAGGATAAAAATATTTTCTCTTAATCACAACAAATAATCATAGTCCTCCACGTTCTAGCTTCTCATAGAAAAGTAAATAGTACTCTACTCGCAAATTTAAAAAATAGATTTTAAATTTAGATACAGAATGAATTTTCTCCCTTTTACCGAACTTTTTTCCTTATGTTCAGATGTTGTTGCTTTTCTTCTCTGTTTATAAATAGAACTAAAGAGCAAGAAATACATTTGTTTCTAAAGATTTTTTTCCATTTTGCTCAATTTTTAATTAACAAAATTAATGATGTCCTACTTTTCGATTAATATTAGAAATTAATTAACTGACTTTGTGAAATATCCAGAAAAGTTGTTAGTTTAAGAAATATTTTCCCTACAAAAAAAATTTTTGTGACAAACCAGCCTTTTAATTGGTGATTTGTAAAAATTGCAATTACCTGTGTGGGTCTTTAGTCTAAATGTGGATTTTAAGTTCAAGATAGGGTCATCAAAAGATAAACTGTGATAAGATAAATAACAAAAGTAATACCATGTGCATCTAGAGTAACCTATTCATTAATATTTCCTTAAAATAAACTCATTAAGCCTGAGTAGGATGAAAATCTAGTTTTCTTATTATCCTACTATCCTTACCATTATCCTACTGAGGTAAAGGAAAATTTTATGATAGAGAAAAAGTTTGACACTAAACGTTTAAGCAAGTGCATAAATGGGTCTATCAAATTTGAAATGATTATTTAAATTAGTCCCTTACCTTTGCAGAAGACACAAAGGGCCACAACCAAATACAAAAAAATCAACTTCATGGTGGTGATTTGGGACCTAGAAATGGGGACCAGTCATCGTGAAGAACCAAATCTGTGAGGGACCCTGTAACCGTAGGTTTTATACCCACTATTACCTCTGTCTCTTATCATGGGCTAGGTGTGGTAAAGTTAGTGATGATAGAGCAAAGATAAATATAATAGCATGCCAAAGATGAAATCCGTTTCAAGTCAGTTTAGTGTCTTATTTCTGTGACATCTTCTATATTGGATCAGGTCCAGCTCATGACAAACCCAGACCATGCCTTCTTGCAACCCTTGTGCAAACAGCAAAGGCAGGAACAAAAAGCTCTAGGATTAAAAACCAAATATGCCAATGGTATACGTTTGTCTGTACCCTATTAATCATTGTAAAAGTCTTAATACCTCAAGAAACTCAAATAGTGTGATTCAATATTGTCATATTGTCTCTCCCTTAACAACAAAATGTATTTTAAACATTAACCTACCTTGAAACAAAGAACTCTTTGCCTACCAATATATTATTAGGTATTTCCTTGCAGAAATATATAATTATCACATAGGTATAAGTATAGGAGCAGATATACTAAGACATACAATGCACTACTATTACTGTAATGCTTTATTACTCACAAGGACACATGATATTCCAATGATCTACATGTTTACCATGACCTTTATCATAAAGTATATAAATAACTAGAAGACATGAAAATGAGAACAAAAGAAAAAGAATGTTATAGAACAAAAATAAAATTAAATAGAAAATACCACCCATGAATTATACATGTAGATATTCTAGGGTAGGAGGAGGAAGTTCAAGTCATGGTCTTGAGGTCTAGTCCATGCTGAGCAGGGTAGAGATGACTGACCATCAAAGGTGGACCTGAAACATAGAAGGGCCAACTCCAAAGCTTTGATGATGTCTCTGTTTCTTATCTGCTCCCAATCACCATCAAGGAACGGTTTCAGTACATTTGTGGGGAACATAGCATAATGTATAAACTTGTCAAATTACTAGGTTGTAAACATGAAACTAATGTAACATTGTGTGTCCACTATCCTCAAATAAAATAAAAAAAGAAAAGGATTTCAGTAGCCAAAGGGAAAACAATTCTCAGTTAATCTCTCCAGAAAAGCAGAAAAATCCCAGGAAAAGGGGAAAACTATGGATAAGCATCCCTTTCCTTCCCCTTTATCCACTCATTCTCAACTAACCTGAAGGAAATAAATGAGCCCTGCATTCTCAGGGGGCTTTACCAATATAGAGTGAATGCTTTTATTCATGTGTTTCCTGTCCTCATCAAATCTTAGTTTACTAAGTGATTCCTTAAGTCATTTTGAAACAGGACAGAATTCAACAGGTTTAAATATTTTAAATGCATTCTCCTGTTTAAGGTAATGCATTTACTGAAGGCCATGCATTTTTTAATCTGACATCAGTGCAGTATCAGAGTTTTCTTCATGGGGCAGGGATTTGAGGGTGGGCAAACAATAGACTTAGGAGTGCTGTGGAGAGGACGCACTCCAAGAACAGAAGAGGAGGTAACAGGTTGGAGGGGCTAAAGACCAACTTCGCTGACTTTGTCCAAACCCCAGCTCTGACCGTTTAAATACTTTGCAGATAAAGACTGTGTATTGAAGATTTTTCTCCAACACAGAAAAAAAAAGTATAGTTAAGGGGCAACGTTTCCCTTTTGACATTTATGTATTTGTTGTTTAATCATACATGACTGCATTGTGAAGGAGATGTGGTCTTAGAGAGCCCATTTCTCAGATTATCATTATAACATTATTATTCTGCTATGTGTCAACAGTGGCCTACATAGACCAGAAGGGAATAAACTTACTTTGAGACTTTGGGGTAACTAAGAATACATGCAAGATGGGAACTTTTCCATAAACAGAGTTCGGCTGAAATGCTATGGAAGCTCGAAGGAAGGTGGCATTCTTTTAGCTTGTGAGAATCAGGGAAAATTCCATGGAGAGGGTAGTCTAAGGACTGAACCTGAGAAAAGTAGATAAAACCTGGACATGCAGAATCACGGAGGATTCCAAGTGGAACATGCATTATGAAAAAGTCAAATGCAATTTCAAGCATTCTAATGTCTTGTCACCCACTTCTCTTTCTAGGTCACTCATTCTAGTAGTGCGATTCCAAGAATCTGCTGGTTCTCCTGGGGCCTACAATCCATTGATCCTGCTTCATTTCATTTATCCTCACTCCTCTCAACAATTCAAGTACCCTCATACTTGGCTTACATTCTACAGGGAGTTATTATCATCATTCCCTTGCATGTGCTCTTAATTCCATTGAGTGCCCCCACCCCACCCCGCCCTGTGCTTGCTTTCTTGGCAAAACCCCAACCATGGTTTAAATTAAACTCATTTCCTTTCCCTACCTAAACCATGCAGATGAACATGACAGTACAAAAATATAGTCATGCTAATTGTCTCTCTTAAATCTATTACCCCAAATGGGCCCTTAAGATAGTCAGGCACTTATATTTTCTAGTCTATTTGCTTTCACACTCTTCATATTTTCTCTTCTCTTCTCTTATATCCAATGCCTCCTTTCCATCTTCCCTCTCAGTTAATGACCCTACTTCCAATTTTACTGAGCAAATATAAGCCATCAAAGGAGAAACTCTATAAACTCCCATCCCCAAGTATATCCATCTACTGGTGTCTGGACCCTGTTCTGCCTGCCTTCTCGTTAATACACAAGAAGTCTCTGTGCCAGCATGGAAGGTCAATGCTCCCATTTGCACACTGGATTCCCTCCAAGAACATTAATGCCAGTAATTTGTTCACCTCTGTCCACATCACTAAGGCTTCTTTTCTCTTTTGGATTAATTCCAACAGTATAAATACTTGCTGTTATTTGTTCTTACTAAGAAAAATAAATATAACAAAAATTAACTTTATGGTATCTGAACTATATCTTGATGAAGCTATTTTTAAAAAAAAAAAGTTGTTGAATTTACTTCCCTCCCTGATCTTTTCCCATTTCTCTTCTCCCCTTAATTGTTTGACTTCACAAGAGTTACTGGTGTTCACTGACCCCAGTTCCTGATTTCTCATTCTCCCATGACCCATTAAGCTCTCACTCCATTATGGCACAAAACTAAAGAGCACAGGTGATCTTTTGTGAATCCAGTGGGGAGTAGTCAGTCTTCATTTTATTGACGTCTCAACATTTGATGCATGGTTGATCAATTCTTCCTTCTTAGAACACTTTGATTTCTGCAGTTTCCATGGTTTTCCTTCTTCCTTTGCTGCTCCCTCTCATTCTCCTCTGCTGAATCCTCCTCATTTCCAGCACTTCTGAACATGAAGGCTTGAGACTCAGTTTTGGAGCTCTTCTTTTTCTCTAGACACTTCACTCTCTTGGTGATTGTACCCAAGTTCTATGGATTTACATACCACTCAGATAGTCATGACCTCCGGGTTTATAAATCCAGCCCTGGACTATTCCCCTGCCTCCAGGCTTATTTTCCACATCTTCACCTGTGTGTCTAATAGGCAACTACACTTAATGTGCCCAGAATGAAACTCCAAACTCTCCTTCCACAAATGTGCTTCTCCCAGTGTCCTCTTTATCTCAGTTAATTGGGTTACCTCCCCCAAAATGTATAGCCATTCTTGAATTTTCATTTTCTTTCACCATCCCTCCCACGCACACCTATTGCATCAGAAAATCCTGTTGATTCTCAATTTAAAATACATCCAGACTAAAATCTCACCCACCTCCTCTGCTTCCCCTCATTCAGGCCACCAGCACCTCTGACCTAGATTACTACCGTGGACTTCCAGCTAGTTTCCATTTTATAATCTCAGAACATCAGCCAGCATGGTCCTGTGCAAACTGACTCATACTATGTATTCTTCTACTCAAAACCCTGCAGGGACCACCCCCCCCCTCACCAAATAAAACCAGCACTATGGTCTCCACGAACCTACTCCATCAGCCCCAATGCTGATCTCACCTCCTGCCTGCTTGCTCTCACTCTCCCTGTTCCAAACTGTGCTGTCACACTTTGCTCAGAGGCCTCTGTGCTGTCACTGTTGCTCACTAGACAGTCCTACCTCAGAGCGTCTGCATTTGCTGTCTCTGCTCCCTGGAATACGCTCCCCTCAGGTATCCACAGAATGTGCTCTTTCACCTCATTAAAACTTGCATGTTAATGACATACTTTGCAAATAGCTAGTATCCACTTCAACATGCTGTAATTATTTTTCCACCAAAATAACCTTTTTTAGGGTTATGATTAAACTTTAGCCTTAGTGAGTTAAAGCCTATCTATATATAAAAGTTCTTAAATATGGATAGTTTGCATATGTTT
The DNA here is from genome assembly GCF_018350195.1 of Panthera tigris. Taxonomy (NCBI): domain Eukaryota; kingdom Metazoa; phylum Chordata; class Mammalia; order Carnivora; family Felidae; genus Panthera; species Panthera tigris. Next base: position 67,361,807 of record NC_056666.1, on the reverse strand, counting down.
TAAACAGATGTCCAAAAAGATAGTTACATAACATAATCCTTTGGCACCATCAATGTTTTATACTATTAAAACTAAATATTTTAATTTCAAAACAAATTAATGCTCTTTTAAATGTCTTCTAAGTCATTTAATATGCCTATATAATTGCTAATTCTTCCCATAGATATCACTTCCTCATCTCATTTAAGTCTTTAAAAACCAGCTTCACATGGACACCTTCTCTGAATACTTTACAAACCTCACCGAACAGCACTTCTTCCCTCTCTCTAATCTCCTTTCTTTCTTGTTTTCTTTCTTTCTTTCCTTTCTTTCCTTTTTTTCCTTCTCTTTCTTTCCTTCTTTTCCTTTCTTTTTTTCTGTTTCTTTCTTTCTTTTCTTTCTTTCTCTGAGAGAGAGGGGGAGAGAGCATAAGGGAGAAGCAGAGGAAGAGGGGGAGAGAATCTTAAGCAGCTTCCACACCCAGCAAGGAGCCCCATGAGGGGCTCAATCTCCCCACCATGAGATCATGACCTGTCCTCTACTCTCTGTTCTATTTTTCTCCATAGCTTTTACCACCATCTAATGTATATTTTTAATTAATCTGTTTAATACATTTAATTATTGTCTGTCTTTAGAACTAGAATTTTTTAACGTTTATTTATTTATTTTTGAGAGGGGGCGGGGAGGGCAGAGAGAGAGACAGAGAGAGAGAGAGGGAGACACAGAAACCAAAGCAGGCTCCAGACTCTGAGCTGTTGGCACAGAGTTCGATGTGGGGCTTGAATACATGGACCACGAGATCATGACTGAGCTAAAGTCAGATGCTTAACTGACTGAGCCACCCTAGCTTGATCTAGAATTTAAATTCAATTAGGACAGGGATTTTTATGTGTTTTCTTGGCTGCAGAGTCCCAGTGCCTAGAAAAGAGCTTGGAACATGCTAGGTACTCACTAAATATTGAATAAGTAATTTAAGGAATAACTTATTGCGGTCAAAAATAAAGATTACATTAAATAATAATGGCAATAATAATGATAAACACATTTTAGTATTGAAGCCCTTTATAAAGAGATTTAATTCAATATAATATATTGAGTTAGACACAGTACAGTAAAACTGGGGAAATACTGATGGTTAGGAAAAAGTTACCACCATTTGAAACTTCTAGTCCAGATTCACCCTCAATTATTATCAGGGGAAAATGCCCTAACAGCTGTGTTTTGTTTCATTTCACCAGCTCAGTTGCCTGTAGTAAAATAAATAGTCCAAAGTCCTAGATCTTTTTCACTATCATGTTAATAACTACCGAAGAAATTGGGTTTATAGTTGTGAGAAGGTGGAGGCGGGACAGTAAAGTATCCTCCACCCTAAGAAACTACTTTAAGACCGAGAAGTGAAGCAAGCTGCTTCGATACATTGACAGGGTCAGTCAGGGTGACTTACTGAAGTGGAAGCAGGCAACCCCAGCGTTGTGCAGCTATTCTCAGCCCAGTTTGGACCGTGATCCACAGTTTTTGTAAAGCAAGGGGCATTGGGATGAAGCCAACGGGTAGTTATCTAAAATGGGAACTCCTGTGCACAGGTCATCTCTATTAGTTATCTAAAGTGGTGTTTTCTGTGCGCCACTTTAGGGAAGATCAGAACAAGCCTTCCTTCACTCAGGTCAGGGCACACATTAATCTCCAAGGGGCCTGGAACACGTAGCCCCAGGGAGATCATTGTGAGGGCATGAACAAGATGGAGTCAGTGTTGTCTGCGCTCCCAAAACCATGTCCCTGAAAGTCAAGAAGACAATAAAATGCCAATATACTAGATTCATATTGATTGCCTCTCCATGAGTTTTTTTTAACGTTTTTTAATATTTATTGATTTTTGAGAGAGAGACAGAGCATGAGCTGGGTAGGGGAAGACAGACAGAGAGAGAGAGACAGAGAGAGACAGAGAGAGACAGAGAGACAGAGAGACAGAATCCGAAGGAGGCTCCAGCCTCTGAGCTGTCAGCACAGAGCCCATCATGGGGTTTGAACCCACAGACCAAGAGATCATGGCCTGAGCCAAAGTCGAATGCTTAACCGATAGAACCACACAGGCGCCCCAGTTTTATTTATTTTTGGGAGAGCGCAAGCTGGGGTGGGGCAGAGAGAGGGGGACAGAGGATCCTTCAGGGTCTGCGGTGACAGCTACAAACGACGTTTTCTGGATTCTAGTGCTTCTGTCCTCCCCAAGCCACTCCTTTCAAGACTACACTGCAGGTTTTCTTTTTTGCCTTATAAAATTTTAAAGTATCCATGATTGATATTACTATAAGAGAACGGTTTTAAAATGAATTAAAACTACCAACTTGGCAAATGTTGAAGAGGATTCTTAGAAAGAAATTAAGTTTTCCAGGAGGCTGGCTCATTTTAGTTCTGGAATTTTTCATTAGTTAGCTTGTATTTTATAAGGAAATTAAACACTTTAACTCTTTTGTAACAACATACCCATCAGATAAAACCATCTAATAATATTAAAACATGTATTGCATAACAACTGTACATAGTGCAAAAGCATATCCACCAAAAAGAACAATAGTCAAATGTTTCCTTCTTGATTTAAAAGGATGTGGCTTAAGTGTCCGTACACTTAATGATATGCTGTCAAAGGAAAAGTCAACAGTTGAAAGAACAATAGCATCAGTATGGGCAAGACAGCTTATTTTTTTTAACTAACAGTTGTACCAGAAGCAAATACAGAAAATGTTAAACAGCATTTATTTGGATTATGGGACAAGAAGTTCCTTACTTTCATATATATTATGGTCTGATATTATATTGGAAAGTTGAGTGTCTGGAAATTTGAAAATTGTTGGGGTGCCTGCGTGGCGCAGTCGGTTAAGCGTCCGACTTCAGCCAGGTCACGATCTCGCGGTCTGTGAGTTCGAGCCCCGCGTCAGGCTCTGGGCTGATGGCTCGGAGCCTGGAGCCTGTTTCCGATTCTGTGTCTCCCTCTCTCTCTGCCCCTCCCCTGTTCATGCTCTGTCTCTCTCTGTCCCAAAAATAAATAAAAAACGTTGAAAAAAAATTTAAAAAAAAAGAAAATTGTTGTTATAAGGGAAGTTTCACACCAAGAAAAATAAAAATACAATTAAATTCTTGAATAAATATTATTTAAATTAATATAATTATTTAACGTACATTGTGCTTAACATCAGATATTGATAATAAACAATTTTTCATAGTAAATTACCGCCTTCAATTTAACACCTCAAAATTGTGTATAGTAATAGTTAGCAGGCAGACGAAACTGGTAATATCAGAACAGATTTTCTTTTTATTTTTAATGTTTATTTATTTATTTTGAGGGAGGGACAGAGAGAGCGCATACAAGTGGGAGAGGGGCAGAGAGGGTAAGGGGAGAGAGAGAGTCCTAAGCAGGCTCTGCACTGGAGGTTTCCAATGTGGGTCTCGAACTCATCAACTGTTGAGATTATGACCTGAGCTGAAAAAAAGAGTTGGATGCCTAACTGAGCCACCCAGGTGCCCCAGAACAAATGTTCAAATATTGATTTATAAGAGAGTAAAAAATTATGTCAGGGTTCTGAGTAGGATATGATATTGGCATTGATACAGCTATAGCATCCGCTTTCCTGAGTAAAATTTTAAGAAGAATTTGGACACTGGCCTTCTCTTGATAAGGTGGTCCATAGTAAGTCATATTCCAGACAGTTTTATTATCTGTGTCTTCTCTCTGCATTAGTATCACTGAAACGCTTTCCTGTGCTCAACCTAAAGCCCTATTTTTAAACATCACCCTATCATTTGTCCTGCACAATTACCCCCATGGTTATTATATCAATTCCTTCTTTCCAGCTTTCTTCTACTTCTTAACATTCATGGCTGTATTTTCATCCTCATTGTGCCTTCATAGTTACACATTCTTCTCTACCCACTTCAGTTAGCTTTTCATTCTATAAACTGTCTCTAAATGATCATCACATAATGGCTTCATCACGCTCATTTACTTTATTCAGCCCAGATGGATCCTGAGGGACTATCCCCCCACTTTCGATTCCACTGATCATCTCCTTCTTTAAACTATCTATGTCTCTGTCTGTCTCTTTCTGTTGTTTCTGAATATGGATGTTTTCCAGAGCCTTTTTCCCCAATATGTTCTCTGCCATCTCATCCTCTTCCCCATTTTGAAATGATGGTGTTAAGAGCTGAATTGCGTCCCCTCAAAAATTCAGATGTTGAAGTTCAATTCTATAGCACCTCAAAATGTAGCTATAGTTGGAGATAGGGTCTTTAAAGAGGCAATTAAAATAAAATGAGGTCATTGAAGTAGACTCTAACCCACTATCACTTGTGTTCTTATAAGAAGAGGAAATTTGAGGCACTCCTGCATGGTTCAGTCGGTTAAGCGTCTGACTTCTCAGGTCAAGATCTCATGGTTCATGAGTTCGAGCCCTATGTCAGGTTCTGTGCTGACAGCTCAGAGCCTGGAACCTGATTCAGATTCTGTGTCTCCATCTCTCTCAGTCCCTCCCCCACTCACCCCTGTCTGTATCTCTCTCTTTCTCTCAAAAAAAATAAACATTTAAAAAAAATAAGAAAAAAAAAGAAGAGGAAATTTGAACACAGACACATACACAGGAAAGATGGTCAGAGATACAAGGAGAAGATGACAATTTGCAAGCCAAATCTCCTGTCATACTTACAGTTTCCTACACCCTATATATATTTTCACATTTGTTATTATCTCAGATTTTATGTTTCACTATTCACATATTTAAACTTTTAGCTGGTCTCCTGCTCTGAGATGATCCTGAATCTTCTCTCTCATGTCTTATTTCTTGTAGCCTTTGTTTATTTGGACTGTATAATACTGCTTATTGTCTTTAAAAACTTATTTATATTAATTGGCTGATAGAATAAGTGTATATTCCTTCAGAGAAAATGCCAGTTTCCCTCTTCCAGGTGCCTAACACCACCGGTGGAACTACTTTCGGCAGCAAATCTTCTGATATTTTTTGGAAACACATGTGATGTAAATCTGGTCTATAAATCTATTATGACTTCAGAGTTACAATGGCTCTGATTCTTTTATCACCACCTTGCTAAGCTCAACATCAACACAATTTTACTTGGAGGGAAGGGCTGTAAACGTGTGGGATGAGTAGGATCTGGTTTACCTGAGAGTTTACTTCTTTGGGGTTGCAGCTTTGAGGAACGAATCTTTAATTCGACCCCCACATTTGCTAGATCCTCATTTATGTCTTCTGTCCCATATGCTCCGTAAGTCCTACAAAACCTCATCCCAATCATACTGGAATGAACAAATGCATTCAAAGCAATTGGTGACAGATATATGTGTTGTATTACTTTAGAGATGTATAGTGACTTTGGTTATCTCCCATAGATGTTGCTCAATGCCACCCAGAACTGAAAGACACCTTTCCTCGTTGGCTGGGAGCTGGTCAACTTGTCTTAATCCCTTTCCTACAGATGTCTCTGCTCAGAGTGTTGTCATGCTCAAGTTCATTCTGCCCTCTCCAGGCATCCCACATAATGCCTGGTCTACGTGGGTACAAATTTCTTCATGAAGTTAACGGAGGTCCTGTCATGTGTGTGGCACACCCAACTTCTTCCTCTGCCCCATCCTGCTTCCTTTCTACCCACCCCCCATCCATATGTGGACCCATAAAGTACTCCCTGAAAAACTTCCTGCACAAATTCCTATATCAGAGTTGGCTTGCCAACCTGTGACACATTTTCACAATTGACTCTTATCTTAATTACGTTCTGGTGAGAGAATAAACTTGTATGATCTCAGCCCTTTAAAATTAAATGATTAAATTAATGGCTTGTGAGCCAGTTTATGGTAAGTTTTTATAAATGTTCTTTGTGTGGTTGAAAAAAAACACATATGGTAAAGATATAGTTTGCAATATTCTTTTTATTTCCATCATGTCAAAATCGCTCATCGTGCTATTCAAACCTCTGTCCTGATTTGTTCTTCTGTCTAGTTGCTCTATCAATTACTGAGCGAAGTTTGTTAAAATTTCTCACTCTTATGTGTCTAGTTATTTTGTGCAGTTTTGCTAATTTTACTTTATGTATTTGAAAATGTGTGATTATATAAATTCAAATGCATATTTTGCATATATATTTAAAAGTTGCATCTTCAAAATGAATTAAACACTTTGTATCATGAAGTGATCCTCTTTACTTCTAGTAATGATATTTGCCTTAGTGTTTAGTTTGTCTATTAATATAGCTTCCTTGGTTTCATTTTGGTTACCATTTGTGTGTCTGTGTGTATTTCTATTATTTTATTTTCAACATTTATGTATTTTTTTATTTTTAATGTTTATTTATTTTGAGAGTGGGAGAGAGTGAGAGAGAGAGAGAGAGAAAATGAGCAAGGGAGGGGCAGAGAGAGAGAGTGACACAGAATCTGAAGCAGGTTCCAGGCTCCAAGCTGTCAGCACAGAGCCCGACCCGGGTTTAAACTCATGAGCCGGGAGGTCATGACCTGAGCCAAAGTCAGACATTTAATGGAATGAGCCATCCAGGTGCCCAACGTTTATGTATTTTTAAAATTTAATTGTATCTCATAGTGAACAGATGGATTTTCATTTCTTATCAAGTCTGAAAAATCTTTTCTTAATTGGATCATCAAGTATATTTACATTTAATGTAAAAACTGATATATTGGATTGTACACCTAGGTTATATTTTTTGTCTGATTTTTTTTAAGATTCTAGTTCACTCATTTCTTGCCTTCATTTGGATTGAAAAATATTTTATAGTTTCTTTTTTTCTCCTCAACTAATTTGTAAGTTACACATTCTGTCCTTATTCTTTTAGTGGTTACTCTAGAAAGAACAACACATATCTATTTATCAAAATGTAAATCGAAATGCCTTTGCCATCTTCCTTGTCAATTCAAGGACTTTAAGACATTTTTAATTTAATCAATAGTTCGAGTGATTCTGTTCTTAAACTATGGATGATGAGAATTTGGATTGCAGCCCCAGGAAGGAGAACTCTTGGGCTGTCCCCCACAGTGGGAGATGATGGGGCGGTTCTATGCGTGCTTCCCACTTACAAGGAGATGTAGCCCTTCAGTGTCCCTGCCTAATGGAAACAGCCGTCTGTTTGAGTCCTAAGTGTGGGTGTGTTGGGATATAGTCTCTGCCCTCCAATCCACTCAAAGCTGAGGCATCTGAAGCTCAAGTTCCCTAGGACCATCAAATGCTCCCCCCAAGGGAGGGGGACAGCTTTGGTGCTCTGCTTACATCGCTGTGTTCCTACCCTCACTGATAATTCCATACCGTCTTGTCAGATCTTCCTTTTCATCTGAACTTTTTAGTTTTCAACAGGTGGACTTCTCCCAATCATTGCCATATTACTGGAAATGAAGCCAAGGTCAATTTGTTTTCATATTATTTTGATTCACACAAAATCAGTTTCTCCTAGCTGTCATTGAATAAAGGCAGAACAAATACTCAGTGTGTTAGTTGGACGGGATACCAAGTTACTACTTTCTCAGCTGCTGATACCTGCGATACATGATCCACAGGCCACAGTCTGTCACTTAAGCAACTCAACAGAATGAATAATCAGAATATTGTCTCCATATACCAGCTGCAAACTTCAAAACTCACCTTCCTTCCATTAACAAATATAAAGCAGCTAAAAGTTCTTTTAGGTTTGAGGATAAGGAGGATCCGAGAATACGTTTTTCACAGCTATATGTGATAGTATTTTTTACTCTTTTACAATGAGGACATTGACACAAAAGAGATTGAACAGGACAGCCAGGATAACAATGAGCCCCAGAGCCCATGCTCCTCACTTCCCCAGTTTCATTAATTCTGATGCACAAAAGGGAAAAAAAAAATAATTCTTCTCTCTATATAGACTTATAAGGGAGATTTTCCCATAAGTTTTTGACACACAGGCCTTCAACCAATGATTAAAGATTTAAGTTGAATATGTCTTCACTTTTTCCATAATGTGCAATCACGTTATAAAAATCTTCAGTCAGTATTTCAAATTGTCAATTTTCTTTCCTCCTATTCACATTACCTTGAAAGTGTAAAAATTATTTGAAGAAACAATTGAATAATTTATATTTTGATATTTAAAAAATAAGTCAATACCTGGAAAACCACTTTAATATACAGTGAATAACCCAAAAGGAGGTTGTAAAAAGTAAAATGTCATTATTCAGTGGATGAAGGACTACTTATTTCACTGTAACTGACACATACTAATCATCTTTATGGGAACACCAAAGTGTATAAAATAATTGAGAGCATTTAATGAAGATGTGACTGAGTTGACTTAAAAGCTTAACATAATAGTTCACTTAGGATATTACTACATATTGCTACCACTTATGTTTACTTTTGAAATAAATATGTGTCAATGAAGACATTCTATTTTATGTAGCTAAAACTTGTATTTATCTTTGAAATAAAATCCCTCTTGCTAAATGAAGATACTCCCAGCCTTACTCAAGCATGCTTGACATAAAACTGAAATGATCTCATTTATTTTATAATTCCCTACTGCAAGAAGAAAGAACTGTCTAGAAATTATCAGCAATCCTTAGAACGTTTTGAATGCCAATTTCCCATATGTAATTATGTGCCACAGACATTATGTGCCACAGTCAGTCATGTAGCTCAGACGTAGTAGATACGAAAGATGAATAGCAAAACCCCATATTGTATGAGAAATCAGAGAGAGGTTATTGTAATGCGTAAAAGTTACATGGAAAAAGCAATTCTGTGCTAAGGCAGAATTTTTATCAGATGAACCTCAACCTCAATGTTCTCTTCTCCCAACCCTACACCCCTCAAAACAACAACAGGGTCAATCTTACTCTCTTCGGATGCACAAAACATTATCCAAGCAGCTACAGGCAATTAATGGGAGGAGAGAACATCACAAACCTTATCAATTGCACTGATCAACATAGTAGCAAATTAAGTATGTTTGCAGTTAAAATCATGGATAGTGTTGCACTTAATGTGTTGATTGCAGACAAAGAATAAAAACCCTCATACAGCCCTTTGCAACTCTACTTTTGTTTTGGTAAGAGGAAATCTCCTTGCTGTTACAAGCTAACATGTAACTCAGAACAGCGTAACAGAAATCTTCAATGGGTCTGCTTCAAAATTAGCTTTTCTGTGTGTGTGATCCTCCCAGATCCTCCACTCTGGCTGGGTGGACGCATTCTCTATTTTCCCAGAATACTTCCTTTTGTTCGTTTGTTTGTTTTAGTTTTTATTTAAATTCCAGTTAGCAAATGTAAAGAAACTAATATTAGTTTCAGGAGTGGAATTTAGTGATTCAACACTTAACACCGGGTGTTCATCACAAATGCATGTCTTAACCCCCATTACCTTTTTAATCCCTCCCCCCACCCACGTCCCCTCTGTAACCATCAATTTGTTCTCTATAGTTAAGAGTCTGTTTCTTGGTTTCTTTCTCCTTTTTTTCTCTCCAATGATCATTTGTTTTGTCTCATAATCCTTCTAACACGGCAACATGTTGGTTTGTATTTTCATAAATAAATGTGGATAATAACAACCTCCTCTCAGTGGGGATGGATACATGTAACGAAGCCTCGATCACAGTGACACAAATAAGATAGTCCATGAAATGTGGTTTTCTGAGCCCTACTGCCATGGGACAGTGGATTCTCTGGAGGCCAAGCAGTAGCCCCCACGACCCAGATGCTGATACTTGCTTCCCTCTCCCCACTCTTTGTCTTAGGCCAAGACTCCCCCAAGCAGAGACTCCCCAGTTACCCTGGAAACCAGGGGAAGAGAGAGGACAGCACAGAGGGAAAACCTATCGCTGATCACCAATCAGTGCATTCAGACTACAGGCCTGGCTCCCACTTGAAAACTAAGCTGTACTCCAAATACCTTCAAGAATTGGAAGAACCAAGTACCTGTGTACTTTTAAACAGTCATATTCTGAATTGCTACTGGAAACAATGGCGCCAAGGCTGGGACACTGGGAAGATGCAGAATGAGGATTTCAATTTCTCCTGAGATGGCACAGTTTAAGAATTTACTATATTGCTGATGAGAAGCATTGGGTTTCCCAACATAGGTGTTAAGCTATCTACAGTGATGAATTACATAAAGATGCAAAGTCTGTTTTAGATTTTATCTACTCTCATCTGAACATCTGTACATTCACCTTTAATTTAGGAAAATTATCAAGATTTTTTCCTACTTTTGCTACTTTTCATTTTAAAGTAGTTCACATATAATCAATAGTTCTTGCCAGAATTAGATTCCAGGGTTCCCTTTTTAAACTTAAACTTTCCCCCCAAAAAATATTTTCTAAATACTTATGGGGAGGAGCCAAGATGATGGAACAGCATGGAAGGTTTTTTTGCATCTCACATCCATGAAATACAGCCAGATCATCACTAAACCATCCTGCACACCTAGAAAACTGATTTGAGGATTAACACAACAATCTGCACCAACTGAATCACAGAACTCATCAGGTACGTGGCACAGAGAAGTGAACTGGAGGAGAGAGAAGCCACGGAGTGCAGGGAGCCGTTTTTGCATGCTGAGAGAGGACAGACAGGGGGAGAATACGGGAAAAGCACTCCCCCCTCCCCCCCCCCCCCCCGACCAAAAGCAGCTGGACAGCAAGTAGAAAAGTAGAAATAGCCACAGGGACTGAACTAAAAAGAGAGAGGGGAGAAAGGAGAGAGTTTAAATTCCATTAAGACTCTATAAACAGGGGGAGTGCAGAGTCTGAAACTCTGCAGCTTAATACCTGGCGGTGCTCTGGTGGGAAGGGCGAATCCCCAGGAGCAGAGAGCAAGGACTTCAGGCCACGCGTGGAGAGGCGGTTCCCCTGCTGGGAGGATATCTGGTAAAGTCCGTGCAGCCCTAGGGGTCCCAGCAGACCCCATAAAACAACCACATTCGCTGGTGCTGGACCAAGGTTGTTAAGGGTGAAGCCTGGTGCCCGATGTGTGTTGCGATTTTCCATAATCCTGAAACGCTTCTGCTACACAATTGCGTGAACGTTTTCTGAGGCGGGCTGGCACTTAGCCGCAGTCTCTGGACATCGGCAGCAGCATGGTCCCGCAAATGTTCCTGAGTGCGGCCGGCACCCAGTCATTGCTCCATGGGACCCTCCCGCAGAGGGTCAGAAAGGGTCAAAACCACAGTCCCCTCACCCGAAGTGAGGGGTGGGGAAACACAGCCGCATCTGATATAAAAGGAGGGAGGTGCCGCCTGGCAATCTGACGGCTTGGTCACAGTGTAAAAGCAGGTAGTGGACTGAAGCTGGAGACAAAGAATGGGTACGCGATTGCTGATCAGGGAGAATAGAGCTCCCGTACTAGAGACTGACGCCATTTTCACCTCTCCCGCGCATGCGCATACACACCTATGAGCGCCACAATCCACCACAGTAAGCTAAGCAGCGCCATCTAGTGGGTAACGGAGCCGTTACACTAAGCCCGCCCAACTGGGCCAACCTCTACCCTCAAGAACACAGGTCTCCCCGCCTGCTTAGTTTACAGACTATCAAGTGTTTCATTGTTTGACTTCTAGGAGAAAACAATGTAATTTCAATCGTATTTCAGTCTGTTCGCTAGCCCATCTATTCATTTTTTTTCTTTTTAATTTCTTTTTCTTGAATATAGAAAGAGAAAAAATTTTTATTTCAATTTTTATTAAAACTATTTTTTTTCTTTTTTATACTATATTTTTTACTTTTTTGTAAACTTTTCAAATTCTATTTTAATTCCATCATTTCATTCTATTTCATTGTATTCATTTTTTTTTCAAGTTTTTAAATGTTTTCCTTTTTTCTTTTTCCCTTTTTTCCTCTCATCTATCAAGCCCCTTTCAACATCCAGACCAAAACACACCTAGGACCTAGCATTATTTATTTGATATTTTTTTTGTGGGTGTGTTGTTTTTAACTTTTTAATTTTAATTTTTTTTTACCTTATTAATTCCTTTTCTGCCTTCAAAATGACGAATCGAAGGAATTCACCCCAAAAGAAAGAGCAGGAAGAAACAACACCTACAGACTTAATCAACACAGATACAAGCAAGATGTCTGAACTGGAATTTAAAATCACAATAATAAGAATACTAGCTGGGGTCAAAAATAGATTAGAATCTCTTACTGTGGAGATGAAATAAGTAAAAGCTTCTCAGGATGAAATAAAAAATGTTATAACTGAGCTTCACTCTAGATAGATGCCACGGCAGCAAGGATGGATGAGGTAGGGCAGTGAATCACCTATGGAGGACAAATTTCTGGAGAATAATGAAGCAGAAAAAAAGAGGGAGACTAAGCCAAAAGAGCCTGATTTAAGAATTAGAGAAATCAGTAACAAATACTTGGAGACTAAAGACCATCCTACTAAGGAATGAATGGGCTAACAAGAAGTTATAGAGGAAATTAAAAAGGAACATCAGAATCATAGGGGTCCCAGAAGATGAAGAGAGAAAAAGGGGTAGAAGGGTTATGTGAGCAAATCATAGTGGAAAACTTTCCTAACCTGGGGAAAGACACAGACATCAAAATCCAGGAAGCACAGAGGACTCTCATTAGATTCAGCAAAACTGACCATCAACAAGGCATATCATAGTCAAATTCACAAAATACTCAGGCAAGGAAAGAATCATGAAGGCAGAAAGGGAAAAAATGTCCTTAACCTACAGGGGAAGACAGATCAGGTTTGCAGCAGACCTATCCATAGAAACTTGACAGGCCAGAAAGGAATGGCAGGATATATGCAATGTGCTGAATCAGAAAAATATGCAACCAAGAATTCTTTATCCAGCAAGCCTGTCATTCAAAATAGAAGCGGAGATAAAAAATTTCCCAAACAAAAAATAAAGTTCATGACCACTAAACCAGCCCTGCAAGAAATTTTAATGGGCACTCTCTGAGGGGAGAAAAAAAAAGGAAAAAAAAAAATACCAAAAGCAACAAAGACTAGAAAAGACCAGAGAACACCACCAGAAACTCCAACTCTACAAGCAACATAATGGCAATAAATTCTTATCTTTCAGGACTCACTCTAAACATCAATGGACTCAATGCTCCAATCAAAAGACATAGGGTAACAGAATGGATAAGAAAACAAGATCCATGCTGTTTACAAGAGACCCACTTTAGACCTAAAGACACCTTCAGACTGAAACCAAGGGGATGGAGAACCATCCAACATGCTAATGGTCGACAAAAGAAAGCTGGAGTAGCCATACTTACGTCAGACAATCTAGACTTTAAAGTAAAGACTGTATCAAGAGATGAATAAGGGTATTATATGATAATTAAGAGGTCTATCCACCAAGAAGACCTAACAATTGTAAACATTTATGTGCCAAATGTGGGACGCTCAAATATATAAATCAATTAATCACAAACATAAACTCATTGATGATAATACCATAATACTAGGGGACTTTAACACCCCACTTACAACAATATACAGATCATCTAAACAGAAAATAAACAAGGAAACAATGGCTTTGAATGACACACTGGACCAGATGGACTTAACAGATATATTCAGAACATTTCATCCTAAAGCAGCAGAATGTATATTCTTCTCGAGTGCACATGGAACATTCCCCAGAATAGATCACATACTGGGACACAAATCAGCCCTCAACAAGTACAAAAAGATAGAGATCATACTGTGCATATTTTCAGACCACAACACTATGAAACTCAAAATCAACCACAAGAAAAAATTTGGAAAGGTAACAAATACTTGGAGACTAAAGACCATCCTACTAAGGAATGAATGGGCTAACCAAGAAGTTATAGAGGAAATTAAAAAGTTTATGGAAGCCAATGAAAATGATAACACCACAGCTCAAAACCTCTGGGACGCAGGCAAGGTGGTAATAAGAGGAAAGTATACAGCAATCCAGGCCTTCCTAAAGAAGGAAGAAAGGTCTCAGATACACAACCTAATACTATACCTTAAAGAGCTGGAAAGAGAACAGCAAATAAAACCCAGGGCCAACAGAAGACAGGAAATAATAAAGATTAGAGCAGAAATCCATGTTATTGAAACAAACAAACAAACAAACAAACAGAACAAATCAATGAAACCAAAAGCTGGTTCTTTGAAAGAATTAACAAAATTGATAAACCACTAACCAGTGTGATCAAAAAGAAAAAGGAAAGGACCCAAATAAATAAAATCAAGAATGAAAGAGGAGAGATCACAACCAACACAGAGAAATAATAACAATAAGAGAATGTTATGAGCAATTATACACTAATAGTAATCTGGAAGAAATGGACAAATTCCTAGAAACATATAAACTACCAAAACTGAAACAGGAAGAAATAGAAAATTTGAACAGACCCACAACCAGTAAAGAAATTGAACTAGTTATCAAAAATCTCCCAAAAAACAAGAGTCCAGGGCCAGATGGCTTTCCAGGGGAATTCTACCAAACATTTAAGGAAGAGTTAACAACTATTCTCGAAGTTGTTCCAAAAAATAGAAACGGAAGGAAAACTTCCAAACTCTTTCTATGAAGCCAGCATTACCTTGATTCCAAAACCAGAGACCCCACTAAAAAGGAGTACTATAGACCCATTTCCCTGATGAACTTGGATGCAAAAATCCTCAACAAGATACTAGCCAACCGGATCCAACAATACATTAAAAAAAATTATTCACCACAACCACGTGGGATTTATACCTGGGTTGCAGGGCTGGTTCAATATCCACAAAACAATTAACATGATTCATCACATCAATAAAAGAAAGGACAAGGACCATATGATCCTTTCAATAGATGCAGAGAAAGAATTTCACAAAATACAGCATCCTTTCTTGCTAAAAACCCTCAAGAAAGTAGGGATAGAAGGATCATACCTTGAGATCATAAAAGCCATATATGAAAGACCCAATCCTAATATCATCCTCAATGGGGAAAAACTGAGAGGTTTCCCCCTAAGGTCAGGAAAAACACAGGGATGTCTACTCATGCCACTGTTATTCCACATAGTATTGGAGGTCTCAGCCTCTGTAATCAGACAACACAAAGAAATAAAAGGCATCCAAATCAGTCAGGAGGAGGTCAAACTTTCACTCTTTGTAGATGACATGATACTCTACATGGAAAACCCAAAAGATTCCACCAAAAAACTGCTAGAACTGATTCATGAACTCAGCAAAGTGGCAGGATACAAAATCAATGCACAGAAATCGGTTGCATCCCTATACACCAACAATGAAGCAACAGAAAGAGAAATCAAGGAATCAATCCCATTTACAAATGCACCAAAAACAATAAAATACCTAGGAACAAATCTAACCAAAGGGGTGAAAAATCTATACACTGAAAACTATAGAAAGCTTATGAAAGAAATTGAAGAAGACACAAAAAAATGGAAATATACCCCACGCTCCTGGATAAGAAGAACAAATATTGTTAAAATGTCGATATGACCCAAAGCAATCTACGTATTCAATGCAATCCCTATCAAAATAACACCAGCATTCTTCACAGAGCTAGAACAAATAATCCTAAAATTTGTATGGAACCAGAAAAGACCCCCAAGAGCCAAAGCAATCTTGAAAAAGAAAACCAAAGCAGGAGGCATCACAATCCTGGACTTCAAGCTATACTACAAAGCTGCAGTCATCAAGACAGTATGGTACTGGCACAAAAACCGACATCCAGATCAATGGAACAGAAGAGAGAACCCAGAAATGGACCCACAAACATATGGCCAACTAATCTTTGACAAAGCAGGAAAGAATATCCAATGGAATAAAGACAGTCTCTTCAGCATATGGTGCTGGGAAAACTGGACAGCGACATGCAGAAGAATGAACCTGGACGACTTTCTTCACCATACACAAAAATAAACTCAAAATGGATGAAAGACCTACTAAACGTAAGACAGGAAGCCATCAAAATCCTCGAGGAGAAAGCAGGTTAAAACCTCTTTGACCTTGGCCACAGCTACTTCTTACTCAACACGTCTCTGGAGGCAAGGGAAGCAAAAGCAAAAATGAACAATTGGGACCTCATCAAAATAAAAAGCTTTTGCCCAGCGAAGGAAACAATCAGCAAAACTAAAAGGCACCTGACAGAACGGGAGAAGATATTTGCAAATAACATATCAGATAAAGGGTTAGTATCCAAAATCTATAAAGAACTTATCCAACTCAACACCCCAAAAACAAATAGTCCAGTGAAGAAATGGGCAAAAGACATGAATAGACACTTCTCCAAAGAAGACATCTAGATGGCCAAATGACACATTAAAAAATGCTCAACATAACTCATCACCAGGGAAATATAAATCAAAACCACAATGAGATACCACCTCACACTTGTTCAGAATGGCTAACATTAATAATTCAGGCAACAACAGATGTTGGCGAGGATGTGGAGAAAGAGGATCTTCTTGGCATTGTTGGTGGGAATGCAAACTGGTGCAGCCACTCTGGAAAACAGTATGGAGGTTCCCCAAAAATTAAAAATAGAACTACCCTACGACCCATCAATTGCACTACAAGGTATTTATCCAAGGGATACAGGTGTGCTGTTTCGAAGGGGCACATGCACCCCAATGTTTATATCAACACTATCAACAATAGCCAAAGTATGGAAAGAGCCCAAATGTCCATCGACAGATGAATGGATAAAGAAGATAGGGTGTATATATATATGTATATATACACACACACACACACACACACACACACACACACACACACAATGGAGTATTACTTGTCATTCAAAAAGAATGAAATCTTGCCATCTGCAACAACGTGGATGGAACTAGAGGGTTTTATGGTAGGTGAAATTAGTCAGAGAAAGACAAATATCATATGACTTCACTCATATGAGGACATTAAGATACAAAACAGATGAATATAAGGGAAGTGAAGCAAATCTGCACTGCAAAGGAACCAACAAAACTAAAAGGCAACCGACAGAATGTGAAAAGATATTTGCAAATGACATTATTGGATAAAGGGCTAGTATCCAAATGTATAAAGAACTCACAAAACTTCACACCCAAAAAACAAATAATCCAGTGAGGAAATGAGCAGAAGACATGAATAGACAGTTTTCTAAAGAAGACATCCAGATGGCCAACCAACACATGAAAAGATGCTCAACGTCACTCCTCATCAGGGAAATACAAATCAAAACCATATTGAGATACCACCTCACTTGTTCAGAGTGGCTAAAATGAACAAGTCATGAGACTACAGATGCTGGCAAGGATGTGGAGAAACGGGAACCCTTTTGCACTGTTGGTGGGAATGCAAACTGGTGCAGCTGCTCTGGAAAAGTCTGGAGGCTCCTTAAAAAATTAAAAATAGAACTACCCTATGACCCAGAAATACCACTGCTAGGAATTTACCCAAGGGGTACAAGAGTGCTGATGCATAGGGGCACGTGTACCCCAATGTTTATAGCAGCACTTTCTACAATAGTCAAATTATGGAAAGAGCCTAAGTTCCATCAACTGGTGAATGGATAAAGAAGATGTGGTTTATATATACAATGGAATACTACTTGGCAATGAGAAAGAATGAAATCTGGCCATTTGCAGCAATGTGGATGGAACTGGAAGGTACTATGCTAAGTGAAATAAGTCAGGCAGAGAAAGGAAGACACCATATGTTTTCACTCATATGTGGATCCTGAGAAACCTAACAGAAGACCATCAGGGAGGGGAAGGGGGAAAAAAAAGTTACAGAGAGGGAAGGAGGCAAACCATAAGAGACTCTTAAAAACTGAGAATAAACTGAGGGTTGATGGGGGGTGGGGGAGAGGGTAAAGTGGGTGATGGGCATGGAGGAGGGCACCTGTTGGGATGAGCACTGGGTGTTGTGTGGAAACCAATCTGACAATAAATTATATTAAAAAAAATAAAAAGGGAAGGGAAGCAAAAATAAAACAAAAACAGGGAGGGGGACAAAACATAAGAGACTCTTAAATACAGAGAACAAACTGAGGTTTGCTGGAGGGGTTGTGGGGGCATGGGCTACATGGGTAAGGGGCATTAAGGAAGACACTTGTTGGGATGAGCACTGGGTGTTATAAGCAGGGGATGAATCACTGGAATCTACTCCTGAAATCATTATTGCAGTATATGCTAACTAACTTGGATGTAAATGAAAAAAAAATACATACATACATAAAATGTAGAGATTGACAGAATGTCCTGAAAAAGATGATCCAATTAAAAAAAGATAAACGCTTATGTTTTTATAATGATAAGTAGCTCATTTGGGGGTTCTAATCAGGGAAAACTTAAAATGAGTCTGCCAATTTTTTTAATAAATTGTTCTAAAGTCATTTTTTGTTTCAGTACTCAAGAGGGAACAATTCTATTTTAAGAAAAATTTTATGAGAATTTGAAAATGGAATATATCAGGCCTATCAGGTTTTATTCTGGGATCCTAAAAACTATGTGTACTACAGGCAACTGAATAAATCCCCAAGAGAAAACTTTAGTTAGCATTTTTTAGATGTCCCATACACAGGTTAATAAAAAATTTCATATTAGACAGATACAGAGCTATATGTGAAAAATAAAACATTATCACAAAGTTTTAAAATTCTTAAACATGCTTTAAGAATGTTTATTATTCCATTTAAATATAATGTTCATTTACGTATTTCTTCATAATTTTCTTGGTAAAAAAATTACAATAAATACAAAGTAACAATGAGAAATATCACAGGAACAAACTTGTCCATTATTTTTAAAATCATCCTATTATACAACACTGGTGAGTTCTGAGAATATTAAATGGACAAGTTATCCTGTCATAGAGAATTGTTTGAATTTATGACTACTGGCGAGGGACAATGGATTTACCAAAAAAGTTTTTCCTTAAGACATAAATGTCACTCAAATTGTTACCTAGACACTTGGCCCTGACACTCCTACTGTGGGAAGATATTCAAACAATTTAGGTATAATTTAGAAGACAAGGTTAGCAGGTATTTTTACCTGTCATAACCTGAAACTCCTTTCTTCTTCATCAAAATAAAGAGTGTTATAAACTTGCCCCCACAGTCACAATGGGAGTTGTGGAATTCTATAATTCTGGAAATAGGGTTTCTTCCTGAGTGATGCAGGATTTGCAGAATCACAAATTTAGGAAGAAGGTGGGTAGAAATGTTAGGGTGCAGGTTAGAAACAAGTAACCAGCGGTCTGGCTTACCACTGAAAATCCGAATTAAAACATAAAAAATATCACTTGAAGACTGAACACTGTATTCACACCAAGTATACACATTTCAGGGTATCCACATTCATAGATTGAACTGCACAACAGGAAAAGAGAAAGTGGCCATGTCTTTACTGGGAATGAGAACAATATGTTATATTTCCTCATCAGCACTTTCCGTGACATTTTCTTTTAAATGGAGGGAAGATGCATGAAACGCATTGTTTGCATCAGCAACAAAGAGGATGCACATTCCAATGAAGGAATTTATTGGTGAAAATTCAGTTTACAAGCATGTATGAGACGTGCATTTAAAAGGAATTTAAGAAGGAATGTATTACATGTGAACCAGTCCTAATATTACTATTCTACTTTGCAAAATACCTAGAAAGTAATCAAACAGCAGTCCTGTTTAAATGCAGAATTTTAAATAAAGTTTACTTTCGTTATGGATAAAAACAAAAAAATTAATCACTTTGTAAATTTTGGTATGAGTCCTGCAATTATGTGCTTTTTAGCTTTCCTTTCATTACTTAACCCACAAAATTAATTAGGATGTGGGAAATATAATGCCATATTTTAAATAATTCTTTAAAACATTTCCAGTGAAATTATTTTTACACATATTTATATTTAAAATAAAATAAAATATATAAACATTCCTTCATATACACATGAGCTTTTTCAAAAAGTGGAAGTGTCCTTTTCATATGTAAACATTTTTAAAGAAATATTTACAGGAGAATAATTTTCGCATCCAAAGGCAAAGATCTCCAACATCCCTCTTATTCAACAGATATTCTTCTCATTTTTTCAGCTAATTCGTTTCTTACTTCAATATGTTTTTCTAAATTTTGCACTTCATGTGGAAGGTTGATATCCCAAACAGACAAACAAGACTGTATCTCTACAAAGGAAAAAAATGAAATAATGGTTCAAAGATCTGCCATAAGGCCTTTTTATTTTATTTTATTTTATTTCAATTTTGTTCATTTATATTTAGTTGTCTTATACAAACATATATATAAATACAGCTATAAAAATTTACTAAATCACTGCCATTCATAAGAAACTACATTTTGAAAATGTTTAAAGTGTATTACAAAAACAACTACACTTCAAAAAGAGTGTGAACTTTTAATAACCTGATGTTTCACTTTCTGAAAGAAATAGTTTTTTCAAACACTGTTCAAAATCAGAGCTCATATGGATATAGGTAAACTGTAAGAAAAAATAACCACGTTTAGTTTAAATTTGGGCTACTTCTCATTTTACAGTGGTTGATATTTCTACTTCATCTGAAAAAATACTACTAAACTACTAAAACTTAATTTTGAGGATTTATGTTTAAATTATTTACACTATAAAGAAGCTACCAATTTAAAATGCTTGAAGTTTATAGTATATGTTATATTTATTATAAATGTATACAACACATAACATGTTATAATCATCAGTGTCATTGTACTGTGTTTGGAATACAGTATCTTCTTAAACACTACCTTTTTGGTGTTGTGTGCCTTCAGTACTTTTCCGGATATACCCCAAAACCAGCATGACATTTTTAAGGCTTCCTTTAAAAAAAAATATATGAGTCTTCTGTTAAAACAATGTAATAAGATGAACTTTAAAAAGTCATTAGAAATTACCGTATAATTCTGCTTTTTAGGAGACACTTCAATTATACTGAATAAAATGCTCCAAGATCAGCAATTATTTAATGTTGGAAGATTTGTGGCCCATTCCTTGCTATAATTTTTATTAATTGTGTTAATCTGAGAAAATTATTTAACTTTTGAAAAATGGGTTTAATATTTATACACCCAGAGTTATAATATTAAATGAGATGTGTGTGAAACTGCTTTGGCATTAGTCAAATGTGAATCATTTGGATACAAAGTTGGATGGATGATATACTGATACTCTGTCACAGAACCATACTTTCTTCTCAAGTCACTCACTAATTTACTCAACAAATATTTGCCATACGTCTTCTATACAGGAGGCAAGGCCCTGGGGAGTAAAGAAGTAAATAAACAAACACATGCAGACTCAACCTACATGGAATTTATATTCTAGTGAGGAGATTGACACTAATGAAAAAAAAAAAATCGTGACCAGGATGGATGCTATGCAAGGGAGATGTTATGAGAACTTCAAAGAGGGAAGTTTGACCTAATCAGTGTTCAGTTGTGAAAGGTTTTGACATATGAGCTGCCATTTTGAAAAAAGAGTTAGTGTACCTTCTTGGCTTAATTAACTACAGAAGTTAAATAAGCAAAGAATGAGCAGCACATGAAAAACATTGAGGCAGTGTGAAGCATGGTATCCCAGAGGGACTGAACACTCTCCAGATCAGAAAGCACTAGGAGCAATGTGATAAATGGCAGAGGCTACAAAGGTGAGGTGAAGCCACATTGTACCTGCCGCACCTGTGGATTATGTTCAAATTTATCTTTACTTTAAAAATCAATTAAACCACTGAAATTCCACATAATTTCAGTAATGAACAATGATTTGGGTACAAAAGTACAGACAAATTAAAGGACTTAACAACCTTGGTAGAATAAAGCTAGAGAGACAACCCACTATTGTTGTGAGATACAACGCTAGTATGCTGAGAGTCACCAATCACTCACAGCATCTAGTGTAACTCCTGTGCAATTTCAACATCCAGTCATAAAAAATGGGGGAGAGTAAGGAGTAACACTTGTCGCTCCTTAATATATTCCTGTAAAAGGAACTGATCATTTGCTTCACCTGTCAAACACACTAGGACTTATTTACTAAGGTTATATAAACTCTCATTTTGCAGAACCTAATCCCATGTTATTTTGGTGATCAACTTTGTATATATGTTAATGCTATTCTCTAAGCCTAATAATTAGTTAAAAGAAAAAAATGGAATGTATTTATGTAGAAAATATATTTCATGTGCTGTTATGATTTCTTCATACTTAAATAGAAAAGTAGGAGCAAGAAAAGACATAAAAGTCTGCATAAAACATCATGATTGTCAATACCTGCAGATTGTAGAGTTCAGCATATATTGTTACAAGCATATAAATTTGTTGATAGAATGAAAAACCAAATTTAAGAAGGGTAGGAAGTTTAAATTGGTTAAAATAAACATTTGCTTTAATACCTTTGGTTAAAAAGTTAAAAATACTCAGGGCGCCTCGGTGGCTCAGACAGTTAAGCCTATGACTCTTGACGTGGCTCAGGTCATGCATGATCTCACAGTTTGTGAGTGTGAGCATCCCACTGGGAAATTCTCTCTCTCTCTCTCTCTTGCTCTCTCTCTCTGCCCCTCCCCCACTCACTCTCTTTCTCTCTCTCTCAAAATAAATAAAGAAACATTACAAAAATATTTTTAAGTTAAAAATACTCAAAATTATCTATTTCCTCTTTTGCCTTAGATACAGAGAAAGTAGAACCGAGAATCGGTGCTCGGCTGCGATAATCTTCTCTAATAGGACTGAAAGCATCCATTCCCTCCATTTTTTAGTGACCCTATTAAAATGTATCCCAGTTCTATGTTTCATGATGTGACCTTCTGAGACATGTCCAATGGCATTAGAAAGTGAGACTAAAATTAAAAATAAAAGCATATTTTTAAAGTCTTAGACAATATCATAAAAGATTGAAAGGAAAGAAACTTACCTAACTGTGCTGTCATCATGACTCTGACAGAATCACAAAAATTGTGAACTATACGTATAATTCGACGAGTTGAAAGATCAAGGAGTAAAACATGGCCTCCTCCAGTTCCTATCCAGAGGGCAGTGTTCTTCTGGAGGCAGAGAGTTTTCACTCTCCCAGAATAAGATATTTTGTGTTTTGATTCCGCATTTACTTTTACCATTTCCTCCCTTAAACCATAAAGTATGCATTAATAATTTATTTTATCAACAATTAAGAGATAAAGCAGATGTCTACACATGCACACTATATATAGCATTTTAAATTATGAATACATAATAGTATACATTATATATCATTAAAATTCTACAAAACGAGTGTTGCTAAATACAGAACATCAAAGTGGTTTCTCTCCTTGAAACATAAATTATCAAAGATAACACAGCCCCTTCAAGAAATTCTAAAGTAAATAAAATGGATAAAATAAAGTGGCTCAGTTGGCTAAATGTCTGTCTCTTGATTTTGGCTCAGGTTTGCATCAGGCTCCACGCTGACAGAGTGGAGCCTGTTTGGGATTCTCTCTCTGCCTCTCTCTCTCTCTCTCTCCCTCTCTCTCTCTCTCTCTCAAAATAAATACATAAACTTTAAAAATGGATATAATTTTTATAAATAATAAGCCTATATAACCCAGTGTAAAAGAAAAGAATAAATTTGCCCAATATAAATAAAGTTTCTTTCCATGAAGTCTAAAAGTTACAAAGGAAAATTAAATTTTAATCATTTACATGTAAAAGATGTCAATACAAACCACTAAATGTTTCTCTGAGCCAATGAATAATTCATGACAAAAATGAGGTGTCCGGAAATAAAACAGTTCTAATACTTTTAGAACTTCAGGAAGGGAACCTTTACCAGGCAGAACTGTCAGCACTTCCGAATGTCAAACCTCCTTACCATCCAGAGAAAAATGAAAACATTCTGGGAAAGTCAACCTTGAAGTTTCATTTTATAGATACAGTGTGTAATCTAAATGTTCTCCAGAGAATAAAAAATCTATACGTAAAAACAAGACAAAACGGGTGCCTGGGTGGCTCAGTCGGTGAGCGTCCGACTTCAGCTCAGGTCATGATCTTGTGGTTGGTGAGTTCAGGCTCCGCCTCAGGCTCTGTGCTGACAGCTCAGAGCCTGGAGCCTGCTTCAGATTCTGTGTCTCCCTCTCTCTCTACCCCTCCCCAGATAAGGTTGAGTGGTCCCCTTTCCCACAAGCAGCACACAAAAGATATGCATGATTTAAAGTCTGAGATGTGCTGGATTAGACTAAGAACTGGTTGTCAGTCTGGTGTCTTGATCCTTCATCCTTAAGCAGTTCGTGCATTGGTCAGTCCAGTAGGTTTCCCCCCATTTTTTAAATTGTTTCGTGACTTTGTCTTTAGAACAAAGTATCCTTGGACCTGTAGTCTAATTACAAGTAGTAAACTTTGATATTGTAACACTACTAAATGTACAGTCAGCAAGGAATCCAGTATGATCACTTTCAATAATGTACTATTTTTTCATTGGTGAATATTCTTTGTAATATCTTGAAGAAACCATATATATCATGTTCCTATTTTTTTTTTATTTTTCCAAAATGAAACTACTTGCTAGATACCAAGAGATGGTGCTGAAAAGAATTAGCAATTTTGTTTCTGAGTTGTTTAGTGTTCTAGTTAGAGTAAAATTAGGCATACTGCCTCTCTAAGTCTGAAGTATAAAAACGGCTCTAATAAGCACAAAATGAGAACCAATGACATTGTACGTATAGTGAACAATAATATGTTGTACACCTAAAATTTGTTAAGAGGGTCAATTTCACACTGAGTTCTTTCCACAGTAAAATACAATTTAAAGAAAACAATTTACTTTAAAAAGTGCACACAGTCTATAAGTTCACAGAGTTTTTCAGTCTTCTTATCCCATACTTCCACAAATGGGCTATTTTTCTTAGCAACGTAGAGAGCCGTGTCCACCACCACTGCTATGATGTTGGAATCACTGAAAGCTGCATAAGAAAACCTAGAGGGAGAAAAGAATGTCACTATTCTTCATTTCTTGCAAACAGATTGGCTAGCATAGGCCCTACCTTCATGGCAAACTTCTACTTAGCCTTTGATGTTTGTTTAACTTAAATGTCAGCTCCTCTGGAATACTTCCCTGACCTATCAAAATATACCAGTCATTCCCTTTCCCGCACTGGTATACCTGTAACACTACAGACCTCATTAAGTATCAAACTGTATTCATTAATTAGTGTGTCCCTGACACTAGACTGCAAATGTGGTTTCTTAAGGACAAGGACCATGTCTTTTCAATATACCCACAATCCAGTAGAGTCACCATGGAAAGTACCTATCCATCTAGCAGATACAAATGTACATAGATAAGAACCTATCTAGAAAAAAATGCCTAGCTAACAAAGTAGGCAGTTTGTTAAGTAGACGGACAGAGGATGGATGGATGCAGAATGAACTAATAGAAGGAATGAACAACCAAGAAAAAGTAAAAATGGTTAACGTTGCAATTCGACCAGATAAATGACATGAAAATGTCACACCGTTTAAAAGCCTTTAGTTTATTGTAGGGCAGGAAGATTTTTTTTTCTTCCTCTTTCTTGTTCTGGCAAGGGAGGCAAAAATATGTGCTGCCAGAGAGCCACTACATTTTAGACAATTTCTGAGTTTTTTGCTGTATATAACAGAAGACAGTTCAAACTAGTACAAATATTACATAACATTTTAGAATTTATAAAATGCTTCTGTGCGTTCTCTCATTTGATCCTCAATAACAATCTCATAAAATACTACAAACCTCCATGTCTGCAGTGAGAGAAAGTTAACAAAGGCTAAATAACTTGCTCGAGGCCACATAACCAGCATGTCACAGAAGCAGGACTCGACAAGTCTCTGGAGGCCTGTGACTCCAGAGACCACATCATCTCTCACTACCCACCATGCCTCTGTCAGCGCGAACTGATGACAATGAGGAGGGTAATGAGGATGAAGCAGCATCTAATTAGCAATGCGGTATCTGCTTAGCCAGGGAGAGACGAAGGCAACAGGAGACACTTTTTGAGAAAAGAGCAAGTACTTCCAAGTGTCTATGAAACCAGATCCTTGTCTCTTTCAGGTGATGAACAGCTTTGCAAGTGCCATGTTTGTGGGTGTTCTCTCTAGTACAGCATTTATACTCCAAATCTTATGTGGAATTTTAGGGAGTTGATTCCCATGGTCTCATAACATGCTCTATGAAATAAAAAAAAAAATTGGGGGCCTTTCTTTTTAAATATTTTCAGTTTTGTTTTGTTTTTTTTTTTTTTTTTTTTAGGTTGATTAAAAGTGGAAATTACAGGGATGCCTGGGTGGCTCAGTTGGTTGGGCATCCGATGCTTGGCTTTAGCTCAGGTCATGATCTCACCATTGTGGGACTGGACTGAGCATGTAACCTGCTTAAGATTCTCTCCCTCTGCCCCTCCACAGCTTGCGTGCATTCTCCCTCTCTCTCTCTCTCTCTCTCAAAAAATTAAAATTAATTAAAAAAATAAATGAATAAAAACGTGTTTTTTTAAAAAAGTGGAAATTACAGAATGAAAATGGATTTATCCAAACATTTACCACACATTAGGAAACAAATCTGTGAATGAGAGAGAAAAACAAAAGTCCTCATCCATGAGAATTTACAATACATAGCAGTGTATCTGAACCCCAAAGACCTTAGAATCACATGAGAGCCTGAAAAGAAAAATACTGAAATCTGGGCCCCACCCATGATTAATTCATCTGATTTAATTGGTCTGGAGGTGAGTCCCAGGCATAATAGTATTTTCAGCTACCTCATGGTTTCTAAGTGGGGCCAATGCTGAGAACCAGTTAAGTTCAGTATTAAGAGAGCATTTTTGAAAATTCTTTTATAAAAATGTATGGTAGATGTTGTGAAGGGAAATAATAGCTGAACTGGAAGAACAAATCCAAGGCATCTAATCTGCACAGGAGGAATCAAAGACAACCCACTCAGAAGAAGCGACATTTGCATTAAAACGAGCAGGGAACATATTAGTCGGCCAGGAAAAAAGAAAATCACAGTCACAGGTTGGGGGTGAAAGGGAGCAGGCTGTCTTTGAGAACTGAGATGATTTCAGCTTGTCTAAAGCACAGGCAGCAAGGAGGCTGCAAAATACTAATCCAGAGAGGGAAGTAAGGACTAAATCCTACAGGGCCTGGTAGACTACCTTAAGAAATCTGAACTTCAAACAAAGGACAATGGGATGTGACTGAGGGTTTTAAGCAAGAGACTGACACCAGACTGAGTTGTGTTTTAGAAGAGCTCCTCTGTCTGCAATGTTGAGAACAGACTGAAGGAACTCAATCAGAGGTTGAGAACTGGTTAAAAGATGCTGTTGTTAGTATGGTTATTGATGATGGATGGTAGCCTGGCCTGTGGAAGCAGTAGAAGGAAAGTGAGAAATGAAAGAATTTGAGTGTCAATTAGAAGAGTTAAATGGACAAAGGGAGTAAAAGATAAAGGAGTCCAGGATTACTCTCAAATTTAGGTGTTAGGTGATTAGATGGATATTGAGAAGCCAGGATATTCCCTGAGATGAGGATTTGTGACTCAAAGCTAATGCTAATCACGAGTAATATTTATTGAGAGC
This sequence comes from Panthera tigris, assembly GCF_018350195.1. Lineage (NCBI taxonomy): Eukaryota > Metazoa > Chordata > Mammalia > Carnivora > Felidae > Panthera > Panthera tigris. The sequence goes on along the minus strand of NC_056666.1, from coordinate 67,334,262 downwards.
TTACCAAATGCTGGGCATTATGTTAGCTCCTTATATTAATTTTCTTGTTTAGTCTTCCAAACATCCCTTTGAGGTACGATATATTACGATCCTCGGATTAGAGAAGACTGGATGTTTGAGTAGTTCTTGCCCAAGTTCACATAACCAACACACAGCAAAGCCAATATCTGAACTACAATTTATGCTGTTATTCACCAACCTACCCTGCTTCTCACTGAGGAATGTGGCTCTTATGAGAGCCAACTGCAATGATTTGGTTAAAACACAACTCTAAAAATTGAAAGAACAAATGGGGACAAGGTTTCTGTTTTATTTTTGCTTGAAAGTGGTATCACTAACTTTGCTGTAGAAAGGGTATGTGTATAATTACCGAATCTAGAAATGACTTTATTCCTGAGGTGCATGTTTCCTACAATCAATACTTAATGCAAGTTATCTAAAGCACATATGTAAAACCCACAGATGAAGTAAAATACTGACTTTATTACCTTTCAAAGTTATGTTTAATTTGATATAGGGATAATGAAATTGTTAAAAATTGAGATTGACAAATACTACTAAGATCATCATGGCTTTTCATATTTTATCCCAAACGTGACTAGGCTGGGTGACATTTTTAATAGAAAAATTAATTATGCATTTAAAAGATTTTTGCTTGGGTTGCAACAACATTATTAATATGATTATAAATAATAAACATGGGGGCGCCTGGGTGGCTCAGTTGGTTAAGCGTCTGACTCTTGATTTCAGCACAGGTCATGATCACAAGGTCATGAGATTGAGCCCCAAGTAGGGCTCCACGCTGGGTGTGAAGCCTGCTTAAGATTTTCTCTCTCCCTGCCCCTCCCCACTCTCTCTTTCTCTCTCTCTCAAAAAAAAAAAAAAAAAAAAAAAAGAATAAATATGAATAAAGTAGCAAATTAATTGTATAGATAGAAATAACTTACAACTGATTTGTCTTTGTCTCAATGAGCTTCTGAATGGTGAAATCATCAGAAAATGAGAAAAGTTTTGTGCCACATCCTCCCCACATAATGTTTTTTTCAGTTGAATTCATGGATTCACTCAAACACATCAGTGGAGTACTGACATTTCCTATATTTAGTATCTTCAAAGGAGCGGCTCCTTTACACTTTGCCAAGAAGAGAAACACATTCAGTAAACTGAGTAGCTGCAGAATGAAACACTGTAAAATTTGCTGTGCTTTCTAAAAGCTACTATTCCATTTTAAATGGCTAGAGATCTTAAGATAAAAATTCAGGATACATTTTTCAAAGGATTTATGAAAACAGTATTCAAATTCAAGTGGTATGCAAAAACATCATCCTTATACCCAATCTCTTTACTTTTCCATGCAAAAAAATGTACAGCAAATAACTCAGGGGTTATACTCTACTTGTCTGTCTCTCATTAGTAATGTTTTTTGATAACAAGGAGTATAAAGGGTAGGATGTTGGATAAATAGATGGAACCACAAGATGAATGGATGGAAGGAGGAATAAATGCTTTATTGATAAATGAGAATCTGAAGAACAGAAAGTTAATTGATTTCCTCCAGGCTAAAGAAAAACTTGGCACACCAGATTTAAAACTTACGTTTTGTTTTTTTCCACAATATATTTATAAGGAATTATCACTTCATTTATATAAAAATAGAATTATTTTCATTCCTAACATTATAAATCAGATCTCATTTACCATTTTATCCTTAGTTCATTTATATAAAATGTACAGCCAGTCCACATACATTTATAGAGGTTCTATTGTATGCAAGATTTGATGGGAAAAAAAGGTGAAAAGAGTATTTGTGATCTTTGCTCTTCTGGAGTTTATAATCACTTAGAAGGGGAGTGGGGATAAGCATACATAAAACAAAGAACTTAACATTTTTTTTGATGTAGAATGGATTCAACATTTACCTTAACAGTTTTATCTTCAAAAATTGCTAAATTGCCATCAGCAGTTCCCACCAGAAGAAAGTTTTTTTGCTTGCTAAAAGAAAAAAATGTCAAAATTGTTATAAAAAGAATGCTTATATTGACCAAGATGGCCATAACGTTCCCCCTAGGTTGACTAAACTTTAGACAGATTTCTTCATGACTCTATGGGCGCCTGACCTCCCTTTTTTATAATTTGCTTATTTTTTACAGCATTTACTTTAGAAAATTTACAACTGTAAATTCTTTCTCTGCACATTTGAGATGTAACTCCTCTCCCAGCCTGTCAGTTTTACAACCTAGATATGTCTTTCTCAAGGAACTGGGAGCCTTCCTTTTGAAATGTAATCATCAAGAAAGGCTGGACCCCAGGGCACCTGGGTGGCTCAGTCGGTTAAGTGTCTGACTTCAGCTCAAGTCATGATCTGAGTTCATGAGTTCGAGCCCCACATTGGGCTCTATGCTGACAGCTCAGAGCCTGGAGCCTGCTTTGGATTCTGTGTCTCCCTCTCTCTCTGCCCCTCCCCCATGCACACGCGCATGCACGTGCACTCTCTCTCTGACCCTCTCTCAAAAATAAATAAACATTAAAAAAATTAAAACAAAAAAAGAAAAGCAGAGCCCCACCTCACAGTCTCCATGGGAGGGTAGAAGCCTAACTTCAATGAGCAACAATTAGCAAAGACAGATCAGTTAATCACATGGAGCCTCCCACAATGACCTGCAGTCATTTCCACTGCAGTACATTTCCACTAGCTCCATCAATATTAAAAACTCTCCCACCTTTTGTATCAGTAAAGTTGAGTTCAATCTCTGCCCCCTATTGGAATAATCTTAAATAAAGTCTTCCTTGCTTATTTAACACCATCTGATGAATGAATTTTTTCTCTGACAATACCCAAATAATTTCACTCCAAAACTGCCAGTGGAGTTTATATTTCAGCTGCCAAAAACTTGAGTTTCACGGTTTTCTAATGTACTTATTTATTTTCCAGTATTGGCTTAAACAGGAGAAATATATGGGGTATAATCTTAATGGCTCCTGGAAATCATCCTGCCCCAAGTATTATAACAATCAGCCTGTTACTCACATCTGAAATTCTGCCAGTTAGATAAATTCATTTGAAATGAGATCCCTGTAACCAAGAATGGTTGAGTCGTTTTCACCTATTAATAACTTATGAATTCATTTAGTAGGTATTTTCCCAATTTGATAGTTAACTGACATGTTTTAAACCAATATGGAATAGGCTACTGATATTCAAAAAAAGAATAAATGGAAAATTATCTCTGAAGAGGACTTACAAAGAAAAGTAACCTGATGTGAAGGGTGGTAATGAAATCAATCAGAACTGAGGTAATACCAGCAGTAGGGCTGGTTGGCCTGAAGAAAAGGACTGACCTGTCTCATACTGCCTCAGCTTGATCTATAAGAATATCTTTGTGGCCTCCCACAATGCCCTTTAATATATGCATATTGATAGAAATATGTTAAAAATGAGCAGTCTTTGCTGAAGCAATCAAAGTTTTCCACACAATCAGTCATCTAAAAGGTATGGAACTTTCTCTAATGGTCAAATTCACTACCATACCTTTGCTTGGGAACGGAATTGCAATATAAGCAAGTTATAGAATCAGTCATCTTTTTAAGGGTATGTCTCTTTTTCCCATCTTCGGTACTGATGACCAGGAGCATGCCAGACTGTGTCCCACACACAATCCAGCTTTCCTTTTCAGCAGGAAGATGCACCAAAGCTAGGCACAGTATTCTGCTGTCAGTAACTTCCTGTTAAAAAAAGGAAAAAAAAACAACAACACTCTAATGAACTTGATTCTGGCTTAAGTGACTAGAATTTGAATAGAATAAAAACATCATTATCCATACACTGAACTCTTTTTACTCTCTTGCTCTTAATTTTAAAAACAATGCCGATTTTATTTAACTGTCAATAATAAATGAGTTAACTGGCAAACAACTTTGCCTATCTAAAATGCATCTAAAACTAAAATTAAAATTGAAAAACATTTTTCAGTATCCATATTTCTCACTCCACCAAAATAATATGAGAGGATTGTTCAACCTTAAGAATAATGATTAGGCATAACATGTATTTCACACCAACAGCCACAATATTAGCTTATTTTTTAAGTCTAGAAATTTATCTTATCTCTGCTAATACAATTTGTTGACCCATCTTGTAGAGCAGTACCCGGATTTTCTCTTTCAGTCATGAGCACCGACCCCCAGCTGCTGTGAGTGCTGATTACTAACAGCTCAGAGTTGCACCCTCCACCACATAACTGCCCTCCACTGCTGGGAGCTGGCTTGGTCAGAAATGGCAGGCAGGCGTGGCCACACCCACCCTTGGGCAGACCGCAGCCAATGCCTGACTGCCATGTGGGAATGAAAGACTGGTGGCCTTGAGAGACCAATCTGTGTTGCTATCCACACCCCAGTCTCTCATGGCTGAAGACTGACAGACTTCTTCAAAAACTACATTGTTGTGGAATTTCTTCCCCTGTTCTATTGGCTTCCTTCACTTCCTTAAAAGTTACTCTCTCCTTACATCACTTGTACAAGACTCTTTTGTCTTAAACTCTGTTTCTAGGGATCCTGACCTGAGACAAACATAGACTATGATTTTAAAACAAAACAAAGACTATTTAATGTTATGTAAATACTCTTGTTCCATCAGAAAACTAACCTAACAACACTCCTACATTGCTTTCATTTCACTTCTTTCTAAGTAACTTTTTAACTGATACATTCTTTAGCATAACCTGCAAAATAAATTTTCTAAAGTATTTGTAATTTAAAGAGTATTTTGATTTACCTCAGAAGTGTGTTTTTCCATATTTAAGTCAAGAAATGAGAGCTGTCCTTTGTCAGTGTGCCCACAGCCCAGCCAGATGCTTGCACACTTGCTGTTATGATTTGTAGCAACCATGCATTCAACTATAAAGTTTTTAGGTATTGATATATGTCTCATCAGACAGATTAACTCAGCTGAATTCAAAATGTCAAAGACCTGAGAAAGTTTATAAACAACAAAACAATATGCATCAAGTTAACACATGTCCTCTTGAAAGATCATATTATTGTGCACAACGTAGAACTGCATGTTATAACTGTTAACTGTGATCTAATCCAAGCAACAAGATTAATAATCCAAACTACAGATAAAATTACATTAAAATAATACTTAGTTTTAGACTAAGCATAAAATATACTCTTTTGTATGTATGTTTTGTAACTTAAAAAAAGAGAAAATCCCAAAAGTGCCAACTGAACAGAAATGTAGTATAGACTGGAGCTATTCAACACTCAACTCTATACTGCAGAGCCACATCATGTTACAGATAAACACAGGCCACCAACAGAATAGACTTTCTGCCAGTTGCAGGGAAAAGAAATTTTGATCTTTGGTAATGAAATTCACAAATCAATTCTAGATTCTGTTTTAATGCTTTTCCTTGAAGCACTAAAGAACAACAGAGACAGGGTGGGGGTGGGGAAGAGAACTGTAAGAAAACAGAACCAGGACTCAGGAGAGTGGCATTAGAGCCACGATACAGCCACTTGCCTTCCACTCATGAGATGCAGAGAAAGCTCCTTATTCTCTCAGTGTCTCATCTGACAAAGGTAAGGAGTTTACCCATCTTGTCTAATATATACTGTATTTAAAGATTAAGTGGGTAGGTCAAAGTCAAATACTATCATATACTACAAAAAACAACAACAAAAAAAACCAAGGTGAAGTATTGTTGAAAATAAAAGGAGAATAGAGTTGGGGCACCTGGATGGCTCAACTGGTTAAGTGTCTGACTCTTGGTTTTGGCTCAGGTCTGATCTCACAGTTTGGGGGTCAAGGTCCACCTCGGGCTCTGTGCTGATAGTGTGGAAATTGCATGGGATTCTTTTTCTCCCTCTCTCTCTCTCTCTGCTTGTCAGCCAGTCACACTCTCTCTCTCAAAATAATGAATGAAATTAAAAAGGAGTAAAGAATAAAATAATAATTAAGCTATGGAAATTTTACTGTGAAAAACAAATTAAAAATACAAGAAGTCTATGTGATGAATACCAGTTATAACCAAAATTTAAAGACAAGTAGACATACAAATGGCCAGCTTGTATATGAAAAAGTGCACATCACTATTCATCAGAAATGCAAATCAAAACCACCACGAGATATCACTTCACACCTGTCAGAATGGCTACTATCAAAAAGACAGAAAAAAGAAGGGCTAGCAAGGATGTGGAGAAAAAGGATTCCCTGTACACTGTTGGTGGGAATGTAAATTGCTGCAACCACTATGGAAAACAGTATGCAATTTCTCAAAAAATTATAAAAAGAAAAACCATCCAACTTTTATTTCTGGGTATAAATTTAAAGCAAATGAAAGCATTTATGTTTAAAGGATATCTGCACCCCCATGTTCACTGCAGCATGATTCACAATAGCCAAAACATGGAAGCAACCTAAGTGTCCATAAATGGATGAACGGATAAAGAAAATAAGATATATACGTATATGTATATATGTATGTGTGCACCTATACACACAATGGAATATTATTCAGCAATTAAATAAGAAGGAAATTTTGCCATTTGCAATAGCATGGGTGGACCTTGAGGGTATAATGTTAAGCAAAATATATCAAACAGAAAAGACAGATACTGTACTGTATCACTTATATAAGTGGGACCTAAAAAAGAATAAAATAAAATAAACAAAACAAAGCTTCCAGATACAGAAAATGGACTGGTGGTTGTGAAAGGCAGGGCATGGGAGTGGGAAAAATGGGCGAAGCGGGTCAAAAGGTACAAATTTCCGGTTATAAGACAGGGATGTAATGTATAGCATGGTGACTAATGTTAACAATATCACACAGCATATTTGAAAGTTGCTAAGAGAGTAGATCTTAAGAGTTATTAACATAAGAAAAAAATTATAACATTGAGGTAATGACTGTTAACGAAACTGACTGTGGTAATAATTTCAGAATACATACATGTATCAAATCATCATGTTGTAAATCTAAAACTAACATAGTGTTTATGTCGATTATGTCTCAATAAAATTAGGAAGGGGAAGGTAGGGAAAGTAGCCAAGATAATTACATAATTCTTGATAAAATCAGCATATGTATTCAGCTATTTTTGAGTAAACATTTTAAAGCTGAACAAAAAATTTTCGGGGCGCCTGGGTGGCTCAGTCGGTTAAGCATCCGACTTCGGCTCAGGTCATGATCTCGCGCTCTGTGAGTTCGAGCCCTGCATCGGGTTCTGTGCTGACAGCTCAGAGCTGGAGCCTGCTTTGGATTCTGTGTCTCCCTCTCTCTCTGGCACTCCCCCGGTTCATGCTCTGTCTCTCTCTGTCTCAAAAATAAATAAACGTTAAAAAAATTAAAGTTGAACAAAAAATTTTCAATAAATTATGATACAAAATCAAGAGTCCACAACATAAAGAGAGCTCTTATTTTGATCTATTAAAATCTTTTTCGGTTTAAAACACAATAAGGGGGCGCCTGGATGGCTCAGTCGGTTAAGCATCCGACTTCAGCTCAGGTCATGATCTTGCGGTCTGTGAGTTTCAGCCCCGCATTGGTCTCTGTGCTGACAGCTCAGAGCCTGGAGCCTGCTTCGCATTCTGTGTCTCCCTCTCTCCCTGTCCCTCCCCACTCATGCTCTATCTCTCTCTCTCTCAAAAATAAATAAACATTAAGACACAGTAAAAAATTTACTTCTGATAATATGGTGGGAAAGGTTATTTGGACAAGCCACCCATCTAAAAGTAACTTAAAATGCTAAGGAAATTATTTTTTAATCTCTTAAAAATATTAAAGATCTGACAACATCATAGGACTTATCAGGACAAAATATTAGTGAAAGAATCCAATGAAAGAGAGGTCAACTGAAACTTAAAGCCAGATATTTCCTTAAAGGCATTTGTCTATTGAAGGCAAAACTGATGTGTGGTTTCTGATATCTTATCAGTCCACAAGAAAGAAGTTTAAATCTAGAGCATTCCCAAAGTGGAGTCCAATAAAAGCCTGTTCCCATAAATCTGGAACCCCAAAGGACTACATATTCAGAGTAAATGAGAACCAGAAATAAAGCCACCCCATGCGTCCACTTTCACTGGTATGAGGAAAGTTGCCTTTGACAAAGGGGGAGGAAGGAAAAGAACCCTGAGAAATTGTTATTCAAAAGCTTGTTCTCATGAACATTTGTAGACCAGATTCCCATCGCCCAGGTAGTTCAAAAAAAAAAAAAAAAAAAAAATCTCAAACCAGGAACTGAGTTTAAAGCAATTTGCAGCAAGAAAATTAAGAAAAAAATGTGAAAGACCTGTATGCAAAATCATAAAACTTTATTGAAAGACAAGAAAACATAAATAGAAAGATAACCCACATTCAAGAATAGAAAAACTTAATGTAATGAAGATAAAATCCTCCCCAAATTGTCTGCAGATTCAATGCAAGGCCAATCCAAGTCACAATAGGTTTTTTCATAAAAGTTGACAAAGTGATTTTAAAATTTATATAGAAAAACTAAATCCAAGAAAGCTAAAGCATTCCTAGAGAAGAAAAATAAGTAGAGAAACGAGATTTATAAAGTGACAGGAATTAACACAGGATAGTATTAGAGGAAGAACATATAAGTTGACCAATGGAAGAGAACATCTGTGTGGATGTGTGAGTATCTGACAAATTAAAGAGTAAAACTAGCGGGAAACGATCAACAGAAAAAAAAGGAAGAAACTATTTAATAAATAAAGCTGGAAAATTTAGTTATCCATATGGAAAAAAACTGGATCCAGATAAAAATTTCAATTCCTAATGGGTTAAGAACTTAAATGCCAAAAGCAAAACAGTTTTTTTTTTTTTTCTTTTCAGAAAAATAGCACATGAGCAGGGGAGAGGAGCAGAGGGAGAGACAGAGAATCCTAAGCAGGCACCATATTCAGCACAGAGCCTGACATAGGGCTCAGTCCCACAACACTAGGATCATGACCTGAGCCAAAATCAAGAGTTGGGATGCTTAACTGACTGAATCACCCAGGCGCCCCCAAAAGCAAAACTTTTAACCACTTTGAAGAAGCCATAGATAAATATTTGTGTGACTCTAGGAGAGATGAGGAAGTCTTAAAACAGGACCTCATAATGGTAATAACCATTAAAAGGGTTGTTAAATTTATCTGTATTAAAATTAAGAAATTCTATTCATCAAGAGGCACCCTACAGGAAATAAAAAGACAAACTACAAATTCAGAAAAGAAATTTGCAGTATATATAACCAACGAGTGATTAGTATTTCTTTTTTTTTTTTCTTTTACTCATTTTATTTCTATGCAAATAATCCCACAGAAAAATCGGCAAAATAATGAACAGGTATTTCCCATAAGGGTAAATACATATATAACCAATGAACATATAAAGACATGGTCATCCTTAGTAGTATTTAGGAAAATGTAAATCAATACATAAGACAGTATATTTGAAAAAATTAAGAACCCAGATAGCACTAAAATTTAGGGAGAATATATAGAGAAATGGCCACACTCACATCCAGGTAATAGAAGTGTTAAGCTGGTACGGCTTCTTCAGAAAATAATACGGATATTCATATATTCTATGATTCTGCAATTCAACTCAGGTATATACCACAAAGCAACTCTCATACATTCTGCACTAGAAAAGTACAACCATAGTCATAGCAGTACTGTTCATAATAACAAAAAACTGGAAACAATACCAATACCCATAGATATGACCATGGGTACATATACTGTTGATCATTCAAACAGTGCAATGGAACAGCACTGTAAATAATCAATGGCTATGTTTAACAACCTCCATAAAGCTTACAAAATAAGGTTAGAAGAGCAACTGAAAATATCTTCCTACATGACATGATTACAATTCCATTTTAACTAGAAGATGAATGCAGGAAACTAAACTGGATAGCAAACATAAGGAAAAGAAAAGCAGGAATTATCTCCAAAGTTAGAAAGTGACTACATCTCTAGGGAAAGGAGAGTGATACAATCAGGAAGAAGCATATGGGGGCTTCCAGGGTGTTAGCAATGCTCTTTATTTTGTGCCATGGGTGGTGGGGAATATAGGAGTTTTGCATTATGACTGTTTTAAACTGTATGTGTATGTTTACTTATATATCTGAATATATATGTGAAGGTTATATATGTGTATACATATATTGATGTTCTGTATAAAATATTGATATATTTTGACTATAATCATACCTGGGCAGAAGTAGGCCTTTCTTGAGGATTTTCTTTCAAACACTTTTTAATTAACTTCTCCACCATAGGCCATGGGGCACAACCATATTCTTTAACTGGATCTAAAACATTCAAAACCATATCATGCTAGAACATTAAACAAATCAGAACAACAATTTCATTTCCTTTCATTGTGTATGAGAGGCCCAGACCATGCAAAGAAATACTCTGATCTCCATAATTCTATATTATGGATCTATTTATATCACAAACTTAAAGATAATTTTTCTAGCCTAATCTCTACTAGAGACATCAAAAAAGACTTCCTGGTTTTTTATTATATAAAAAAAGACACAAATACCAATTGAATAACAGATTTTCATTCCACACCTGCATTTCACAAATACTGTGAAAAAAATTTTGTGCATATAATAATTAGACTTCTGTGGAATTACTTTTAATTTTAATACTTAAATTTGGCAAGCATTTAATCCTCATATACCTACAGTCAGTTTGTGCACATTTCTTTTTTATAAGAGGTATGCCGTTCTTCTGGTTGGTATAAACCACAGACCTGGGAATTGTCACTGGAAAGATAACTGGTAAAATAAGGGTGATGATCTAGATTGTGTCGAAAGTTTATCCGAATAATAATAAATTTTCTTTTAGTGGGCATCTTTAAAGGTCCCCCAAAAGAAGGTAGTTAAAGCTATATTCTCTGTACCTGGAACATAGCATACACTCAAAAATATTCCTTAAGTGAAAGAAAAAGCGGAAAATATGAAAAACAGCTACATACATTTAAAAGAGTATTTTGTAAGGGGAACTGAAGTAATAGTTAAGGAATGAATGACAACATCCTAGAATTTCTTAAAAACATGAGACAACCATTCAAAATGAGATCTGATCTCACTAAACATTTATTAATTCTTATTAATATTTACTACTAAAAATTATTATTATAAATAATTCAACCTTCCATTGCTGCATATAAATTATCTCCCTCCAAGAACATGAAAACACTCCAGGCTAATGAGCACATAGTAACTCTTTATAAGAACAGAAATCACTAAGCATGGAGCTCCAACAGCAATTTCCTTTTCTGAATATTCTTCTAAATTTAATACCAAATACATTAATATGAATTTGGGATATTTTTAAAAAGCTTGAAACTGCTATCTTTCTCATGTGATTTTTATTGTGTCACAGGAATTAAGAATATTCATGCGCTAAACAAAAAATCATCAGTTGTGAAATGAATTAAGTCTACAACCACAATTAAATAACTTGGAAAGAAAGCTGCTGATATTAAAAATAATAATCTTTATTGCACATAAAATAACACTTACCAGGTAATTTCCCTTGTATTGCCAGTTCATCAAACTCATTTGGAAACTTCAAACCCTCTGCTATTCTACCTCCAGTTGTCAAGATGTCATAGAGTAGTAAGCCAAATGAATAAACATCAGCCTGCTGGTTATAAATAACATTTCCTCTTGCAACTTCAGGTGCACGAAACCCTGAAAGGAAGCAGATATATTAATAAATATGCCCATCCTGTTGGGATGAGCACTGGGTGTTGTATGGAAACCAATCTGACAATAAACTTCATATTAAAAATATATATATATGCCCAACACTAGAGCCCATACACCCAAGAAGGAATATTCTTAGGCATATATGCTGATGAAGAGTCAAGGAGATGAGCTGTATACCAGGCTATGTCCTCTTATAAGGAGACATGTAGCCAGTTAACAGCCATGTGCTACATTTCACCTCAAGATTGATCTTGAAAAATAATAAGGATAAACATCCAATAATGATTATTAAATCATGCTTCATAATTAAAGTAAGTCTAATAAGGGGGAAAAAACCTATATCATTTTTCTCATTCCTAAAAATAACTATTCCCAGGAAAGTGTTGCAAACAAAGGAGGGGTCAGGAGGGACAAAGGAGGGGTCAGGAGGGACAAGATTTTTAGACTTCACTCCAAGTCACTTTAACCTGACTAAAGTCCAATGCCCTCATTATTTCCAGGGCTTGTGATTCAGCTCTTCCTACCCAATGGAAAAATAAAAATTAAACCATGACTAAAAAACAAATAAAAGCCCTCTCTCTCAGGTGCTGGTTCATTACTGAAACTCTTTTAGAGGTAAATAAAACCTCTCATTTCACAATAGAAATAAATTGCTTTTAAATTCTTCAAAAAAAAAAGAGTAATTTTAACATGATTCATAATAGTAAAAATATCAACAATTAATGAAATCCAACTATTTAAGGAAATTGGTTAAATGTGCACTATGCATTAACTTAAAAATCATTTTTAAGATGACACGTAGGACATAAATCCTAGAGGACAGAAATTTATCAAATATGTGAAAAAAAAAACAGCTGAGTTCATTTTCTTAGATATGATAATGGTATTGTGATTATGGAAACAAACATCCTTATTCTAAGGAAATACATGTCAGTATTTTTAGGCATGGCAGCATGATGTCTGCAATTTAATTTCGTGTCTCAAATTCATATACAAATAAAGTGAGAGAAAGAACAGTGTGGATACAGTTAATAATCCATGTCAAGGGCATATAGGTGTATATGGTACTATACTTTCAGCTTTTCTGTAGACTTAAACATTTTCAAAATAAACAGTTTGCCAATATATCTGAATGTAATAATGATTATTATCCATGTGCTAAAATTATGGGTAGCTTTTATTTACCCTTTTTTAATTTTTTATACTTCTAAATTTTCTATAATGAACATACAGGATTGTTACTGTAGTTTAAATATGTAGCCAGGGAAATAATGAATTCACAGTCTTCAAGAACGAAATTACTGAATTTGGAAAGAGTTCTGTTGGACAGAGAGTTCACCATCAAAAGATGAGAGGCCCAGCAGTCCTTCACCAGGCAGGAAGGACATAAAGAATCAGAAAGATGGGATGTCATCTTTGAGTTTGATAATCCCTATTGCACTAATCATTAACATTCTCCAGGTAACATGTTGCCACGGTTGTTCATGCTCTCTCTTTCTACACACATACACTCACCATTTTTCCATATATATAATATATATATCGATCAATCTGTCAATCGACCAATTGATAGATATAATATGTATTTTCTTAGAATAAGGACATTTTCCTACATAGCCATAATTTCATACTCATACCCTAAACTCAAGAATTGTGTAAGTAATTAAGACAGTTCTTAAAAAGATCCCTAATAAACTATACCTGTGACATCATGTAAGCATAATGTAAAATATGAATACCCAATTCATATTCCTATAGCACCTTACAGATAATTTCCTAAGTATTTCATTAGCTATGCAGAAAAATCACCTGTGGTGGGCAGATGAGGACTTTCCATTTTACAAATAACATAAAAATGTTATGCGTTTTCCTAAGGCCACAAAGATAATGAATGGTAAATTCAAGAGTACTTAAATGAGCTGCTCACACATTAGCTAGTTCATTAAGAATATTTATGCTTACCTTTCTAGAATGTGAAAGGGATTTTAGAGGTTAAAATAAATCTCATCCAATTATTTATTATTCATTCAACACATTTTTGGGGTATCTATTATAGCAAGGTACCATTCAAAGACTATTAAAACATTCACTATATTTTGTCTCTTGGTAAATTTGCTGTTAGAAGCATTAGGATTTGGAATCATGGGACCTTAGAGCAGAAAAACTCAAGGGTCACTTAATCTAAATTCTCATCCAAGGCACATCCTGTTGCAACAGTTTTTAGCCCTCTAGGCATCAATCCACAGATGTTAGAGCTGCACAGAGGGTTAGAATTTTTTTTCTTAGTGAGTCAGGGGATGCTAAGAAAGATAATTGCGAGGATATGGAAAGAAATATTGACTTCAACACGGAAATGATTTTAACCTTCTTATCTTCTTCCTTTCAAAATAAATATCTTCATTGACACAATTCCCACTGGGAGAACATAATCCTTATTTATATATTCAGGAGATACCTCAATTACAATATAAGGCACTTCTAAATGCTGCTTGAAATTCACCTGATGAATTCACAGTATCTTTAGAGAATTTAAAAGTAATAAACAACTTCCTACAGTGGGACAGACCACCCCCATCATCCCTGTTCTTGGTGTAGCACCGATGAAACATATCAGGAAAATCAGAATCCAAAAGGTAAAAGAAACAAAAGTTCTGTACCTCAAAGATTCAAACCCTACATTGGCATATGCCATAAACAAGGTTGAAGGAAAAGCCCTTCACTTGAAAATACCTGCAATATAAGAGAGGCAAAGAGTACACATGACTAAAAGCAGATTGATGAATGGTAAGGACAATCGACGAATGAATAAAGACACAAAATCATACAGAACGTGAAAGGAAAAATAGGTCCTATATAATAAAGATTGATTAGCCTCAAATGAAAAATAAGCAAATAAATACTTTAAAAATAAAAACATTAAACATAACAAAAACATAAAACATTTTCATTTTTGATTATGAATTTTATGAAGATTAAAAGGAGTAACAAACCCCGAATGGGAAATGAGAGCTCTAATTTGAGTATGAAGGGAATTTTAATTTACTAACTTTTCTAGGAGGCAATTAATGTTTCAAAATTCAAAATATGCACACCAGCAATACCATGTCTAGGAATTTAATTTTAAAAAATTAGTTTCATAAATGGACAGGGGCACCTGGGTGGCTCAGTTGGTTAAACGGCCGACGCTTGATTTTGGCTCAGGTCATGATCTCTCAGTTTGTGGGACAGAGCCCCATGTTGGGCTCCATGCTGATGGTACAGAGCCTGCTTGGGATTCTCTCTTCCTCTCTCTCTCTCTGACCCTCCCCAGCTTGCATGTAATCTCTCTCTCTCTCAAAATAAATAAACTTTAAAAAATTATTTCTCATAAATGGACAATTTAAATTTACAATTATGCCAATTAAAGCACTGTCAATATATCAAAAAGTCAGAAAAAAATTTAAATATACATCAAGATGTGGTTAAGTAAGTAAATACTGTGCATACTAGCAATGAAATGCGACGTGACTGCTAAAACTGATGTTTGACACAGAAAGATGTCCATGAAATATTAATTAGAAAAAGAAAACTAAAGCAGAATTTACAATAGAGCTATTAAAAACTTAAGCACAATCGAATCTAGATACAGATATATCTCTATCTTATGAGAGTGGTAAGAATTATGTCTGCTAATTTATTAGAAACACATATTTTGACCTCCTTAATAGCATTTTCTGCTTTCATCTCGTGCCCTTATGTTTTGTAAATCAAATATTACTTTAAAGTGACTTGGCCTGGGGCGCCTAGATGTCTCAGTCAGTTAAGTGTCAGACTCTTGGTTTCTGCTCAGGTCGTGATCTTGTGGTTTGTGAGTTTGAGCCCCGCAAAGGGCTCTAGACTGACAATGTGGAGCCTGTTTAGGATTTTCTCTCTCTCTCTCCCTCTCTCCCTCTGCCCCTCCCATACTCTCTGTCAGAATAAATAAATAAAGTTTAAAAAAAAATAAAATGACTTGGCCTGAGATGCCTCATCATGGAGTCCTTCACCTCAAAACCAAAATGACTGGGAGGAGGGGGACTGAGAGCGTTAGGACCTAAGCTGTCAACATGATGTTTGATTATCAGTCTAAGCCATGTATTTTACATGTACCTTATCACCAAGGCATCCCCTGGAACAGCAGCTGCAAGTACTTCCAAAGTTTTCACTTTACATTTAACTATGCTTGTCACCATAGTAGTAACAGGAAGAATGAACTTTCAAGCTATGCAATTTATTCACCACTGAATTTAATTTGGGAAGAAAATGAACACTTCTACTATCACCTGCCATTGAGAAAGGTTAGAAATAGGAACATCTCCTGCATCTTCACAAAGGGACCATACTGCCACATGATCTATGGTCTAATATTATGAATGACCTCTGATGCTCATGGACCATATCACCACACTGAAGGAATACCCTGTTTAGCATCAATGGCCCTCAAAGACTAGAAATGTCAAGTACTAACTGACATCCTAAATGTGCATTTGTTAAGTCAGGCTGTCCAAATAAGTCTTTTATTTAAGCATGTGTCACTTTTACCTCTAGCTAAGATGGAACAAGAGGGGCTAGATTTACCATTGTGCATAAAACAATGAAATAACCAGACAAAATATATGAAACACTGGACACTAGGAGCACAGGAGAGTGATCCCTGAGAGACAGCGAACAAACAAGATGAGTCCTCTGATGGCCCTGCAGAGAGTTTCCAGCCCACAGCACAGGGAAGGGAAACAAAATCAGAGCCTGGTGCCCTCTAAGTTGAGAAGAAAGAGCAGAAAGTCGGGGAAAGCAAAGGCAGGTAGAATGTGCCAGGCATTGTACCAAACACTTTTTATGAATTTCTTTATATGAATTTAATTTCCACAGCAATCCCCTAAAATAGATATTGTTATTAGCTACTATTGTTTAACCAAGGAAAAAAGGTAATTTCTCTGGTCTCAGCTAGTAAGGGGTAGAGCAAGAATTCCAACTCAGTCTGACTTCACAGCCAGTGTTTAACAGATTCCAGACAGCCAAATAGTTCACAAAGTCCTATCTATCTGTGCATCTCCAGAATCCACTATGGTGCCTAGAATGTGCACCATAGAGAAAGACTAATTGAAGGTGGCTGACATTACTTTTTAAAAATTCGGATATAAGTCCAAACTCCATTCATATTTATTTACTCTTAAATTTTTGTTTCTTTTTTTTTTTTTTTTTTAATATATGAAATTTACTGTCAAATTGGTTTCCATACAACACCCAGTGCTCATCCCAAAAGGTGCCCTCCTCAATACCCATCACCCACCCTGCCCTCCCTCCCACCCTGCCCTCCCTCCCACCCCCCATCAACCCTCAGTTTGTTCTCAGTTTTTAACAGTCTCTTATGCTTTGGCTCTCTCCCACTCTAACCTCTTTTTTTTTTTTTCTTTCCTTCCTTCCCCTCCCCCATGGGTTTCTGTTATGTTTCTCAGGATCCACATAAGAGTGAAACCATATGGTATCTGTCTTTCTCTGTATGGCTTATTTCACTTAGCATCACACTCTCCAGTTCCATCCATGTTGCTACAAAAGGCCATATTTCATTTTTTCTCATTGCCACGTAGTATTCCATTGTGTATATAAACCACAATTTCTTTATCCATTCATCAGTTGATGGACATTTAGGCTCTTTCCATAATTTGGCTATTGTTGAGAGTGCCGCTATAAACATTGGGGTACAGGTGCCCCTATGCATCAGTACTCCTGTATCCCTTGGATAAATTCCTAGCAGTGCTATTGCTGGGTCATAGGGTAGGTCTATTTTTAATTTTCTGAGGAACCTCCACACTGCTTTCCAGAGCGGCTGCACCAATTTGCATTCCCACCAACAGTGCAAGAGGGTTCCTGTTTCTCCACATCCTCTCCAGCATCTATAGTCTCCTGATTTCTTCATTTTGGCCACTCTGACTGGCGTGAGGTGGTATCTGAGTGTGGTTTTGATTTGTATTTCCCTGATAAGGAGCGACGTTGAGCATCTTTTCATGTGCCTGTTGGCCATCCGGATGTCTTCTTTAGACAAGTGTCTATTCATGTTTTCTGCCCATTTCTTCACTGGGTTATTTGTTTTTCTGGTGTGGAGTTTGATGAGCTCTTTATAGATTTTGGATACTAGCCCTTTGTCCGATGTGTCATTTGCAAATATCTTTTCCCATTCCGTTGGCTGCCTTTTAGTTTTGTTGGTTGTTTCCTTTGCTGTGCAGAAGCTTTTTATCTTCATAAGGTCCCAGTAATTCACTTTTGCTTTTAATTCCCTTGCCTTTGGGGATGTGCCGAGTAAGAGATTGCTACGGCTGAGGTCAGAGAGGTCTTTTCCTGCTTTCTCCTCTAAGGTTTTGATGGTTTCCTGTCTCACATTCAGGTCCTTTATCCATTTTGAGTTTATTTTTGTGAATGGTGTGAGAAAGTGGTCTAGTTTCAGCCTTCTGCATGTTGCTATCCAGTTCCCCCAGCACCATTTGTTAAAGAGACTGTCTTTTTTCCATTGGATGTTCTTTCCTGCTTTGTCAAAGATGAGTTGGCCATACGTTTGTGGGTCTAGTTCTGGGGTTTCTATTCTATTCCATTGGTCTATGTGTCTGTTTTTATGCCAATACCATGCTGTCTTGATGATGACAGCTTTGTAGTAGAGGCTAAATTCTGGGATTGTGATGCCTCCTGCTTTGGTCTTCTTCTTCAAAATTACTTTGGCTATTCGGGGCCTTTTGTGGTTCCATATGAATTTTAGGATTGCTTGTTCTAGTTTCGAGAAGAATGCTGGTGCAATTTTGATTGGGATTGCATTGAATGTGTAGATAGCTTTGGGTAGTATTGACATTTTGACAATATTTATTCTTCCAATCCATGAGCAGGGAATGTCTTTCCATTTCTTTATATCTTCTTCAATTACCTGCATAAGCTTTCTATAGTTTTCAGCATACAGATCTTTTACATCTTTGGTTAGATTTATTCCTAGGTATTTTATGCTTCTTGGTGCAATTGTGAATGGGATCAGTTTCTTCATTTGTCTTTCTGTTGCTTCATTGTTAGTGTATAAGAATGCAACTGATTTCTGCACATTGATTTTGTATCCTGCAACTTTGCTGAATTCATGTATCAGTTCTAGCAGACTTTTGGTGGAGTCTATCGGATTTTCCATGTATAATAGCATGTCGTCTGCAAAAAGCGAAAGCTTGACTTCATCTTTGCCAATTTTGATGCCTTTGATTTCCTTTTGTTGTCTGATTGCTGATGCTAGAACTTCCAGCACTATATTGAACAACAGCGGTGACAGTGGGCATCGCTGTCGTGTTCCTGATCTCAGGGAAAAAGCTCTCAGTTTTTCCCCGTTGAGGATGATGTTAGCTGTGGGCTTTTCATAAATGGCCTTTATGATCTTTAAGTATGTTCCTTCTATCCCGACTTTCTCAAGCGTTTTTATTAAGAAAGGGTGCTGGATTTTGTCAAAGGCCTTTTCTGCATCGATTGACAGGATCATATGGTTCTTCTCTTTTTTTTTGTTAATGTGATGTATCACGTTGATCGATTTGCGAATGTTGAACCAGCCCTGCATCCCAGGAATAAATCCCACTTGATCATGGTGAATAATTCTTTTTATATGCTGTTGAATTCGATTTTCTAGTATCTTATTAAGAATTTTTGCATCCATATTCATCAGGGATATTGGCCTGTAGTTCTCTTTTTTTACTGGGTCTCTGTCTAGTTTAGGAATCAAAGTAATACTGGCTTCATAGAATGAGTCTGGAAGTTTTCCTTCCCTTTCTATTTCTTGGAATAGTTTGAGAAGGATAGGTATTATCTCTGCTTTAAATGTCTGGTAGAACTCCCCTGGGAAGCCATCTGGTCCTGGACTCTTATTTGTTGGGAGATTTTTGATAACCGATTCAATTTCTTCGCTGGTTATGGGTCTGTTCAAGCTTTCTATTTCCTCCTGATTGAGTTTTGGAAGAGTGTGGGTGTTTAGAAATTTGTCCATTTCTTCCAGGTTGTCCAATTTGCTGGCATATAATTTTTCATAGTATTCCCTGATAATTGTTTGTATCTCTGAGGGATTGGTTGTAATCATTCCATTTTCATTCATGATTTTATCTATTTGGGTCATCTCCCTTTTCTTTTTGAGAAGCCTGGCTAGAGGTTTGTCAATTTTGTTTATTTTTTCAAAAAACCAACTCTTGGTTTCGTTGATCTGCTCTACAGTTTTTTTAGATTCTATATTGTTTATTTCTGCTCTGATCTTTATTATTTCTCTTCTTCTGCTGGGTTTAGGCTGCCTTTGCTGTTCTGCTTCTTTAGGTGTGCTGTTAGGTTTTGTATTTGGGATTTTTCTTGTTTCTTGAGATAGGCCTGGATTGCAATGTATTTTCCTCTCAGGACTGCCTTCGCTGCATCCCAAAGCGTTTGGATTGTTGTATTTTCATTTTCGTTTGTTTCCATATATGTTTTAATTTCTTCTCTAATTGCCTGGTTGACCCACTCATTCGTTAGTAGGGTGTTCTTTAACCTCCATGCTTTTGGAGGTTTTCCAGACTTTTTCCTGTGGTTGATTTCAAGCTTCATAGCATTGTGGTCTGAAAGTATGCATGGTATAATTTCAATTCTTGTAAACTTATGAAGGGCTGTTTTGTGACCCAGTATATGATCTATCTTGGAGAATGTTCCATGTGCACTCGAGAAGAAAGTATATTCTGTTGCTTTGGGATGCAGAGTTCTAAATATATCTGTCAAGTCCATCTGATCCAATGTATCCTTCAGGGCCCTTGTTTCTTTATTGACTGTGTGTCTAGATGATCTATCCATTTCTGTAAGTGGGGTGTTAAAGTCCCCTGCAATGACCACATTCTTATCAATAAGGTTGCTTATGTTTATGAGTAATTGTTTTATATATCTGGGGGCTCGGGTATTTGGCGCATAGACATTTATAATAGTTAGCTCTTCCTGGTGGATAGACCCTGTGATTATTATATAATGCCCTTCTTCATCTCTTGTTACAGCCTTTAATTTAAAGTCTAGTTTGTCTGATATAAGTATGGCTACTCCAGCTTTCTTTTGGCTTCCAGGAGCATGATAAATAGTTCTCCATCCCCTCACTCTCAATCTAAAGGTGTCCTCAGATCTAAAATGAGTCTCTTGTAGACAGCAAATAGATGGGTCTTGTTTTTTTATCCATTCTGATACCCTATGTCTTTTAGTTGGCGCATTTAATCCATTTACATTCAGTGTTATTATAGAAAGATATGGGTTTAGAGTCATTGTGATGTCTGTATGTTTTATGTTTGTAGTGATGTCTCTGGTACTTTGTCTCACAGGATCCCCCTTAGGATCTCTTGTAGGGCTGGTTTCGTGGTGACAAATTCCTTCAGTTTTTGTTTGTTTGGGAAGACCTTTATCTCTCCTTCTATTCTAAATGACAGACTTGCTGGATAAAGGATTCTCGGCTGCATATTTTTTCTGTTTAGCACACTGTAGATATCGTGCCAAGCCTTTCTGGCCTGCCAAGTTTCAAAGGAGAGATCAGTCACGAGTCTTATAGGTCTCCCTTTATATGTGAGGGCACGTTTATCCCTTGGTGCTTTCAGAATTTTCTCTTTATCCTTGTATTTTGCCAGTTTCACTACGATATGTCGTGCAGAAGATCGATTCAAGTTACGTCTGAAGGGAGTTCTCTGTGCCTCTTGGATTTCAATGCCTTTTTCCTTCCCCAGTTCAGGGAAGTTCTCAGCTATAATTTGTTCAAGTACCCCTTCAGCACCTTTCCCTCTCTCTTCCTCCTCTGGGATACCAATTATGCGTATATTATTTTTTTTTAGTGTATCACTTAGTTCTCTAATTTTCCCCTCATACTCCTGGATTTTTTTATCTTTCTCTCAGCTTCCTCTTTTTCCATAACTTTATCTTCTAGTTCACCTATTCTCTCCTCTGCCTCTTCAAGCCGAGCCGTCGTTTCCATTTTGTTTTGCATTTCGTTTAAAGCGCTTTTCAGCTCCTCATGACTGTTCCTTAGTCCCTTGATCTCTGTAGCAAGAGATTCTCTGCTGTCCTCTATACTGTTTTCAAGCCCAGCGATTAATTTTATGACTATTATTCTAAATTCACTTTCTGTTATATTATTTAAATCCTTTTTGATCAGTTCATTGGCTGTTGTTATTTCCTGGAGATTCTTCTGAGGGGAATTCTTCCGTTTGGTCATTTTGGATAGTCCCTGGAGTGGTGAGGACCTGCAGGGCACTTCCCCTGTGCTGTGGTGTATAACTGGAGTTGGTGGGCGGGGCCGCAGTCCGACCTGATGTCTGCCCCCAGCCCACCGCTGGGGCCACAGTCAGACTGGTGTGTGCCTTCTCTTCCCCTCTCCTAGGGGCGGGATTCACTGTGGGGTGGCGTGTCCCGTCTGGGCTACTTGCACACTGCCAGGCTTGTGTTGCTGGGGATCTGGCGTATTAGCTGGGGTGGGTAGGCAAGGTGCACGGGGGCTGGAGGGGCAGGCTTAGCTCGCTTCTCCTTAGGTGATCCACTTCAGGAGGAGCCCTGTGGCAGCGGGAGGGAGTCAGATCCGCTGCCGGAGGTTTGGCTCCGCAGAAGCACAGAGTTGGGTGTTTGCGCGGAGCGAGCAAGTTCCCTGGCAGGAACTGGTTCCCTTTGGGATTTTGGCTGGGGGATGGGCGGGGGAGATGGCGCTGGCGCCTTTGTTCCCCGCCAAGCTGAGCTCTGCCGTCCGGGGGCTCAGCAGCTCTCCCTCCCTTTGTCCTCCAGCCTTCCCGCTTTCCGAGCAGAGCTGTTAACTTATGACCTCCCAGACGCTAAGTCGCGCTTGCTGTCGGAACACAGTCTGTCCGGCCCCTCCGTTTTTGCCAGCCAGACTCGGGGGCTCCGCTTGGCAGGCGAGCCGTCCCTCCGCCCCGGCTCCCTCCCGCCAGTCCGTGGAGCGCGCACCGCCTCGCCGCCCTTCCTACCCTCTTCCGTGGGCCTCTAGTCTGCACTTGACTCCTGAGACTCCCTTCTGCTAATCCTCTGGCGGTTTTCTGGGTTCTTTAGGCAGGTGTAGGTGGAATCTAAGTGATCGGCAGGACGCGCTGTGAGCCCCGCGTCCTCCTACGCCGCCATCTTCCCGACCTCTCCTTAAATTTTTGTTTCTATCATAGGCGCATACTTTCAAAATCTAGAGCGAATACTTATCATCTTGTTAAAAGTTTTTCTATAAATAACATTTCCCCCCACTGTGAGACAGTACCAAAATTTCAGTTGCCCATTTTATCATCGATTCATGCTGGCATGATGCCGAGATGCAAACCTTTCGCTAACAAATAAGAATATTTTTCAATGACTTCCCCAAACTGAAAGATGCTATTATTTGGCATGATTTAAAAGGCCCTTCATGAGCTAGAAAAGTGTCATAATGGGCTGTGTATCAGAAATATTTGTGTGCTAGAAACACTGAAGATGTTCTTGACCCTCATTCTAGACCAGTGGCTCTTGAATTTGAATGCACATTGGAATTACCTAGAGATATTTAATAATATCAATATCTGGGCTCCATCCCAGACTTCACAGAACTTAAATCAGAATCCCTGGCAATGAGGTCCTGAGATCCATATATTTAAAAATTCTCTAGGAGCTTCTAGGCTGTGGCCAGATTCAGAGTTCCACTCCATGCTTACTAAAATAGAATTGTAAATGATACAACCCCAGGAGATACATTCTTTAAGCTCTACATGTCATCAGTACACAGCCACAATTGAAAAACACTTAACTAAATAACCCCCCATACTCCATCTATTACTTAGACCATAAGAATTTCTTGTGCAGTTATCTGAATAAAACAAGTCATATTATACCTTAGTACCGTTTGCCTGGAATGCCTACTCCTGCTTTTTTTATTATTTTTTTGTTTTATCTTCTCAAACTTCCCGCTTATCCTTTAAGATATAATTCCAGAATCCCCTCCTCTTTGAAGGAAGTCCTGACAACTTACAGCTCAGTTAATTTTTTGTTCCTTTGTGCTCTTATCACTATACATTGATTGCCTACTGAAACTGACAAAATATGATTACTGGTTTGTGTAATCCTATTTGTCATGGCAAAATGTGTGCCTCCTGGAGGGTAAAATTCACATTTATTCACGCACATTCCCCCAAATTCACTACTAGAGTAATTGCTGACATAGAGCAACTACAATATGCCAAGCCCTGTTGTATGCTATTTGTGTGGATTATTTCATTTCACCCTTAATACAACCCTATAAGGTAGGCATTATTTTTTCTCATCACAATTTTCTTAAGTGAAAACTGAGCCCCCAAAAGTAAACCTTGATCAGCACCACACAGCTATGAAGCAGTTGCACCAGTTTGGTATTTGGAAAATGTTCAATAAATTATTGCCAAATGCCTGAATAAATGAGTAAAGAATAAAGAAAATTTTCCCTGGGGAATTATCATAACAATTACAGTATCAAAATAATTGGGGAAAATGTAATTCATTGTCTAAACACCATTTTTAGACAATTTTTAGACAATTTTTAGACATTTTTTCAGATAAGCCTGCATTTTAACAAATGCAATGAGGAAATAAGGTAAAGATCCATAGATCAAACATCTAAGAAATTTATAAGTTAGGTCTGACTATATATCACATCATGCAGAGAAACATGTTTTCTTTCCTTTTTTACTTTCAGAGAAATATGAGTAGAGCATGTTTCATAATCTCTCTCAGATAATAGTGTATAGCCAGAGAATAACATTGTTATTTGCCCAAAGACTACTGTATTTCCATGGATGCTGGCACGGTTGAAGCCATCATTCAGCCATCCACCTCAGTCAACAATGCAACTGTCACAGGACCCAGAATTGACTGGCACTCAAGACAGGATATAATATAAATATATCTATTTAACTGAGTTAAAGTTGATGCTCTCCAAGTTATTTACAGTTGAAAGTATCCATCCCATATTTACCTTTCACAATGTAAACAGACACTGTGTCAGTCCTTGCCAATAACTGAATTGTTTCTAACTTGCATTCCAACTCTGGCACTACCTGGCATGCGCTGTGTGCCTGGGTGGCATGCATTTGCTTCTTGTATGACCCTGTAGACATTTCTAATGGTCCCTAGGCTTCAGTTTCCTTATCTGTAAACCAGGAATAGTAATAGGACCTATGTCAGACAGTCAAAAGGATTAAATGAGATAATCAACCCACACAAAAGTCTAAGCACAAGGCAGCACACTGTTCATACCACAAAAGGTCTGCTCCCATTCCCATCTTCTCTGAAACAACAGTAATGAACCCACACTCACATGCGTACATCAGAGTGAATGCACCACTGTAAGGGTAGTATAAACACACACACACACACACACACACACACACAAGTTTAACAAATACATGGTCTTTTGTTTCTCTAGAAGCTTCCAAGTTAAAAGTTACAACATTAAGAGGAAAAAAACCATTAAAAAGAAAAGACAGGAGATCACTGAAATCATATGAAAGGGGATGATTTTCTGCTCAAACATAATTGCTTTGGGGAAGGAAAAGTCTGGTGATGGTGGTTAGCAGTGGTGACGGTTACTGTTATTTAAAATTTGAGGTCAAGTTTTGGGCTGAGACCATCGGAAGTTCTCTAACAATAATGAATTCAGTAATGATAAAGAGAAGGTCTGGGATATAGCAAGAAAAAAATGCTTACAACGTATTAAGCAGCCTGGGGGAAAAGAGGACAGAATAGAAGGGATCAGGCTTTAGGTTTTTCTGTCATGATCTTTCTCCATGTGTATGTTGTGACACATTGATATAGCAGATTAAAAGGATCAGTAACAAGTATCTGGCTTGTTGTAAAAAAGTAGTTGGATATTGAACTTTAGGCAAATTTTGACCAAAACCAGGAAGTCATGAGTCTGAACAGAGTTGAACTGAGCCCAGCCCACTGAGGGAGGTGGCAGGTTTGAGTTCCAGGTCATAGTCACCAGGGACCATATAGAACAACTGTCCAAGAAGGTGAACAAGGTTTCAACAATAGGATTTCTACTCCATGAACACCATTACCGGATTAGGAGTTGGAGGGGGAACAAACTGCAGGCCCCAGGTGAATGGCTTGGCCCACTTTCATGTCACACAAGAGTAATGAACAGATCTCCTAAGAGAAGACCCCTCATCCTGTGCCCACATTTTCCAGGCGGGAATATGTAAGGCCTATGGAATTCCATCCCCCACGATTCTTCTTCCAAAACTATACTTGACAATGTCTGCTGTTCCTGATGGCGCCATCATTTTGCTTTATTTTGATTTTTTAGTAACTAAGATGAAGTATTTAAGCCTCTTTAAATACGTGTTAGAGTTGCATGTAATCAAGGAGAGAGATTTAGCATTTAAAGCCAAATAGCTCTGGATTCATTTCTCACTTAGATTGAGTTCTTATCTTGACCACTTACTGCGTGACTTCCTACAAGTACAGAATCTTGCTCTGAGCCTCAGCTTCCTCATTTCACAGATGAGAAGATAAAAGCTAACTTTCAGCCTTGGCATGAGGCTAAGATATCATGTGTCTAACGTACTTGGCACTGAGCCTGGCACACAGCAGGTGCTCAAGAGATAATATTATTTTATTATTATTAAACCCAGTGACACATGCAGCCATATGTACTTTGAAAGGTTTATAGGAGGGCACACTCTACTTTCAATACATAGGTATGAAAAACAAAAGGGAGGATAGATATTTGAAGCAAAAATAAAACCAGGCATCGGAAGCTGGGGCCATCTGCTCATCTAAGTACGTAAGTGGGGGGGTAGGAGGGAAGGGGGATGGTTAAAGAACAAACTAGTATTTTTGCCTACTTTCAGACATCCCCTATTATCTTCCATTTTAGGCATCTGTTTTAACTGAGCTACAATCATCAAGATGATGTAAAGTCACCTGTAACTTTATTTACAAATAATAAACAATACAAAATTCTCTGAAAATGGAGCTGATCCCCCAAACATAAGTCAACCCCTCAATCTTCTATTCCCACTCAAACTAAAAGCAAAAACACAAGATGTCTGTACAGAGCACCTGTCCTATGACTATTTCTTACTAAACAGAACCTGAGACTTTGATGAATCCGAGACTAGAAGAAAGAGAATGGGAGTTGAGAAAGGAACAGGATTCCACGGAGTAGAAAGTAATGTGAAAGAACACGTCTAAACATTAAGCCCATGCAAACACAAGAACACAGAAAGTGGATTTTCACTGGTAGAAAGTCAGGTAACAGAAGAAGTAAGAGGATTATTAGAACAAGCATGAAAATTGGGGGCTGTGGATGATCCTAAAAAGCAACATTCAAATCTAAGGCAAGAAAATGATGCCTTTGATTTCTGGAGATAATAGATATAATGGCATCCAGAATGGGTACATTTCACTTTACATAGTAACCATGACTCATCTTGCTACAGAGGGCCAAAGACAGAAGCTGTTTTTAGGTATTGAAGTATCAACAACTAACAAATTTTGAAGAAAGAAAACTGAAGTGCAGGATTTAAAGGTTTAAACTCCTGTACCAATCTACCAATAAAGAAAGAAAGAAAGAAGAAGAAAGTATGCCTGTATCAAAAACAGTACAACTGAAAACTCTAGGCCCTAAGTCCCTATCTGAAACTCTTAGAGCCAGAAGTATTCAGAAAGTCATACTTTTTCATATTTAAGAAAGTTAATAATAATGCATATAATTCCATAAACTCATTAAGATTGGGGCCAGCACCCTGTACTCAAATGTGCTCTTTTCTGCCATGAAACATACGCATATTCACACTGAGAATATGTGTGAGAAATAAAGACTGTATTAAGCATCAAAGTAGTTGGGGTCAGATTTTGCCACTAAATCAGTTATAAAAAAATTCTTTGGGTTTTCCAAGTTCTTTGGATTTCAGAGTTACAAGAAATGGTTTGGGAATCCGAATTGAGTTTGTCTCCTAAAGGTAAATGTGAACAGTACCTAGATTGAAATTTTGCTGTTCCTTTTCACCACCTCTGGAGTATCAAAATGTTTTAAAAATCCAAGTTTTAAAAATATAATTTGACATCAAACATTATCTACTTTCCCCCATGGCAAATTATATCAGTAGATCATTTCTCCCCTACAGAATACAATGATTAAAATCACTATGTACTGGCCACAGTTATTCACACAAGAAATATCTGTTCACCACGTGATAAGACCTGGCATTCTCTTGATTCTCCTGAACTTACAACTGAAGTCCCTGGTTATCCATCCTGAGGAAGGAATTACCAAGCAAACCTTGTCACGTACCTGGTGTGCCCTCTGATGTCTTTATCCCCATTCTACAGCAGTACTGAGCAATCCCATAGTCAGCAATCTTTGCGATGATGGCAGCATTGGGGTACAGGGTAAAGAGCAGCACATTGTGGGGCTTCAAGTCACGGTATATGATCATGGCTGAGTGGAGGTATCTGCCAGAAAACACACAGGCAGAGTCATTAAAATGTGATTATATTATTACAATTTTTGCCATGATTTCATTAAGTATGTACGTACCTCTATTATCCAAAGCATCAAAAATTCTGTGCTAAGTTTGACCCCTCAAAGCGAAGAGATATCATAGAAAGGAATGAAAACATGCAAGCCAAATATTACAAAATGAGCTTGTGCTTTTAAAACCAAACAGCAAACCAACAAAAAAACAGGTCAATCCTGATACATGAGTGATTTAGACTTTAAGGCACAACCAGTTCAAGCAAAGTACCAGTTTTTGGTGAGTTTTCTTTCACACGCTTAATTATTACTGAAAAGGAATTCTGAATTCTCTCAAAGGTCATATGACTATTTTAATTAGTTTAAAATGTAAATATGTGAAATATGAGTTGATAGTATTTTGCTGTAACTCCCATTTACTTACTAGTTCTGATTTTGTTAAAACCATATAGAAGTTTATCTTAGCTTCTAAAATTCTCTCTATTCCATTTCTCTTTCGATATTTATTTTTCTCTGACTAAAATGTTTCCTAATTTGGGGGAAAATATTTTCACCTTTTTCAATAATAACAAATCAACATAAGAAACTTTTCTAGCTATCCATATCATATTCTGTTCAAAGATGTAATTTACTTTAAACCCAATTCTATTATGAATTAAGTCTAACAAAGAACATTTTGGACCCAGAGTTGGAACGAGTAAAACAATGTCTTGGTGATATCGGATGATGTTAAAGTCATCTCCTTCAGAGACTGATCCAATCAAATATAAGTGCTAGAGTTGGACACTGCAGGTAAAGATTAAAAGACACAATGAAGTTTTAATCTGAACCAGGTCATGTCTATTCTGGCAACACAGCAAGAGAGCTACTCCTCTGCTCCAACAAGTAAAGTAATTCCATCACCACCTTTCCTTACATATTCACAAAATTCAGATTCCCCTGCACCCCCAGCTCAGTCTTCCCTGCTCCATGATATCAAATTTGCTATAGCTCTCCACGTGATCTCCCAGGCAAATTATGACCTACCTTGAAAGGACAATTTTTTACAGAACTTAACAGAGGTAAATTTAAATCCTTTCTTTGTTGGCGGCTTTTGGTTTGGGTTCACACTGTATCAATAAATATTTACTCCATTACCTAATATGAATCACTGCTAGAGGGATTATGAGCAGAGTGGCAGCGATACTCTAAACTTTCCATTGCATGATGGCCTGAAGTGTATGTATCATTTAATTGCATCAGCTACTGTGCAAGTTTCTTTCTCTTCCAGGATGTAGTCAGGACATTTGACGTTAGGCCTACTCATTTCGCTCTACCTATTTTTGGCTGAAAAATAAGATAAACGTACTAATGAAGTTGACCTTAACGATAAGTAATGGACTCAAGAGAAAATTTACTAAGGGCTTACTGAAAGGCCATTAGCTACCCTTGCCCTGTTGAAGAGAAAAGCTGGGAGATTAAGAAGAAAAAAGTTAAAGCCAAGTCATGCATAATTGAATAGCATCCAAATCCTTCCTAATGCATGCCTCTTTCAGAATATTTATAGAACATAGACTCTCTCAGAATACTTCTCAAAGGTTAAAAAAATACTTAAACTTAATTTGAAATAATGTCTGTGGGAGGGAAAGATTAACTGGGTTAGTTAAAATGTTCAATTATAGAATTTAATCTTAAAAAGCACAGTTTTAATAGCTTCTAATACACTAGCAAAATAGCTTTTGATATATTAACAAGTGCAGATCTTGCCTTACTGAAAATAATTCAGCTGTAATTTATGCATTATGTGACAATGAACATTGTCAAATATTTTATTAAAATAAACTGGTCCAAACTCAGTCAGTCAGTCTTTAATTGTGATTATCATCCAGGTTGCTAAGAAACTCCTTTCTTTATAATTGAAAGTAAACTTTATCTCATCCTAAATAGAATTAGTCTAAAAAATGAGATGCATTCATTCACATAACAAATCTGTATTGGGTGTCTATGAGGGCCAGTCACTAGGGGATATAATAATATCCTTATATCTTATATATCCCTTATATCCTTATATCTCCACTCCTGAGCAGTCACAATCTAGAAGGAGAGACAGGTTATCAAACAAGATTGCAGAACTGCAGTGGGTACCAAATGCTAGGAAAGCCAGAGTGAGAAAAAGAGAGCTAAAGCTAGCAAAGCAGACTCTCCCACTAAACTGCAAGTTTTCAACCTTGATAAGATAATACACATAAGGTCTGCCTTTTCCTCTCCAGCACCTAACACAAAGCCCTGCATACAGCCAACCCAAGAAACTTGTGCCAGAGAGACCATCTATTCAGAGCTTCATCGTGGAGACCGTATGTGAGCAAATTCTATAGGAAAATGAATTCTCTAGGCAGACAAGTGTGTGAAAAGAGGAATGACAAATGAAAGAAAGACATGGATGTCCAGGAAAAGTCAAGACCCTCAGAATGATCAGAATGATCAGAATGTAGAGTGAGGGCAGTGGAAAGGCAAGAGGCATACACACAGAGTTCTGATGCTCTGCCAAGTAGTTTGCATGTATTTCACAAAGAACTTGGAACTCCCAGGGAATTTCAAGCATAATTAGATTTTTATTTTAGCATAAATATTCTGATAATTCCCTGGAGGTACTGGACCGAGGCAGCAGCAGTGGCATAAAGATAAATGAAATGATAATGTGAAATAAATGAAAAAGATAATATGAAATAGTCAAAGACCTGGTGGCCAAATGGATACTTACTTTTGGGACGAGAGGGGTAGCCTAGATGTGACTACAGGGATTGCCGTCAGCAAGTGGAAGACACAAGGGAAAGAACAGATTCATGGCGGGAGGAAGTAGCAGAGAGAATAAACTCAATTTTGTAAATAATGAAACAAAGAAACTGATGGAAAATACAAGTGACCATATCTTCATAGGTAACTGAGAATTACAATAAATAGCTCTAGGGAGAAGACTGAATTAGGAATGAAAGCTAAGAGCGTAGGCAATACTGTAAGAGATAGAATATGTAATGTGAAAAAAAGTTTTGTGTATCTTTCTAAACAGCTCCATCATTTAAGGGACTCCAGAGGAGTGTGACATTATTGTCTCTTTCTACCTCTGTATTTACAGTTCTCTGCTGAAATCTGACGAAACAAACATTAATGCTCAGTTTTTAAAAATATACTTAGTGCTGGTAGAAGACTAAAAGCTACCGAAATCTACTAGCTTCTTGTGGCACAAGATCCAGAAAGCTGTCTTGGCATTAGGCTGAGAAGAAATCAGGTGAATTAAAGCAAAATATGCTGAGATTTCATTTACTTCATCAGAAACTGCAGGAGTTGTTAAAGTAGGTCTCAGAGAACCAGAATAAGCTACCTTAGAGGTGAGGTCTTTCACATGGTGGTGAATGAAAGATAGAAATTCATCATTTTATAAATAAGCATTCTGGGAATTATGTGGAAGAATTAGGGGAAAACTAAGATCTGGACTTAGGAAAGTGACTGATCCCGCTCTGAAATACACCAGACGTTGTTGCCTGTTATCTGGATTAATTTAACACATGGTTCCCCCTGGTGTTCAAAAGCAGATATACCAACCCAAATCCAAACCTCCGCAATACTGTTTCATTAATAATCTGTATGATTTTCGGCAGTTTCCGGAGTCTTTCCAAAAAGGAAAACCTATTTATTTTATATGCCTTTCATAGTCTCTATACACTATTAAGTTGTATCTTCCTGGTTTGGTCTTATTTGTTTGTGAGCAGTGCTTCTTTGTGTTCCTTGCCATCTATTCCATTCACATTTCTGGACACTGCCTGAGAGGAATAGTCACCGTATTTCAGAAGGGAAGGAAGGGAAAGAAATTTGCATTCACTGTGTGGTTATATGTGCCAGGTACTGTATTCTTCCCTCTCTCCTATCTCCATCTCTCTCTACTGCCCACACATATTTACTGGGGGTTCACCATTCCAGGTGCCAGGGATATGAAGGTGAACAAGATGGCAAGTCCTATCACGGCCCTTAGATTTCCAGCAGCAGAGACAGATAATGAACAAACTCTTTAAATGAAAATATAAAGAACAGCAGGCAGTGATCAGTGCTACAGGTGCCAGAGAGACGTAAGGTGGACAGGGACATCCCCTCTGAGAGGAGACCTGAAAGAAATGAGAAGTGAGCCAAGAGGATATCTGGGGGGCGGGCTCTCCTGGTCCAGAGAAGAGCTGGCATAAAGCCCTGGGCACATCCGAGAAACTTCAGAGAAGCAAGTGGCTGAGCACAGTGACTGAAGAGTGAGATAGGAGAGGGTTGATAACAGGACAAAGACTTGAGCCAACTTCCACATAGAAAAGCCCCCTGGCCACTGCCATGTGAAGAGGAATACGGGGCAAAGGTGAGAGCAAGTGGGCTGGTTAGACAAGGAGCCATGACAGCGGCTCAGACACTGCGGGTCGGCAGAGAGACTGTGAGGAGTAGCTTCATGAAGATAGGTTTTGATGGCACTGCTGAAAGGATTTGCTGAAGGATTAGGTGTGGGATGTGAGAGAGAGGAAAGAAGGAAGGACGACTCCAAGGTGAAATAAGTGTGTGACTGGAGATGGGGACAGTGGTGGAGAAGGAAATCCAGACTTTAATCTGGGATGTCTCCAATTATCACAAAGTCCTTGAGATGTCACGCACTGTATTAGTCACAGTTTACAGACTCTGACAGATGAGTTTCGGAGGTATAAAATCACAGGTATGTGTGTGGAGCCATGACTTCTCCTAGTCCCTCTGACTCCCAAGACTGTGGCCCTTCTGCTCTTTGGTGCTGCCTCCCCGGCACTCTGTCGTGGTACCAGCTGGCTGCAGGATTGGGTATGCCTTGGACACAGAAAATCACTCCAGTCCCCTTCAGAAATATGGACCGATCTTTCCCTATTAGAATTGTCCATGATACCTGACACTTTCCTTGGCACTTTGAAATTTAACCTGTATTTTTATAGGGCAAGGAGGTCACTACAGTTTTAAGAATATGAGCTCTGGAACAGGTTTCCTGGGCCCGAATTCTTTTTTTTTTTTTTTTTTTTTTTTAATTTTATTTATTTTGAGAGAAAAAGAAAGTGCAAGTGGAGGAGGGGCAGAGAAAGAATTCCAAGCAGGCTCTGCACTGTCAGCGTAGAGTCCGACGTGGGGCCCGAACCCACGAACCATGAGATATGACCTGAGCCAAAATCAAGAATTGGACGCTTCACCGACTGAGCCACCCAGGTGCCCCCCAAATTCTACTCAACTAACTATGACGTTCTGCATGGTCTTCCTATTCTTATTTTATGGAATTACAAAATCTGTTCAGGGAAATGGTAGTTTTTCCCTCAAGTTGTTTGTGAAATGTTACTGGGACATGATATTACTGGAAAGTGCTATTCTCCAAGCCCTGGGAGGAAGTTGAGGCTCACTCTTGTCACACGCAGAGTAGAAAACCACATGACCTAATTAATTACCTCAAGCCATCAGCCACATGGAGTGCAATCCTGTGCTGTAGGGTTCTGGTGAGACTGGCTTTGTCCTGCTGAAGCAAGCGGTCCAGTGAACCCTTGGAGGCTAACTCCATCACCAACATGCGAGGACGAATCCCAGCCGCCAGCAAAGATATTAAGCTGGGGTGGTGCAGGTGGCAAAGGACCACCAGCTCCTACAAAGGGAAAAAACCATTTAAGAGTACTATAGCCCCAGTACCTCCTTCCTTAAGTGTCTCAACACTTTGAGTGTGGTTTTCTCTGGGTAACTGGATTATAGCAAATGTTCCATTTCTTCTTTAATCTTTTTTGTATCTTCCACATATTCAGGAATAAACGACTGGTTTTAAAAACGTATTCTGAATGAAAATGTTAAGTTCTATCTTTCCTTATTGCTTTGCGTTTTTCAGAACATTTAATGCAGGGTCAGTACCCCTGCTGTGGTCACACGATCAGGTCACGTCAATCTTACCTAATGAATCCTAGTTAGCCACAGAATTCCTTCTCAGGCCAGGATTCTGAGCAGCTGCTACTAATCAACTGCAATTGGCATGTGAGGTACCACCTGCCTATCATTTCTGGTTTAATGACTAGAAAAGCTTAGGGTGTCTAAGCCCATGGGAATACATGGTATCGCTCCTCTTGAAACTTCTCTAATAACTTTCAGTTACTTTTGAATTAAAACCCTGTGTACTCACACAGCCTCCATGGCCTGACCTGATCTGGTCCCGGCCCATCTCTCAAAACCCATCTCCTTCTGTGTCTTCTCCTCTTCATGCGGCACCCTTCTGCCACACTGGTGTTCATTCAATTCACCGCACATGCCCAGCTCCTTCATTCCAGCCACTGGGCCTTTGCCCCTGCTGGTCTCTATGCTCTGAAACCCCTTCACCCTTCTGAAGGCTTCTCATCATTCTGATCTTAGCTCAAATACTCTTACTTTCTCAGAGTAACCTGCCTTGAACCACCCTCGCTAAAGCAATCCCCAGCTGCAAGAATCTCTCTCCAAAAAGTCAAAGATACCATTTTAGCTTGAACAGAGAGGTCTCCATTCTGATGTAATCCTCTCCCTAGACCACATCCTGTGAGACTGTACAATCTCCTTTATATGTGGTTTGTGAATTCCATATATACTTTATTCTGCATATTTCACTTTACTCTGAAGCCCTAATTTAGTTGAAATTTATAGTTCATGTGATATTAAATTGATTCATGTTATAAACTGTGATTTCTGTCTGCAGAACCTCTGCTTCTTAAAAACCAGCTTCAAAGATGGGGAGTATCAGTGCCAACTGCATTTGTCAGGAAAGTGGAGTGTGGAGAATTCTGCAAGCTGAAGAAGAAAGGCTGAATACCCTGAGCGGGGATTTTCCAAGAACAAAAGCTTCAGACTGCAATCGTATTTCCTCAGTGGATAAAAACCTTTTTTTTTTTTTTTTTTTTGCCTCTGTCTGATTATCCCAGTTGGTTAAAACTGATGAGAACCAGTCAAGTTAGGTCCGTTTTCTTTCATAGGCACAGACAGAAGCTGAATCCAAATTTTCCATCCTAGAAAAGCAGCTCACTGATTTCAAAGAGAAAGGAGCAGGAGACTGTAATAGATCAGCCCCAGTTCATGACCACTGGTAGAATGACCCTCAGAATGTGGCCCTGAACACTGCAGTGCTTTCCTTTTCTTTCTTTTTTTTTTTTTTAAAGAAGCACATTATGTACGCTCTACTCTTTCTTCTAGCATTTCCTTGGTTCACCTAGCTGCCTACACACTACTTAGTCCTGTATACATTCTTAATGTTTTGATTTCCAACAGGGTTCCCTGAGCACACTGAATAAAATTTGGAACATACATTGAAGACTAATGACCAAGGCTGAAAAATCAATTTATACAACCAATTGCCTACAGATTGAAAGAGACTGTGCCCAGATTTGGTTCATAGACTTGCTTCTATATATAAAATGTTTATTAACTTATCTGTAAAGCCACAGTGTAGCTTTTGGTATTACTAATAAAATTACTCCAGGATATTTTACACAGACATGGAATTATTTTCATAATCCATAATTAATGTATTGTAACTGGCTTTGTTTTGTTTTGTTTTGTTTTAGTTTGCACATGTCATTTAGTTTTAGATTTAGGCACAAATTATTTTCTTTAAGTAAGAATGAATAGATTCAAAAACATAGTTGAGTTCTGGCATAAGATTACAGAATTTGAATTGGATTTTACCACTCTTCTTACCCTCTCTCTCTCTCATTCCTACTGTCAGGAAAGACTCAGAAAACAGAGTAAATCCTCATTGGTACTCAAAACCAGACAGGGTACTGGAATGACCACTGTTTGCTTTGCATCCAATATCCACTCACTTTTCTTTCCTCCTAAGGGTACTTTGATTTTTGCTGAGGCACTCAATCCTCACCCCAGTAGCCCATGAACTTAGGAAGAACTGACTCTAACCCCAGCCTCGGGAAAAGGTGGGAATATTCTAAGTAATAGCATTCACGTTACCATAGAGACTGATTGAGTAACACAGGCCAAAGTCCATCGGTGCAAAGCACTATCCTGGACATAAGTGCTTATGGAGAAAAGAACATGTGATATAAGTGAAGCCAAGAGAGATTTTTAAATGCGTATCGGATTTGGTTCCTTTGAAACACAGGACCTCAAAAGAGGTACCTTCTTTTCTTCTGTACTTGGGGGAGGTAACTGTGAAGCCTGGGACAAAAATTCTCAGAATACTGTCTTTTCTTTGTTTTTCAACAGGAGAAACAAAACGATCTCTCTTTTTTTTTTTTACTCCATAAAGAGGGGACAAAAGTGGGATTTCATAACTAAACTCAGGTAGACTTTGGGGGGAAATGTGATCATTTTGCATTTTCATAAACACATGCAAAACCAGAGTTCCAGGAGGTTAACATGTCCGATTTAATGTAATAATATTGGATTTCTTACTTGTCTTAACAATCTAAGTGATGTATGTTTATTGAAAATCTTCACAGCCACTTCTTCTCCTTCATAGGCTGCTCGATAAACAGATCCAAAACTGCCATCACCTTTTGAAAAGAAAAGTACAAAGCACTTCTGTTAATCTGTCCAAGCAGAAAAGCTAGATAAATTATTTTGGTTGTGATTATATATGTTTGATACATGAAGAGAAATCTGACCCATGTGTTTCATTGAATCAAGTCTCCTTTGATGCTTCCTCCTCCTTCTGCTACTGTGTGAACTACAATGCACCTGAAGATTGTGTTTCAACCTTCTCGTCTTCCATCTACACACTCCCCACGCAATTATGTCACCGACTCCCTAACTCCATCAATTCCGATATGTTGAGTGCTTCCACATCTTAATTTACAGCCACAAGCCACTTCTGAGCTCTATCCTATATTTACAACTTTGCATTGGAGACCACTGGCATGCCCTTCCAAATCTCAACCATGCTCCATCACAAGCCACATTCATTATCTTGTCTCCAAACTAGTGTTTATTCCATTTCACATATCTTATTTAAAAAAAAAAAATTTGTGGTCATTATGGACTCAAAACCGAAAAATCATCTTAGCTCTTTGCCCCATGCCTCCTTTCCATTTCCACTCCTTTGGTTCTTTCTGCCTAGACCATGGAGGCATCCTGAGTTCATTACCTCCAACTCAGTCTACCTCACCTGCAAAATCAATCTCCCTATAATTACACTTTGTGACACTTTTTTTGTTCAAAAACAAATTATTCTATGCTGTCTGCCTAATAACATACCAAATCAGGACATATCCAACCTGTAGCTCCGAATTTCCCCTGAGGCTCTCTTCCTGCCCTACTGCTCATTCCCTAGGCTCCAGCCCAGTAGTTCTCTGGGTCTGGGCTGCAGGAGATACCTGAGGAGCTTCTAAAAATACCAATGTCTGAGTCCACCCTCAAAGATTCTGACCTAATTAATCACAGGAGTTACTGGTCATTAGGATTTTCTTTTAATTCCCTAGGTGATAGTAATGACCAACCAGCCAGGGTTGAGAACAACTGTCCTGGAAAACTGAAAGAGCCAAAATCTCCTCATCATGCTTGGCATCTTCAGGCTTCCATGCCCTTGTTATACAGTTACTTAAAGAGCTCCGCTGCTCCTTCATCTCAACTCTGTAGTGTTTATCAAGTCTATAAAGTACAATACATACTGAGATAGCAAGGCCTGAGAAATCAACCATGATCAGTTCCATGGGCTATTACTCTTCACTGACATACAGTATAGCCTTTGTACAATATTTGTGGTTCTCATACAGTGCTTTGAAATATAAGCACTTGATCGACATAAGTGAATGAACTCAGAAAAATCTACAAAGAAATAGAACCCTGTTGAGACCTCTTATGTCTAAGTGGTGAAATTATGCATCTATGGGAAGCTTAGATATTTTACATTTTTAAAATATTTTGTATTTGTATTAATTGCGTATTTTAATCTCTATGATAAGTATATGTAAGCATATATTATATGTTCAGAAACAATGCACATTAAAAATATATTCATAAAACAAGTCTATTAATATACACAAATCTATTAAGAAGTGTCGTATAGGAACTGCTATGTCAGAAGGAAAATGTCAACTGAAGGCTTGAAATTCACTCCCATCCTACAAGGAAAATGGAAATGAATGACCTCTATCATATTACCCTAGCATACTACAAATAATGAATAGGGAGTCTCTGATTATAAAATGTTTTTATTTTTTTAATATTTTTTAATGTTTATTTTTGAGAGAGAGCACAAGAGCAAGCGAGGAAAGGGCAGTGAGAGAGGGACACAGAGGATCGAGGCAGAGGCTCCATGCTGTCAGCACAGAGCCCAAAGTGGGGCTCAACCTCACGAACTGTGAGATCACGACCTGAGCCAAAGTGGGACACTTAACTGAGTCACTCAGGTGCCCCATAAAATGTTTTTGGAAGGATATATCCCATTTATTTACATCAGTGATTCCCAACTAGGGTGATGTTGCTCCCCTACCCCTACCCCCTATGTTTTTCAATGTCTAGAGATATTTTTGATTGTCACACCTGGGGAGGGGGAGGTGAGGAGATACCATTAACATCTAGTAGGTAGAGGCCAAAGATGCTACTAAACATTCTACGATGCACAGGACTGCCCCCATGACAAAGAATTATTCAGTCTAAAATGGCAACAGTGCAGAGTCTGAGAAACCCTGATCTAGATTGTGAATGAACATGAAATTTATGGGTCTATGGGGCATGAGACTAGAGAATGAGGAGTACTTATATAAGCACTTTACTTGCTGTGTAATTAATGAAATACAGACCACAGGTGTTTTTGAAGGTGGTCAAAAGGTACAAACTTCCAGTTATAAGATAAAAAAAATACTGGGGATGGAATGTCCAGCATGACAACATGTTGAAAGTTGTTAAGAGAGTTAGTTAATCTATGAGACCTCAACACAAATAAAAAAAATATATTTGTTTCTTTTTCTTTTATTTTGCATCTAAATGGGATGACCAATTCTAACTAAATTCATTGTGCTAGTCATTTCATGATATATGTAAAGTCAAATCATTTGCTGTATACCTTAAACTTCTACAGTGCTGTATGTCAATTATATCATTAAAACTGAAAAAAAAATCCCACAGGTGCTTCAAAACGAACTTTGTGAGCATTTCTACATATGCTGTGCAAAGGGTCCTATATATGAAACTCATCTTAATGCACTAATAAAAGATATTTTGGGGAGCTTTGTCTGATGGCTTGAGACTCCTTCAGAGAAAGAATATGTATGTGTGGTATTTACCTGCACCCTTTGAATCACAGGTCAAGTCTGGTGTTGGTTAAGATCTAGGATTTAGCATTGACTATTCAGCATTTGGTGTTAACCCACTACTACTAATATATTCATTTCCAGAGTTCCAAAATATTCATTCTAAAATTCTCTATGTAAAGAACAAAGGTACCAAGCAGTTTATTTACCTTTACATGTCATGTCCCAAATTTTAGACATTCTCTGTTAATAGTTTTAATGTATTGACATATTTCAGGCATTCTCTGTGGAAATTTTATTAAAATGAAGTGTATACACAGACAACAACCAATATTCTACAAAGTAAAGCCAGAATTGTCCTCAAATAGTTTACATTAAATCAGTGCTCTTCACAGTTCCCAATGACTCTCAAGAAGGCTTAGAACTTGAGTATGTCACCAAATTAATGCTTCTGAATTTTTAATCCCAAATTGTTTTATGAATATTTTTATGAAAATTCATGCCTGTCATCCTAAGGTACAAAACTGCTACTATGAGTACCTAGAGGTGTTCTTCCTTTACTTATTCTGTCTGAGACTGAAAAATGACTGCATTACACAACTGAAAATCTCCTTATCTCCCTCCCCCATTTCTGGGACTTAAACCAAATGCAAGGATATATTTCACAAATGTGTGCTTTTATTGTAGCCCCATTCTTATCTCGAACCTAGTCTATTAGAATGTGTGCAAATCAAATTCTTTATGTGACACGTTACTTTAAAATGTATCATTCCAATTATAACATTAGTCATTATATCACTATAATGATAACATTATATCATTATAACGATAACATTATATCATTCCATTATAACAAATATATGAAGACACTAAAACCTATGATAATATAATTATATTTGAATATGTTCTAGATTATAAGGAAAAATTATATCCTAGTTTTTATTCTCAAACCAACAAAAACAGTTACCTAAGAGGAATTCTGGAGCTTGTTCAAATTCCAATTCATCATTATTCAACATAATATTTCTAGGCAGGTCAGCCAAAATTAAGTCAGGAGCAATTTGAGATATAGGAATGGTGAGCCTTGGTTGCTCTGGATTGACTAGAAGGTCTCCTGAGAAGTACATAAAACATTTATTACAAGCAGACTTTGAAGGATGAACGTAAATGTGTGCTTTTGACTTACAAAAAAAATCACATTTCCTACGATTTCTAATCACTCTCTTAGGTTATCTTACCAATCCTATTTTTCTCTAGAAAATTTGAGAAAGTTTTAAAGGTTTAATTAATACCTATCTATTCTCTTAACCACCTTCATGGGGGCACTTATTATATGGTTAACAAGTTGTAAGTTATTTCTATGTATCATCTATTTTATTTTTTATGCAAGTATAATTAATATAAAGTGTTATATTAGTCTCAGGCATATAATATAATGATTCAAAAATTCTTGACATTTCTCAGTGCTCATCATGATAAGTGTACTCTTAATTCCCTTTACCTATTTCACCCATCCCACAACCCACCTGCCTTCTGGGAACCACCGGTTTGTTCTCTGTATGCAAGCATCTGGGGGTTTTGTGTCTCCTTTTTTTTTCTTTGTTTGTTCATTTGTTCTATTTTTTAAGTTCCACATATGAGTGAAATCATATGGTATTTGTCTCTCTCTGTCTGACTTATTTCACTTAGCATTATACTCTCTAGGTTCATCCATGTTGTTGCAAATGGCAAGATTTCATTCTTTTTATGGCTGAGTAATATTCCTGTGTGTGTGTGTGTGTGTGTGTGTGTGTGTGTGTGTGTGTGTGTACACACCACATCTTCTTTACAAAAACATCTACAGATGGACACTTAGGTTGCTCAACATCACTAGTCATCAGGGAAATGCAAATCAAAACCACAATGAGTTATCACCTTACACCTGTCAGAATGACTACAATCAAAAACAAGAAATACCAAGTGTTGGCAGGGATGTGAAATTAAAGGAACCCTCAAGTGATGTTGGTAGGAATACCAATTGGTGCAGCCACTGAGGACAACAGTATGGAGGTTCCTCAAAAAGTTAAAAATAGAATTACCATGTGATTCTATTGATATTTACCCAAAGAAAATAAAAACACTGTTTTGAAAAGATATATGCACCCCCATGTTTACTGCAGCATTATTTACACTAGCCAAATTATGGAAGCATGCATCGTCTATTTTAATCCTCATTAACAATTCTATAAGGTAGGTTTTAGTATTCCCATTTCACAGATGAGATTATTTTGCTCAATGAGCCAGTATTCAAACTCTCAAACCAAAAATCTTCTGAATCTAGAACACAAAGGTCTTTTTGGTAACAAATACAATCCACCTTTCTCCACTATCTCCATAATTGAATGCAGTATCCTCTAACTCATACCTTAGAGGTAAGAATTATTTTTACATTCATTACAAAATTCCACAAATACTAAAAGGATCACTTAAAAACATGTGAAATTGTATCAACACTACCTTCTTCTGCTTTCTTCATCAAGTCATCAAGCAAGATTTTTTGATGTTCTTCACCATCATTAAAACTATATAATGCCCATTTCTTCAACAGAGTTTCTCCTTCACCACAGATATCAATTTCCAGTAATCCAGGAAACCATTCTTCCATGAGAGAATCGATGTGGTCCACAACTTGGCCCAAAAGAATACAGCCTACATAATCCAAAAAAGATCTCATTAACACCCTACCCGAACCTCATGTTGCAAAGCTAGAAAAGAGGATCTGTAAGTATAAAAAGAAAAGTTTAGATTTCTTTAGTGGTACAATTCAAAGTTGAATTAATTTCCTTACCTTTTCTACACGAAGGAACTGTAATTTTTAAGAAACTCTCTGGGTGATGGTCTAAGACTTCAGATCCTACCAGACAATAAGCTTCAGGAGACCAATTCAAGTAGATGCCTTGTCGCCAATACATTCTGTTTGGGCGAAGTGCTCGTTCTGAAAGAAGTTTAAATGGACCCAAATGAATCTATTAATCATTAACTATTCCATAAATTAAAGGGGCAGAAAAATCACTGCACATACCACATTTGACTAATAGAACTATATTTGTTTGAAACAAAGTATTGGAATCATTAATGACACAAGTCCTCATCTGTAACTATTATACATGAAATTAAGTATTTTATCCTTAATTTTGCAATGAAATAAACAAAATGCCCAGTAGGTAAGCTAAGAGGGATTTCAGGTTCATGATGTTAAGTAGTTTAATATGTATATTAATAGAAGATAAAGAATCATAAGTAAATTCTTACAACTTTTAAAAGGAGGTTGTTGGCCAGGCTACAATAAAAACTTCCTGAATGTTTCATTTTAATGCAATGTAAATGCAAAAATTTCCTTTTTGACAAACCACATGAACTTATATGAGCCTATCTGTCTTTATCTTGGCTACTCTGAAGTCTTTTGAGCTTCTTTTCTGATTTTCAGTGGCCTTACAAATAAACTCTGAAAATGACATATTAATTTTAATATGCTTTCCCCCTAATTTCTCAAATATTAAGTCTTCATTAAATACATACCTCTTCCTGAAAGCATGTAAGGTGAAATTTCAAGTAATCGATTGATTAACCTTGACCAAAATCCCATTGGAAAATAAGGCATTTCATATAGTCGAATGATAATTTCAGAGTTCTCACAATGAGGGAGCTCTATCACAGGCCTGTGGTCAGACAAACTAAAAAGAAAAGGACATCAGCATTATACAGCTTCATAATACACCCAACCATGTTAACCAAAGTGCTTTACAACTTGAGAATCAATGAGTTGAAGAATAAATATTCTAGCTTATTGCACTTTTTTATAATGTTTTTTTGCTACATGTCCTTTCTTCTTCAAAAAATTCAATGGCTATTTAATCAATTCAAATGCATGCTCAGATGCGTGAAATTTTTTCAGTAATCCTCTTTAAACTAATAAATAATTACAATTAGTCATGCAGAGACAAGTTTGAAGCGATTATATAAAACTTAAAAAATGCAAGTCCTAGAAAAAAAGTATACATGTATTTTTGGAATTGGATATCATGTAGCAATCAATGCAATTTACACTTTTCAACATCACATACCTTATAACATTTCCTACTAATAACATATAAAGCAACCTTCTATAATAAAAGGTTAGAACCAAGGCCTCCACTGTGTTGCCGCTCCCACTGAAAATTCATTGCCATAAATTCTTCTGGTGAAAACTCAGTATCTTCCCAGAACCTGTCTAATATAAATCTCTCAATGCCATGTAAGAACACACATGAACACACACAGAATAATCACTATTTACCTTTAAGTAATTTAAGCAGTGATAAACCAAACTAATTATATACATAAAACAAGTTTCACTGTATCTTTAAAATGTCAAATGCAGTGTTTTCATTAAAAGTAAATGTTATACTTCAGTAGAATGTATACACCAGAAGCAAAATAAAATTAGTACATTTATCATAAACAAAAGTTATTTTGACAATTAAAATACATAACAGATGGTGAGTTTCCACAAGGTAATTGAAATTTTAAGTTTAGGTTTACCTGCTTGGAACCAGCAAATATTCTTCTCCTATTGGCAGGGCAATCTGGAATTTTTCTAGGAGTTTAAAGTACTGTGACATGTAGTTCTTTGGAAACCTCTTTTTCTTTGAAAGAAATTTTTCCACATCTCTGCGTGAAATGATTCCCTTAGGATGTTTTGGATAGCCTTCCACTTTCACTGTCAAAATCTGAAAGATTTAAACTTGTAAATAATCGCTCCAATTTATTTTCTGAAAAGTTCTGAATTTAAAGCATTTTGTATCTCTTTGCTCAGTGAAAATGATCAGAACAATTTTAACATTGTCAAGTACAACATGGGACCTCATTTCTTTACTAGAAGCCCAGTGGGACAACCACTCCTCCACAGAAAATTTATTAAATTAAGGGAGCAAATTCAGATCAGAAGTTATAGATATCCTCTGAAATCAACGAATCTTAAGCTTTCCTAGATCCAATTAACAGATCAATCCAACACCCCTCATCCTTATTATAGTCTCATCAATGATACATTCATAGGGAAATTATCTTCCAGACTGTTCTCACTACAGGTTTGCCACAGAAATGTTACTTTATGTTT
The DNA here is from genome assembly GCF_018350195.1 of Panthera tigris. Lineage (NCBI taxonomy): Eukaryota > Metazoa > Chordata > Mammalia > Carnivora > Felidae > Panthera > Panthera tigris. Next base: position 67,289,690 of record NC_056666.1, on the reverse strand, counting down.
ATATAATAGGAAATGGTTTCTATCAATGGGAAGAGAGGCAGTACAGTACAGTTTTGTGGTCCTCAAACAAAGCAACTACAGAATTTTGCTGGACTCCACTCAGTCGGAAATAGGTCTGGGATAAAGCTTGAGAATCTGTTTAACAAGAAACTCAGATGACTCTAGTGTAGAGATCATACTTTGAGCTTTGATTATTATCATGAGTTAAAAGTATAAATTCAGAAGAACCCAGGCCATATCCAGGCTCTACTACCATCTCTGTTACCTTGAGAAAGGTATATAACTTCCTTAAGCCACAATTTAAATGAGATAATAACAGTGACTGCTTCTTAGATTGCCAGAACACTGAAATAAGATAACATACGTAAGGCATGCAAAGTGCATATGACAATTTTTAGCATATAGTATGCCCTCATATGTCAGCCATTACTATCCACATATTCCTTGATGAATGAAATGAAATCACATTTCATTTAGCCAAACTAATTTTTAAAAGAGGTTTGTGCTTAATTTCTTTGGTAGATCTGTAACGTTCAAGGGCTACTTAAATAGGAGCAAACATTATGAACATTATCATGCAGTTGGGTGAAACACTAGATTGCAAAATCCTTGGGCCCAGGGACTTGTCTCACTCATCTCTATTTCTCTATTTGATACATATAATGTTTATTGAATCAATGAATGCATGACTGACTGAACATAATGGTGTCTAATGACAATATATAATGGGTCATTAAAGAATACATTGCAGTTGGCACTTAACCGACTGAGCCACCCACGCGCCCCTGTTCTGGCATTCTTAAAGTTTCCTTGTCTCACAACTCACTCTCTATCCCTAACCATATTTTATATTTGCTTTACAGCACTCTACCATCTGACGCTGTAAGAGTTTAGTTGTTGGTTGTTTCCTTCAACTTGAATGTCAGCTTCATGAATGCAGGAAACTTGTTCCCTGCAGAACAATATCAGGAACATTGTAGTTGTCAAGTCAATATTGTTGGATGAGTAAATTCGGGTAAAATGAAGTTTGGAGCATTTTATCCTGGGGTTAGTTTTTTAGACACTGGAGTCAAACTACTTGGTTTGAAATCCTAATACTTCTTCCTGAATATGTAACTTTGGATAAATTATTTAACCTCTCTGTCCATCAATTTCTTCATCTTCAAAATGGGGACTAGTATAGTACCATTAAAATAGCTGTTCTGAGAATTACAAGAGAAAATGTTTAAATTAGCACATAACTAACCCCTTGTATGTTAGCCATTATTGTATACTATTCTAATTTATTTTATTTAGACACATTGATTTTAAAATAAGTGGTTTGTGCTTGATTTTTTAGTAGATCTATGGTGTGCTGCCACTGTTTGTAGTAGATAGTTTACAAATATAGACACCAGTATCTTCTCATCTTCTACATGCATGGTGTTCAATCCTTTGAGAAATTAAATCCATCCATTCTCCTCCTCTTGGATCTGGACGGGCTTTGTGGTTACTCTGGTCACTAGTAGCAGAACTGATATTTTACCAGTTCTGGGCCTAAACTTTGTGAGTACTGGTCATATGAGGGGCCACACAGAGGAAGACCAACATACCAAAAATGTGAGTGTGGCATTTTTAGACTTTCTAGCCTCGCTCAATGAAGGAAGCCAAGTGAATGACCCTTGCCAATGCCATGTGGAGCAGAACCACCCAGCTGAGCACAGTCAATCCACAGAAAAGTGAGAAACAATAAAGTGTTGATGTTTTACCTTAAGTTTACTTGCTTACTCAAGTTTTGGGGTATCTTGTTTCATAGCAATAAAAAACCAAAACACTGCCTTAATTTTATCACCTTTCAAAGACCTAATATTCCTTCATCCTAGTAACTTATAATGCTAACTTATGCACTTATGCAAAAAAGAGAATTTTCCAGATTCCTCACCCAAGTTTTTATCAAGATTAAATTGCCATGCAAGCTTTTTAATGTTCCAGCTGATTAACTCAATAAGTGTATTTCATATTTCTTTTATCATACATTTAAATGAATTTTGTAAACTTCTCTGTGCAGTGATGGAAATGTCTTTAATAAGTTTAGTGACCTAATAGTCTGGGTCACAGAGAGGGTAGGAGGCTCATTAGAGCTTTTGCACCATGAAATTATTTCTGCCCTTCCTTTGATGATTCACGGAGGTGAATACCCCTATTTATTTTTGTTGATGGGTATCAGATAAGTCATTCTTGTTTTCATTTGATTATTTATAGCTTTCATTCTCTTCAAGTGTTCGTGAAAATGACATTATATTTTAATATATTAGCATAAATAAAAATATAGTACTTATAAAATTATTAAAAAATTCAAGTTAATATCATACTGGCTCTTTAGATCTATCTCTCAATATAACTTTGGACTGTTCAAACTATTGACTTAATTTTCACTTAAATTATCATGTTTATAGTAAAACTATGCTGATAAGAGTTTCAACTTAATCACTCTATGAATCTTCAGGGATTTTATTGTGGTAATAGTGGAAGGCTGCTTTTGTTAGAAGATGGTGATTCTGAAACAAATTGCTTCTTTATTCTACTGAAGAAGATACGCACACCCTAATACTACCCACATCTGTACAACTTTAACTATTCCCAATTCACAGGGAAACACATCATTTTGGGGGGCAACTTTAGCCTTTCCTTGACTATATAGAGTTTAGTCATTTTCTGATATAGTGTGGCACACAGGACAATAAAATCTTCAGGGTATATTTAAAACTCCCTTTGCTATATCTGGGGCTCCTGGGTGGCCCAGTAGGTTAAGCATCCAACTTCGGCTCAGGTCATGATCTCATGGCTCGTGAGTTCCAGCCCCATGTCAGGCTCTGTGCTGACAGCTCAAAGCCTGAAGCCTGCTTCAGATTCTGTGTCTCCCTCTTTCTCTGCCCCTCCCCCGCTCATGCTCTGTCTCTCTCTCTCTCTCTCTCTCTCTCTTAAGAATAAATAAACATTTAAAAAATAAAAAAAAAATTTAAAAAACTCCCTTGGCACCCACCTACACATATGTTTTATTTAGCCCCATACCTGACACACATTCTAAAACTACATGGATACATCTTTACAATTTTGAAAAAAATTTTTATTACCTAAAATAATATCCTTAAATTACTAAATAGGTCAAACATAAGATTAGCTAACAGTTACTTCTCGCTTACACTGAATTAGGGAAGCAATGTAGAAGATAATATTGTTATTATCCTTATTTTACAAGTGAAGAAACAAAGGCTTAAAATATTAAGAAATGTCACAGTGTTGGGATGGATACAGAAGAGATTTGAACACGGGTCATGCTGACTACAGAGCTTGTGCTCCAGACCAGTCAACGTTACCAGCTCCATTCTCATTTAGCAGATGAGTGGAAACACACTTTCCAGGGCATATGTTCAGAGGGATGAAAATCTACTTAAAAAATATCTCCCAAAATAGGTATTACTGTCACATTACAATTACCAATTGCAATACATTTCAATATGCTCTCAAGGTCCATGATATAGGATTTAGGCCAAAATGAGTTCCTTCTTCAAATTACCTGCCTTTTTTTTCTTTAGATAAAATTTAGGAACTATCATTCAAAATTATCTGAGAGAATTTAATGACTATTATGGTTTAATTAGAAGAGATGATTCTAATGTAAACAGATAGAATCATTTTAGGGTCTCAGGGAGTCACATGCAAAACTCTAAATTATGCCCACACTCAAAATAGTTGCCAGTGAATACATGTGCTGGAGACGGCCTCCCCAAGCTCTCTTCAGTTCATGATTAAGCTAGATGAGCTGTTCTCAACCAGGGTGATTCTGCACCCCCACCGATGTTTGGCAATCTCTGGACACATTTATGCTTGTCATATTGGGTCAGTACTACTGGCACCTAGAGGGTAGAGACTAAAGATGCTGCTATCATCCTATAATGCACAACAAATAATTATCTGGCCCAAAATGTCAATATTGCCGACATTGAGAAACTCTGAGCTAGTACGTTCTGATTGAATGGCTTTCTGTGGCAAACCTGTAGAGATGCGTTATGCTAACTAATTAAGATAATCTCATTGGTAATTATCACTGGTAGAATAAAAAATCTTTCCATATGAAATATAAATGGAGAAAAAACAGCCATAACCACCACCATCCAAAGTTTTATTGTAAACAATAAACGTTTACAGCTTATAATCCACTCAAGAGTCAAAACTCCCCTCCATGTTGTCCAGTTAAAGGTTTTACATCCATAGACTCAATTTTCTTACGTATATTTGCCCCAAGGATTTTCACAAAGCTTCCATTCAACTGACTATATCAATAACCAAACTAAAGTGTCATAAGGATCTAGAAAAGCACTGTGGAACAGAGTGGTACAACATCTGTTCACAAGTTGGAAACAAAGACATTAAAGTGAACTCTCAGACATTTTCCCTTCTTCCATGAAGCTCTTCTTTATGCAGTCTTCTACATGAACTGCTCTACAGTAGTCTCCATTTATAGGATTTTCTACTTTAACTGAATACAAACTCTATAATGCTCAGTTCTCTGGGTGTCACTTGTTCCTCTCTTCAGTCATTGCCCTTATGCCACAAAAATACAAAATACCAACCTGTGCCATGACTTTACAAAGCCACTTGGGTTCCACAAAATATAAGTCACTTAACTGCAGTGCTGGGTCTTGAAAATGAAGAAGGACCCCTGTAGTAAAAATCAAACAGTGAAACATGGAATCTAGAAGATACAATTATCAAGGGACTTTGGAGAGAATCTAGTCCAACCTCCTCATTTTACAGATGAGGAAACCTCAGCACTGTTGGCGGAAGAGCTGAGGCTAGAACCTGAGCATCCCAGTTTCCAATCCCTAAAGTCCAAGTATTAGAAAGTATTTTTGGAACTACATAAAATGATCATATATAAGCATATCTGAGATAATTGCATGCACTGTCTTTCATATATTTACAAATAATCAAAAGTTCACAAAATGTTTCGGCTTTCTAAACATATTCTACAAGCCATCTTATTTTCAAATATAGTTAAGAAACATAGGATATTGCAGAAAGCTACTAGTTTAAGAATAATGGAGGGAAAGGAACAGATTATAATCCATGTGAAGGTAATTTTTCATACAACAGACTCTAGGGATTAAAAGCATCTTTGCAGTCACTTACCCTAGTACTACAAATTAACTCACACGTTTTTAGCAGGGTTATACTGATCAAGTACACAAACAGCACAGACGCCACTATAAGCATCTTTATCTGTGAGACCATGCTGACAATGAGTGATGCAACAGGCAAGATCTGCCATTCAATAGGTTTACTGTCTCAGGTAACCACTGATTCTCTAAGTGCCCAGTTAGACCATCCCAATAATACTTACCCTTTAGAGTATATAAATAACTTCCACACAGTAAATTCAATCGATACCATGAAAGGATATGGCTTGTGTTTGGGGTCCCAAAGCTCCTCAATAGTTAAGTCAATTTCTAGAACCCACATGTTTTAACTCCTACTCGGATACTTTTCCCACCACTGCCCTTAGATGGTTTCCTAAATGTTTTTTTCCTATGGCATGACATATGATTCAATGTCATTGCACATGATGACCTTTCAAAAGGAAAAAGTCAGTGGTCAAAGAATTCTGTTAAATTTTGAATGCAAATTCTATACAAGGTTCAGATACATTTTTACAATGACTACAGTGGAGTTTTGAAAAAATATGTAACAAACATACTAACCTGATTCATTTAGGAAGTGAACCGCATGAGGAAGCTCATTTTCATCCAACTGTAGCTGATTTTCTTTTACGAGTTGTAATAATCGTTTCCGGTCGATTACAGGAAATTCAATTGGCACATTTTTACGTTCCGATAAAATGATTTTCTCAAGTTCTACATAGCAGTCTGGAATCAGCTGCCCAACGACAGGCTGATCTCGGATCTGTGTAATTACAAATGACAAGCTGTAAAAATCCATTTTATTCATCTGCCTGAAGGTGGCTGGTAAATTCAGTGCTAATAGTTGTTCAGAAAGTGATATATTATTCAAGTGTGATGTAAAACTATTTAAGCTGTGAAGGATAAATAAAATGATACTAAAATAAGAAAAAATATAAACACAGAAGCCAATTTAGAAATAACTATCAAACAAAATAGTATGGAAATATTTATCTAACTACCCCAAAAAATCCATGATATACTCCAGGATAAATCACTAATCATAAAGAAAGGATTTTTTATTTTCTAAGACATTAAACATATATGCAATAGATATGCTACCATAATAAGTCAGGAAGTATTACAAGAGCTTTGGGGCCTTATTTATTAGATGAAAATATCCATGCCCCAAAGTAAAACATTAAATTTTGTGCTTGTTATTTGCAAAATGTACCTGATATGTGTATATTCCATGTCTCCCCAGGAGGAGACATGAAATCTCCTCACCCAAGAAATACTTTTTCATGGACTTTTAAATTTAGGAAAATAATAAACCATCTACACGCCAACAATTTTGACATGAGAGGATGATTTTTGGTCTGTTACATTTACAATACAATCATTGTCTACTTACTTACATATACAAAATAACAACTTTTAAAGAATAGCTTTAAGATGATAGTTTCTATGATAAAACATCTTTTCCAATTTTTTCTTTTTTCCAGGAAAATCTAATTTTAAATAGAAATGCCACTGAAACAACAGTAACTAAAATGCCTCTGAAAACCACCAGGTGGCAAACTCTCCCCATTTCTCAACCCATGTATATATTCTTCTATATTCTTTTTACCTGAGAATTTCTACTTAATTTCTTAAACTTATTATAAACAGAAATTGGGTTTTATCATACACACATGCAAATTTAACTTGCTCTTTTTCTACTCCTAACTAGAACTTTAAGGAGCTTTATTTAAACAGTCATACTATTACTTACATATTCACCTCCAAACAGTCATTCAGAACATTGTTTTCCTATATCCAATGCCCTCCTAGTAAGTTAAATACAATTTCACTAATCTTCACTTTTCATATTCACCTTCCTCATCATTCGTAAATTAAGATAAAATAGAAATTCATATTGAAGTTTGTGTTCTAACTCAAGAAAGAAAACCTACATATGGAAGTAAACAGGGGTTGTCACAGAAAGCAAATTACACAGCAAAGGGATGAACTTTTTATGGCTGAGTTACAGGGCCAGCAAAAGATCCCACTGCTAATGGGCTGGACAAGTTTGAAAGAGGCAATGTTGGCAATGAACTCTGTTTTGTCCTACTTCTCCTTTTAGCTTGATTATGAGGTCCCCAACAGCCAATAAAAAAATTTATTTTAGAGTCTGCAAAGGCACGTGTTAATAAGGGCAAGACAGGGAAAGATTAGAGAAGAGCCAAGAGAGAAGGAGAAAATGAAAAACAAGTGAGAGGGCAAAAAGTGATCTCCAATAAATTCAAAGCTGCTATTTGAATACAATTGAAGCATCTCAAGGAGGAAAGAATATTCTAGTTCTGGCAGGCTAATTGATTCTGGGTGATCCTGAAAAAGCCAGAATTCTACAAAGCAATCAAATGGATTTTCAAACCAAAATGCCAGAATGGTGCAGCCATTAACAATATACATCCATAGCAATATATGGCCATTTCTCAAAGCATTTCTTTTACCTCCTTGTATCAGCCTCAGTGATCAGTCATAAGCTCAGGAGGAAAACAGGTCCTGTTGATGGACAGTGATAAATTGCTTTACACTAAAGCAGTACTAGTCCAGCCAGCTGAACCAACCAGTTTATCCATACTTCAACTAAACTATCCATACTTTATCTATTTGTTACAACTAAATTCAGGCTTTTTCAAAACAAACTTATTCTTGAAGAAGTCTTTAAAAATATGATATATGGTCCAATATAAATGATGAAAATAGGAACTATTAAAACATAGTAAGTAAAAACAAAGTTCTGTATGTATAGGTACAGTCTCAGAAGGAAACCGCCTGCATAAAGAGAATATTTAATTGGATGTCTGAATTTTGTGTATTCATTTCTTACAAGTCACAATACTTTCTAATCCTATGTCCAATTAGAGAGTAGGAAAATTTGCAAATAAATAATGTATCATTCTTCTTACATAAGATGCCACTACTGACCCACCACTGGTAAAACATTTTAGTGATGGTGACAAATGTGTTTAAAGATATAAACATGCAAATTCTCCCCCTGGGCATCACAAGGACCAACACATTTATAAATGGCTCATTAGGTTTTAGATAGGAGCATAATCTGTGAAAATGGAACAGAACTAAGCTAACTGGCCAACACATTATAACCAGGGTGACTGTGTAATTTATCATCCAAATTGGAATGCTTTTGAGAATGTAGTAGGACACTATTAATTATGCTGGGAATGCCCAGGATACACAGGACCCTAGTTATAAGCCATGGCCTTGATCATTAGTGCTAATGAACGAAACCACCAGGGACTAACAATGAAATTCACCATTGTGTTTGTCACATCGAACTATTTGAGGAATTTTCAGTGCATTTTATACCACAGTATCTGCAGAACTCAGGAAAGATTTCTTTTTCCTGCAAGTATTAAAAATAACGTTTCTCCTGGATAACCAACTTATTTGTGCTTTATGAACCCTATGAATTACATTTGGCTTACCAGAACTTTGGAAATCAAAACATAATTTCTAAAATGGAAAACCCAGTTTATATGTACTAAAAATTGTTTAGGCATTGTTGAAAATCAAATTCATGACCTCGGCAACCACATCAAAGAGCCATCTCACAATACTGAGGGGGAGATAAAAAGGTGGAATGGGTATCGTCACAGTGACAAGAGACAAAAGGAACAGCACATAGATCAAAATGCACCTAGAACAGGAACTCTGAAAGAAAAGAGCAAGTGAAACAACAAAGAACAACAGAGGGAAGATGATCCCAAGATCCCAATATTCATGTGTATTCTTTGAATCACCATGACAAAAAGTGAGAAAAAGGGCATCAGAAACGTTCTCAGATTCTCTCAGAAATATTCTCTCAGTCTCCCAGACATTCTTAGTGTTTGTCCTTCAGGATCCTCTAATGATGTTTATTCTCATTTCTATGCATTTGAAATGAGATACGGCATAAGTAATTTTAAAACTGAAAGCGCTTTAATAATGCTAACAACTATGAAAAAACCACAATTTTAAGATAGTTGTTCTTTTCTCAAGACTTCTGACATTTCTAAGCAGTTGTGTAGCGTGAGAGTTAATAAATTATATTTACCCACCAGCCCACAATAGGCATTAATCACGTTACCTTGAAATTAAGACTCTCATTTATGATGGTTTTCCGAAGCTTTGCCAAAGCATCAGATTCCTCTGTGGCATTCACAAAGTGGTAATCTCTTATTGCAGGAAACCCTCGCTTGTTCAGCAGTTCCTTGGTGATTTTACTTATGCAGGCTTTGCGCTGCTTTTCATCGGAAACATCCAAATGTGTGCCAACAAGAATCACAGGGGAAGAAGAAGCACGGGCCTACAGGAAATGATACAAAATACTCTTGTGTTTGTTTTAAAATCAAGACTGCTTATAGTTCTATTCACATTCAGTTTTTATGAAATTCAGTTGAAAGGAAATGAAAAACTCAAACACGTCAAGAAGAAGAAAATGTCAACTGTCTTTCCTTCCTTAAACCTAGGGGAAAAAAATGTAACCTTAACGAAATTTTGAAGTCATTTTTATGCCCCTTCTTATTCCAATTTTTATCATTTTTTTCAGGTGGCCTGTATAAGACTAGTGGTCTGTTTTTCTTTTCTTTTATGCCTTAAAACGGGTTATTCTCTAAGTGTACTTTGGACTTCTAAACAAAATAAGCATTTAATAAACGCAAGACCGTATCAAAGTGACATAATATGGTTTATATTTTCTCCTCCTTATCTGTAAAGTCAATCTCCTGAATTCATTTTAAACTCATCCAATTTGTAGTCTACATGAACAAGAAAAAAAGGCACTAAAGTATCACTGCCACTATTCACTTGGGCTAATTCTGACCAATACAAGGAAGTTAAAAAAAATTACCAAAATTACAAATGAGCTTGTATGCGGCCAAAATATCTGCTAAAATGTCCTGACACACCTTTTTAAGGACTTGACTCACAGAAGAGCCCACTGAAGCTTCATTCAAAGAGCATCACTCCTACTTTATTTCAATTCTAAGAACCAGTACTACATCAAGGAATAGCTAAGGAATAGCATGACAGCAAGGGACAAAATGGAAAAATCACAAAAAGAGATTCCAAATATAAGAGCATATTAATAGGGTGCCATTTAAAAGTGTAAGATCTGAAGGACTTCCTACTAAATCGCCAATGAGGGCATAGCTAATGATTCATGGATTGCTTTTGTTTAGTGTAGTTTATTTTAAATTAGGGAGGTTTGTCCTTCATTTAAGAAATAAAGTGATTGGGGTGCCTGGGTGGCTCAGTTGGTTAAGCATCCAGCTTTGGGTCACGTCATGATCTCACGGCTTGTGAGTTTGAGCCATGCATTGGGCTCTGTGCTGATCACTCAGAGCCTGGAGCCTGCTTTGGATGCTGTGTCTCCCTCTCTCTCTGCCCCTCCCTCACTTTCTCTCTCTCTGTCTCTCTGTCTCTCTCTCTCAGAAATAAACATTAAAAATTTTTTAAAAAGGAAATAAAATGATCAAAAACATTATATATATATACACATTATATGTGTATATATATATATATATCCATTATATGTGTGTATATATATATATAATGTATATATTTTCAATTTTTATAGCTTAAAAGGGTTTTAAGTATCTTTAACATTCATCAATATGGAACACACTATTTTCATGTCACAGCTTAATTACACTAAAAAGTCCCCAACTCAAAATTTTAGTGCTTCCGAGTTTTAAATTTTTTTAATGTTTATTTACTTATTTTGAGAGAGAGGAGACAGAGAGTATGAGCAGAGGAGGGGCAGAGAGAGAATCCCAAGCATTGAGCTGAAATCAAGAGTCAGATGCTTAACCAACAGAGACAGCCAGGTGCCCCCAAATTTCAGTGCTTCCAACTTCATTTTTAAAAAGTGAGGAGATGGGGCGCCTGGGTGGCTCAGTCGGTTGGGCGGCCGACTTCAGCTCAGGTCATGATCTCGCAGTCCATGAATTCGAGCCCCGCATCAGGCTCTGTGCTGACAGCTCAGAGCCTGGAGCCTGTTTCAGATTCTGTGTCTCCCTCTCGCTGACCCTCCCCCGTTCATGCTCTGTCTCTCTCTGTCTCAAAAATAAATAAAACATTAAAAAAAAAAAAAAATTAAAAAAAAAAAAAGTGAGGAGACTGTTTGAAGCAACTGTTTGTCCAAAATAAATTACCTTACACATACAAAAATAAATGTTATTTTCTATTTTCAAACGATTAAAATAAATGTTATTTTCTATTTTCAAACGATTAGAACAGACCACCTTTATATTGAAGAGCCAAGGCTTCATGGCATCGACTTCAGCCTGCCCTTTGCTGAGGTCATAGACAGCCAGGTAGAGGGCCCGCTGGGTCATGAAGTGAGGATGAGTGCTGTAGAATTCCTCACGACCTAAATAAAGATTGGAGCCATTGTTTTAGGTGATAATATCACTATTTATCATACAAAGAGAGAGACAGGAAAACAGCCAACAGACCATGTTTAGAAGACTATACTGGGTTTTTACTAGGGATTGACAAGTTTCAGCATATACGTCAGCTACCAAACCAAGTATTTAAGCTTTAGCTGGCTCCTATTGGTTCCTAACATGTCCCTCCATGGAATTCACCCTGGTGGCAAAGGTTAAAATTAGAAGTAAATGGCTTTGGAATAATTCTGTAGGATCCACCAGGTCTCGTTGCAGTACTGGAACAAAATCTCAGCTTTTAAATCCCTGTCCTAAGTAAAAGATAAATGTGAATAAAATATTCTAGTGAAAGAAATACCTGCAAAATCCCACACATTTAGAATGAGGTCTTTCTTCCCTTTGCCTCTTATTTGGATAGGCCAGTCCTTCACATCTATACCAACTGTGGCGCTTTGCACCCCAGGATCTGATTTCTTGCTTTTCGTTAGTTGCTGCAGTAAGGTGGTTTTACCACTCCCAGTATTTCCCACAATCATAAGTTTCATTCGGTTATAGGGCACAGCCTTTTTTAACCGCTGCTGAAGAAACCTGGTATTTGAAAGACAAAAGTAAAATAATAAGCTGCTTAACACTGTTACTTAAGATATAGGTGAATTCTTAGGTGTTGAAATTTTTAAAATACCAGACTGTTCTAAAATATAGTGCCAAACAGTGCTTAGCTCATGGACCTAATAAGGGCACATGTCTTTCAACACACTGTTAGTGCATATATTTTGTGAGCGATGTTAATGTAGTTGATAATGACTGGTAGCATTATCAAAAAAATGACCTGTTACACTATCACCAGAAATAATCAAAATATGTTTGCAACAGTAATTAGAATGCTAATAATTATGAAGTAATTAGCATTGGGTGTATATACATGTACATATATATGTGTATACATATATGAATTTCTTTAAATAACACAGATAAAACCCTAAAAATTACAAGGTATAAAATTTTACAAAGCCCCTATGACAGAGAATGAAGATAGAGTATATATGCATACTGTTATACTAAACTTTGATAGTGAGGTCTCACTGGATATATTATATGTGCCTGTGTGTGTGTGTATGTGTGTGTGTGTGTGTATATATACTATATATTGTATATATAATGTATACATTCATATATATCATAGATACATATATATAGTACAAATGGAAACTGAGAACATACTGGTTATGTTATAAATTAATACATGTAAACTATTATACTATCAGCAGATAATATGTTGCTTTTTCTAACAATCTTAATGAAAAAAATAATTGAAACTAATTCGAAGTGGTGTAGGTAGCTAAGCAAACCACCTTTAAATTAATACTAGATTTTAAATGTTCTTAAAAATATGTTGGATATAGAAAGTCATATTTTTAACTATGTTGAAATGTTGCCACAGTTTAAAATTAAAGGAGCAAAACTGAGACACCTGGGTGGCTCAGTCGGTTGAGTGCCCGACCTAGTCTCAGGTCATGATCTCATGGTCCATGAGTTCGAGCCCCATGTGGGGCTCTGTGCTGACAGTTCAAAGCCTGGAGCCTGCTTCGGATACTGTGTCTCCCTCTCTCTCTGCCCCTCCCCTGCTCGTGCTCTCTCTCTGTCTCTCAAAAATGAATAAACATTAAGAACTAAAATTAAAGGAGCAAAATAAGTCATATGTCAATTTTAGGGAATATTGACTGATCCATTAGATCCAGAATCTAATAGGATTCTGACCAACATTCTCAAGGATCTGAACAAAAGCCATCATTACTTTTCATGATTTAATTCGATGCTTGAGAAAATACAACCTGACAGATCAGATATTGTGCCTGTTATTATTGAAATCATTTTCTCACATACAACTTACGCTGTTTTGTTTTTGTTTTTTAATTTTTTTAGTGTTTATATATTTTTGACAGAAAGAGACAGAGCATGAGTGGGGGAGAGGCAGAGAGAGAGGGAGACACAGAATCTGAAACAGGCTCCAGGCTCTGAGCTGACAGCACAGAGCCCGATGTGGGGCTCGAACTCACCGACTGCGAGATCATGACCTGAGCCGAAGTCGGACGTTCAACCGACTGAGCCACCGAAGCGCCCCTCTGTTTTTATTATCAATAAGCAAGAATATCCATGGCCCAAATGTCTAGTAAGAAGTCAGCACACTTTGAAAAAGTCATCCTTCAAAAAAGGAAATGATGCCTACAATTTCTAAAGTACTCCAGTCTCCTCTACTCAAAATGTTAAACACATTTACAAGTAGATATAGTGGCTACATCATACAGCATAATACCCTAAAAAGTAGTTCTGCTAAATGTTTACCAAGAATTGAACCCATTTTAATTTGAACATCTATCCAGTTTCAGGAGAGAAAATCATGGGAAACAATCAGGTAGAATAAAAGGTAGTCATGTTTAGTTTAGCTAGTGACAAAGCCTTACTTTGCAAATTAAATCAAGTCTAGGGGAACAGAAAACCAAATCTTTCCTCATAAAAAGATAAAAAGTTAAATGTAATTTAAGAAAATTCAAGCATAAGAGAATTAAGTAAGTATGTAGTTCACTGGTAATTCAACAATGATCAATTATATGCCAGGCTTTGTGTTAGGTGACAAGAATCACACTATGAGTGAATGCAGCCATGGTCCCTGCCCTGCTGGATATTATAGTCAAGTCATGGATACAGAGAGGTGACAAATGAGCTGAAGCCTGCAAGATAAATATAGATAGGAGTAATTTGGTGGAAATGGGATTAAATAACTTTACAAGTAGGCAATAGTAAGACTGACACACTGAAGTGGTGATAGAGAGTAAGATACAGTCCATTAGCAAAGATATTTGAAGTTCATAATGTGTGAAGACCACAAGCAGTGATGTCTGGAGAGCTTTGGTGGTTTCAAAAATGACCAGGGTTAGTAGGTTATTCACCCTCAGGCAAAATTGAAGTTAGTAATTTTATATCATTTAAGTATCTATAATGCTTTAAGATATAACAGACACATGGTAACAATTCACTATATGAAATGCAGCTTGAGAAGTCATTATACTTTGCACTATTTCTTTAGAACATATATTTGTAACTAGAGACCAAATAGCCATAATTTCCTTTTAGAGTCCATTTCTAATGAAAAGCATGGATAAGAAGAGAAAGCCATTCTCTCCACATCAGCTTGGCTAGGAGAAAATGAAAAGCTCTTCAGTGGCACCAAATGAACCCATTTATTAAATAAAAGGCAAATGACACATAGCATATTACCATGAAACAGTACTATGTATTATTTCCTAAATCATAACTATTATATCCATCAAAGTCACAGACTAAAAAACATCTGAAGCAAACTTAATTTTAAAAATGGAAATAAAATTATCTAACCTTATGATGTCTTTGGCTTTACATCCTATATGTTTAAAATCAAAATTAAGACGTAGTTCATCCAAAGGAAGATCCCATATTTTGCTTAATTTCCCCATTTCATTAGGAAAGGATCTCAGTTCCAGATTGTAACTGACATCAAAGGAGGTCAGGTTTTCAAGACAGCCAATCTCAGGAGGAATCTTAATGAGATAAAAAAAAAAAAAAAGGGCAAATCTGTTGGTAGGAAGGAAGAAATGTGTGTTGCCAAGAAACAAGGTGCTTACTAGGAAATGAAAAAGGCTCAGAGAGCCTATCTGCAACTTGAATAATCTCTCAGCAGAATCTGTCATAGTTGTCAATACAAATATATGCAAGTATAAATGACTTACCCAAAACAACATATATCACTTATTTATAATCTTTAAAAACCCATTCTCCCTTGGTAAACATCTCCTCCTCACAACACTGAAAGTAAAGAAGTTTTTTATATTTATCTAAATCCAGTCATCTGTGACTTCAGTCTGTTCCTTTACACTATGTTCTTCAGTAAAACTATAAAGATCTAGTTATAAACTTACATACAACATAATGTTCTAAAAATATAACTAAATGTTTACACTTTAGGTAGTATCCTGGTAGGAGGTCTTTTTATTTTTTCCTCTTCCAAATTGTTAAGCAGTGTGCATTACTTTTACAACAGAAAACAATGATTTGCTGACAAAAAAAAAAAAAAAAAAAACAAGTAGCAAAAAATATTCACAGTTTCTTTTTAATTTTTTTTTATGTTTATTTTTGAGAGAGAGACAGAGTGTGAGCAGGAGAGGGGCAGAGAGAGAGGGAGACACAGAATCTGAAGCAAGCTCCAGGCTGTGAGCTTTCAGCATAGAGCCCGATGCAGGGTTTGAACTCATGAACCGTGAGATAATGACATGGACTGAAGTCGAACACTTGACTGAGCCACCCAGGTGCCCCCACAGTTTTTCTGAACTTAATTCTTTTTGGCTTTCATATACAAAAAAACTTGAAGTTGGCAAAAATATATTTTTTTTCTCGGATGAATGGAAAAATCAGTTTTAGATTTACAACAGAGGCAATGGAGTGAAGCAAAGAAGGCTGACCCACTGGGGTAAAGGGCAGCATGATGGAGGCATGCACAAGTTTAAGAAAATAGGAAAGTCAGCTGAAAAACACATACTGCGTATGGCTCAGCAACAACTTGGGAAATATAGAGTATCTGTGAGTCTGTGATGAGATCAGAGATTTAGTGAAAAATAAAACACTTAGAGCATTACACATATTCATAATTAAATATATATGTCCATATAATTCTTCAAAACTAGAACACAAAGT
This sequence comes from Panthera tigris, assembly GCF_018350195.1. Lineage (NCBI taxonomy): Eukaryota > Metazoa > Chordata > Mammalia > Carnivora > Felidae > Panthera > Panthera tigris. The sequence goes on along the minus strand of NC_056666.1, from coordinate 67,273,369 downwards.
GATTTTTAAGAAAGTTAACCTACGCTAATATGCCCATTTACTTCATGGTAGGATTGGATGTTATTCAAAGATAAGAAATATCAAACAGATTTCAAAATGGCCAATCCGTGATGTTTTCAAATCACAAAAGCACATTATTAAATCGGCAATCATTTTAAACAAATAGGATGACCTCTTACCTCTTTCAGTTTATTATGAGCAAGATGCAGTTTCTCTACTCTTGACCACACATGTGCTTTTTCTCTCAAGTCCAAGATGCTGATCTGATTAAAACTGAACAAGAGTTCCCTTAAGTTCAAAGATTTCCAGTGTGCAGGACTCGGTAGATATTGAATATCATTGCTGCTCATATCTAAGGACCGTAAGCTAGAACAATACAATGTCAAGATAAAAGCCAAATGAGTGCTTCCACAACACGTGAGATAATATCACAAGCAATTTTCACCAGAGAAACAACTTTAAAACTAACATTATTTATATTTAAGTATGCATGTGTTCTTGTGTGTTCATAGAGACGTATATGGGCTAGAAAAAAGTATGTCTTACTAGGAACAACATTTAAATGAATAAGGAACATTAAAAACAAAACTGAAGCATAATTTCCTTACTTCAGAACCATGAAAATGTCAATCTTAGAATGAAAGAGCAAGTGTTTACCAATGTTTATGATGCATGAGAAATCATAATTAACAAAGGCAAAAATGGTCATTTCTATACAAGATTTATAAATATGCCTTCTACACAAGGGTTACAAATATGTAGCTCCCCGCTTCTCTTTTCAATTTCCCTCGTTACTGGGAGGATTCTTCAGAGGTTATGTCCTGGAGCTAATTAATAACATGCAGGGGCATAACCTTTTAACAGCTTGTCTCAGTATGATAAATATCTCAACACTGAACATGATGTCTTGCATGTGGTAGGCCCAATGCAAATTGGTTGCTTTCATGCAGGAATACACTCCCCAAAGTTTGCAGGAAACGACAGAAAAACACATGTCACATATAAGCGTACATGTGTAGGAAGAATACACAGTCAGTGATGGTGACATATTTGACCATGTAAAGGTTGCCTGGACTTTTGCAGTTATATACTGACCCCTTTCATGCAGCATATCTGAACCATGATGAATTGGTTCTACCTAAGCTCATGTAGTCGTACAGCCTTCTACACCAAGATTCAGGTCTACATGTTTTTGCTCTCATTTTACAATGATCCTGGATTCTGCCCTTAACTATCTCATAAAGATGTGTGAAAATAAGAAAATTAATTGGACTGTTTTAGAGAAAAGATGTGAATATCTAACAAACCATACAACTTAGATAAAGCCAAGAATCACCAGACTGTTCAAAAGCAATCCTTTTTAGCCTCAATGGGAACTTAAGCTGGCAAATGCATATTCTTTTGTTTCACAGAAAATTGTTTTAAAGAAATATATACAAAATGCTAGAAATGTATATCTGGAGATGTTGTCTAAAAGTATAGAGCAATTAAGGACCGAATAATATTTTTAGTTATTTGGGAAGAAACCTTTATGGTAAGGTATCTACTAATTAACTTTCATAAATATTTGACTTTCAAACACATTTTCAGGAACATATTATGGTTTTTTTATTTTTATTTTTTAATGTTTATTTATTTTTGAGAGAGAGAGAGAGACAGAGCATGAGTGGTGGAGGGGCAGAGAGAGAGGGAGACACAGATCTGAAACAGGCTCCAGGTTCTGAGCTGTCAGCACAGAGCTTGACGTGGGGCTCGAACTCACAAACCATGAGATCATGACCAGAGCCAAAGTCAGACGCTCAACTGGTTGAGCCACCCAGGCACCCCAGGAACATATTATGTTTAAAATATAAGACCACCTGTATTCTAGAGGTGCCTGTATACATGAGTTAAGACTAGAAGGTTGAGCCACCAGAGTTTAAGAATTGTGACTTTAGGCAAGTTACTTCATCTCTTTAATAAAATCATATTCTCATTATAAAGTGGAGATAATAACAGCACCTATTTCCAGTTTTATTAGGACAATTAAAGGCAGCATCCACCATTGAGCACTTAAAACAGTGTCTAACACGTTCTAAAGCCAGATTGAAATTAATTATTATATGTCTGTTTGACATCTTCTATGGCTAGATTATAACTAAGCATTATTTGCCTATATACATATATATATATATGTATATATATATATATACGTATATATATGTATATACATATATATATATGTATATATATGTATATACATATATATATGTATATATATATGTACATACATATATATATGTATATATATGTATATACATATATATATATATATTTGCACATATACACTTATGGATTTGGTTTATAATATATACAACACAGTTATAATGGTATTTAAGATAACATAGGAAGCTTTCATTTTTTTAATGAAACTAACTAGAAACATCCCCAAATACCTAGAGCTATATAAATTGTCCTAATCCTCACCAAAAATGTCTTCACCAAACATTTCCTTGCCTCCACAGTCTGGATGAGATCCTCCCCGAGGTACCCTTGTATAACCCTCAACTTTTCCTCACAGCATGTAGCTTAGTTATTGAATGCCTGTCTTTTGAACCTAATTACTTATTCCCTGAGGACAGAGACTGGGTTTGCTTTGCTCATTAGTGAGGGAACCACTCTTTCTCCAGTTTTTACTCAAACATAAGTATAATTTCAAAGTTAATAATATCTTAGTAGCATATCAACCTCTGAGAGCAAGCAAAATTTTAAAGTTAAAATGATAGCCACTATAACCTCAATTGTTTGTAATGGTGCAAACATTAATTAAGATTAAATTGTTTCAAAACAATAGCACCCTAATATAAAAGTTAAAGAAAACACAAATAGCAACTTGGGTGTTTTGCCTAGTAAAAAACAAACATTCATAGATTTAAGAACATTAAACTGAATAGCTTTAGAAATCAATTATGAATTATAAATCAATTGATATGCCTAAATCAAAACCATGTTTCTGAGGGCTTTGTTCTAGCTCATGTGGTTTTAAAATTAAAATAGCAAACTTACTGTGGAAGATTTAAAATTGCTTCAGGAACACATGTAAATCTGTTTTGGGACAATTTTAGGCTTGTCAGAGAAGAAGGCAAAAAAGGCACAGCAGCTAAAAGAAAATAAAAGTGAGATAAGGGACATTTTAATCATTTTAACTAGATTCCCATTAGATTTGACAGTAAGAACAGCTACCAAGGACCTGTCACTTAATTCAATTTCCATTTTCATGCTGACTTTTAAAATAAGGTAATATCCTTACTCCTAACACTGAACATTAAAATAATACACCATCCTTCTAAGAATATTTTCATCTGAAATCTAAACAATTATCTGAACACAAATCTATGCCCAACATCTGTACAGAGTAAAAATTATTAGAATATTCATTCCAAATTATGTGATATTATTATGTGTACATAAATTATAAATTAATTCATATTGCTCCTAAGTAAATATAACAAAACACTTTGAAAACTAATACACAATACAACGTAAAGATAAAAATTCTTTACAGTACCACCTAATAAAGAGTGTTCTATGCAACAACAGTGGATGTTACTTAATAAAAGTATTCTTTGATCATATGATCTTAAGAGACTGGGGAAACATTTAAGTAAAATAAGGTGAAATATCTCAGCGTTCTCAATATTCTCATATATTTTATGAACTTCCAAAAAGGAAATACAGTATGAAGTATAATAAATAAAACTCTGTGGACACAATTTTGGAAACTGAGCAAATCATTCAGCCTATTTTTTATCTGTAAAATAGTGCAGCTATACCAGATGAACTCTGAGATTCTTCAGATATCTAAAGCTCTATGGTTCTATGAAAGTGGCTTGAGAAACTACTTGTTAGCATTTTCAATGGGTTATACTTTCTCTAGCAAAATCTTCAAGAGTCAAAGTGTTCCAAAACACTGCTCGAAGCTGTTTTCCTGAGAGGCTGAAAAGGAACATGCTGTTATTTTTTACCTATATCTGAAAAGTATTTGTGGAAAAATAAATGATTCTCCTCTTAAGAATTAAGAGGTTCAGATGCTGTATGGAAAAGACACTCATAAAGTCAAAGGACTGAAACTATATTTCACGTGGGATTATTTGTAATGGTTAGTGGTTCTGCTCAGATATCACCTTCCTAGGGCATCTTTCCAAATGAAAGACCCTAAAACTACACAGTTGTTGTAGTGCAAAGCAAACAGATTTTTGAACTTGGCTGTATTCAAGTTTCCACTACAACTAGTTAATTCATTCTACACCTCTATGTCACACAAAAATCTCAGTCGATCAGAGATCATACCTATCCTATCCTATAGGATTTTTATGAGATTCAGCTGAGATGACGTATGAATCAAGCCTCAGGTTTCTTGGGATGCTCTTCTTTCCAGATCCAACTTAAGTGTCAGAGACACAGAAACCTTTCCCTGTCTCCACAGTCTGGATATGAGCCTCTACCCCCCACCGAGGTACCCCAGTAGCATCCTCAACTTTTCCTCACAACACTTAGCTTAGTTACTGAATGCCTGTCTTCTGAACCTAACTACTTATTCCCTAAGGACAGAGACTGGGTTTTCTTTGCTCATTAGAGAGGGAACCACTCTATCCCCCATTTTCAGGTCCATAGTAGGAAAATGGTCAATATTCAAGAGGCCTAGAGGAAGGGAGAAAGGAAGAAAATATTATACAAATTTACATAGCTTTTATCATTACTAGCTTCTGAAAGTTCCAACAAAATAAAATATTTTAGGATATGTCAAATTGTATTCTGCTTTTAAGCAGTATTAAAAAGTAGTTTACAGAGTCAGTCAGTATACATGGATGGGAAGGTGCACGTGGGCTCCTTTTATCTTCTTGAGGAAGATAAAATATGGGGAGTCCCCATATATTTCCATAAAAGTATTTTGTCCCGTAATACTAGAATGCTCAGATAGACCACAAATAAACATAATTCCCTGCTATCTCACATGCTAAGAGAAAATGGAGTATTCCCCAACTTTTAATAAAAGTGATGATCATATTCTGTATTACTAGAATATCTTGTAGTATCAGAGCAAGTGCTCAATGAATACACATTAACCTTACTAATTTGAAAACTGTTAACTGATTAATTTTATTTCTAAAAGAAATAATAACAGTTAACTATATTTATAATCCAAAAAATTGAGTAAACCTCAGTTGGGCACTCAGTATTCTGGCTTCAACCAGTTCATGCAGCCATATGCATTTTTAGTTTTCCAGACTAAAATGAACCACAGTATAAAGGACTATCTGGGAGTCCAAGGAAATGTCATTTTAGTCTATGACAGCAATCTGCTGTAATTTTTTAAATTGAAAAATTTTTCAGTATTAAAAATTTTTATGTTTTAGAATTTAAAAATAAACTAGTTTTTAGGGTAGCTTCAGGTGTACAGAAGAATTGAGCAGAAACTACAAAGAGTTCCCTTAAAGCCCTTCTCTCTTCACCATCCTCCCCCTCCCCACACACACACATTTTTATTCTTATGACTAATAACTTGCATAGCTTGGTGTATTTGTTATAATTGGTAAGCCAATATTAATACATTATTATTAACTAAAATTCATCATTTACAATAAAGTTCACTCTTCATGTTGTATGTCCTCTAGGACAAATGTATGATGACACGTACCCACTTTACAGCGTCACACAGAATAGTTTCACTGTCCTAAAAATCCCACTCACCTCCTCATTCCTCTCTCCCTCCCTCCAAACTCCTGACCATCACTGGTTATTTTACTGTCCCCACAGTTCTGTCTTATCCAAAATGTCATATAGTTGGAATCATATAGCATGTAGCCTCTTCGGATTGGCTTCTTTCATGTAGCAATATGCGTTTAAGTTTCTTCCATGTTTTCATGGCTTGAAAACTCATTTTTTTAATCACTGACCTGTTAACTTTATATCTGAAATTCCCCCATTACATTTAAATTGAAATGCCACCTTTATATCCCCACCTGAAATGTCCATGTATGACTCATCCTCTAATACTGGTTAAAAGGAGATTCCCACAGGATACTTACCAAGATAATTCATTCTGGCACTGAAACTCTCCACTTTAGGACACGCCTCAAGGAAATCTTCTGATAGGGATGTAATGTGGTTTTTACTAAGGTTTAAAATTTTCAGTTCCTTCAGGCTTAAGTGGGAACATATTCCTGATATTTTATTTCTAGTTATAAGAAACAAAATGAGGATTAAATTGCATAAATTCATATGCTTTGAAGAAAAAAATCAAAACAATTTGCCTTCAAAGAATAGCATCAAAGCAGACTGATTAAGTTTTAAATTAGTTGTAAAAATTTAAGTCAACTGATAAAAGCTATAATATTAATTCCCTCAGTCTCTTCTCATATTATGGTTTAAAACCCATTACTATAGAAATAATGCCAGCCTATTTTGTCATTCTTATGAAACTTCAATGTAAGCCAACCCTTTTGTACTTAATGAGCCCCTTTCTTACCCTTCTAAAATGAGCTGTTCCAATTTCTCTACCACATCACCAAGGTTCTCAGGAAAAGAAGACAGCTGATTATATGACAAGTTAAACTGCTTCAAGGTTGGGCACTTCACTGCAGGATCCAAAACTACTGAGGGGTTGATGTCATTTCGAGAGATATCAAGGTTGGCAATACAATTCATTTTCAACAAGTAAGAGGGAAATGATGTAAATTTATTACTGTGCAAGTCCAAATGTGTCAAACACTTCAGGGTCTGGAAAGACAACATTTTAAAATTCTCTAACCATCTGAAAACCATCTGAAAAACTTCAAATTAGCTAATATTTCTGCCTTCCATACCGCTGGTAACTAGAACCATTAAGAATTTTCCAAAAACCTGAAAACACAATCCACAAGAGAACCTCAGTGTAATGACTAATCCAACCATCCCTGCTATTAAATAGGTAAAAACCAGGAAAACATAACAGGTAACTGCCAAAAGCAATTCACAAAAACAGGGTTAAGAGCTTATTTCAGTTTTGTTTTGTTTTTGTAAATTATTCCCACAAAGAGTGAAATGGAAGCAGAATAAGGCTCAACAAATATTTGAATTAATTAATGAATAAACAGTACAACATAATCCTGGGAATACATTTTTAAATACTAGCTCTTAGAAACTGTTAATACATTTTAATATAAATACGACTTAACCAAAAAAGTAGTCATTGTATACAGGTTTCATTTTAGGACTTCCTCTTTTTTATAAAACTTTTTGTTTCAAATCTCTATTTTCCATTTTTAAAAACTTTCTAATTTTACCATGACAATAAGAAACTTTAGATTTATATGTCAATGTCTTAAATCTTTGGTATGGATTGTCGTCAAAGGGCTACAATATAAAAAATAATCTCTTCTCTCTGCTCTTCGTTATATACCAATATATTTATCCTCACAGAAATCTAGAGTTTGACATGATTATAAAGCTTGTATTAATGGATCTTTGCCCCAGAAGTTGTTTCAAAATTATGTCACTGTTTCAGATCCTACCAGATTATATTCAAAAAAATGTATTTTTACATTATTCATTCCCAAATTTTAACCAGGAAATTTTTTGGCATAGACACCTACAAGCGGTGATTTTAAAAACTGCCATTATTGATGTCAATTTAAAATTTCCTTAAGAGATTCTGAGCTGGTCTGGTCTTTAAATACCCTGATGTTTTTCAACCTGTCATGCTCTTTTCAAATCCTCTTTTTTTTTTTTAGCTAAGCTATATTCTAGTCCTATTTTACTTACTCTGTAACTAATACTTATTGAAGGTGTACCAAGTGTCAGTCACTAATTCCTTCATGAATTAATTCAATAATCATCTATTAAGGCTCTACTGTATGGAAGACATTATGAGGCACTGAGAACAGACATGAACAAGCCTGAAACAGTTCCTGTTCTCAGGAAGTTGACAATTTAGTGAAGAGAATATACAAAACTTATAAGTGAATGAGCAGTGGGGGAAAAACGTGGATGCCATGGAAATGTAAATCGGGTGTGTAGCCAACCTGGTCTGGATGGATGAAGAGGAGAAGAAAAGAAAAGGGTAAGGACCCTTGTGACTTGGTGGATTTAGACTGGCGAAGAGGGGGAGAAGGAGAGAGTGAACACATTTCAGACATGGGTTGCAAGAAGACTGTCCTCCCTTTCTCCAAATACACACACTTTAAAGGAAAAACACCACTTAAACATACTTAAAAAATGCAACGTTAATGTTGCTTTAAAAAGTCTCAAAATTATCGTAAGCTTTATAGGTGAGAAAAGGGAAGGAAAAATAGTTTTTTCATCAAACTTTGCAGTTCAGTCTAAGAATTCAGTTTAATAATTTAAATATTTTATTAAGATTATTTTAATTCATCAGTGTATCTTTGGCTCTTGTCTATAGTACATAAAAATGATGAACAAAGTCAATATTCAGAGGACTGTTCTATTGGCAGATCATTTAATACTTCAATTTTTGAAAACAGGAACTTTGAGCAAAAAGAATCAACTTTTAAGTCTCATATAATTTTAAAACTCGATAAATGCCTTACGGATAGTTTAGCTGAGACTCTGTATTTCTGCAGGTAAGGAAATGAAAGCTTAGAGCAGCCAAAGTTACACTTATTGTTAAACAGCTGGTAGCTAAGCCAGAGCCAGTGCCACTAAACCAGGTGTAACAGTCTATCTACTTTAAACATTTTAAGTTGTCTTCTAGAAGTAAATAACTGAATGTATAGCCTTGATACATCCTACCATGTACACATGTATCATCAGAACAGAACCTAGCATTCCTTTTCATCAGGTCCCCATCCTCAAAGATGTTCTTGAACACCACACAGACTGATACTAATGTGACAACTACAAGAAAGGGGGAATTACTATCCAATGAAGCAGAAGCAGATCCTTCTTTGTAAAGATTTAACCATGCAAATTAGATCAAACTGCAAAAACTCTTCAAATATCCTGAGAGTTATAAGGATAAATTAAATTTACTTCACACAGTTGTTGTGGAAAGTTCGTGAGTCCATTCTGGTGAAGCTCCAGCTTTTCAAGATGCTCCAAATGACCACTTATACAGCACTTCTGGCTTAGGGCATCAATGTCTCTTAGTTCATTTGCTGAAAGGTCTAATGATGTAATATATTCTCTCTCAGAAGCCAGGGAAGAAATGCTGTCTGAATGCCTCATATGGGATTGAAGTTTTGATGACCCTTTTGTCAAAAACAAACAAACAATGGAAACATAAGCAAGTAATTTAAGTTCACTTGGTAAATATGTACTGATCACCCACTACTGTCAGGATCCCTTCAAGGCACTGGAGATTCAGTAGAAAACAAACTACAGAGCTTACATTCCAGTGGCAGAGGTGGACAATAAATAATACATATTTAATCAAATGGTATAAGTAGTGTAAAAAAAAAACAATAGACCTGCAGAAAGAGATGAAGAGTTGCATTGGTGACGGTACTATTTACATTTCAGGAAAGTAGTAGAAAGGATAAGTCAGTCAGTCCTACATAGCATCGTAAAAGGTAAAGTTTTAAATCTATAACTGTATTTCATTTTTCTACAGTGTGTGATATCATTAGGTACACAGAATTTGAAGGTTATGGACGATGAAATTAACACCCAAAAAATTGAACAGAAGAAATTTTAAAAAGTACTGTATTCTCCTCAAAATATCTATTTATTTACGATTATTGTCAAATACTTACTGAGTGAGTCATCTGAAGACAATATTTTTCTTTTTCGCCTCAGTAAATCTTCATGATCGAAAATGGGTCCCTATTAAACAAATAGACATTTATAATAAAATCACTATCATTTCTTGCAGCGAAGAGAACAGTTTCCTATCTGGTTTCCTTAAGGATCACTGTAAGACTTCCAGCAAAAGAACTCAGAGGACCAAGCCACACCATAAGACAGAGAGACCTAGCCTGGGCTCCATAGATACGGAGCTCTGAAAAAACAAAAAAAAAGATAAATCATTTTGAAGTGTACTTAGTACACATATGGTCCCAAAAGCTCAAGAAATGTACATTTAAAATGGTTTATACGTATATGTATATGTATATGTATATGTGTGTGTGTGTGTGTATATATATATATATTCTGTATATAAAGTTTTCAAATATTAGGGAATTGCTGTACCAGTAGCTCCTAGCTTTGACACATAATTTCAGTTATCAAGAGAATACCAATAACAAAACACACAACATAATCACAATTAATCATAACTTACCAATGAATTGGAATGTCTCTGCAAATTTGGTGAGCAACGCTGTAAGGCACGATCTCGGTAAAATTCTCCCACACTAATTGAATTGGATTTTCTTTTCACAAGAAATGAGCCTTCACTTCCTATTTTTAAATGATAAAATAAAGGCAAATAAGAAATGTTGACTCAATCATAAGATGCTAGTATCATAGTGCAATCATAAAAGATAACACATATATTCATTGATGGAAATTTCCCAATTCCCACTGTAACAGTTTTACAATAGAAATAATAAACTATGTTGGCTTTTCATTTTCAAAATTCAGCTACATTTCTCTTCATCCATAAATATTTACTGAATGGCTATCTTAGACCAGATACTGAGTAAGTGCAGAATAAAGATAAGCAGGAAAAACAATCCATGCCTCATCTGAGTTCATAGTACAGTAGGAAAAGCCAACTAAAAAAATAGTTACATGCTATAATAAATACATGTATGTATAGGAAGCAAAGAAAGTTTACACAAAAATCTGATCAATGTTATTCTTCTTGGTTTCTTTGAATTGCTTTTAGCAAATTTTCAAATTTTATTTAAATATTGGAATCACACTAAATTATTTAACATTCAGCAATCCTGACAACATCTCTGTTTAAATTTCATATTATATGGTTTCATTTATCAAATGACGTTAAAGTAAAATAATGAGTTTAGTTGTCAATATTCTGCTGAGATAGAGGAGAGGAGCACTACTTCTCTTTTAAAAAATTTTATTTAAGGACACCTGGGTGACTCAGTCGGTTAAGTGTCTGACTTCAGCTCAGGTCATGATCTCACTGTGGGTTTGAGCCCCACATCTGGCTCTGTGCTGATAGCTCAGAGCTTAGAGCCTGCCTCAGAGTCTGTGTCTCCCTCTCTCTCTGTGCCTCCCCCACTCACACTCTCTCTCTCTCTCTCTCTCTCTCTCAAAAATAAATACACATTAAAAAGATGTTTTTAATGTAATGTGTATTTATTTATTTTGAGAGAGGCAGAAAGATCGCAAGCGGGAAAAGGGCAGAAAGAGAGGAAGAATCCCAAACAGGCTCTGCGCTGTCAGCACAAAGTCTAACATGAGGCTCAAACTCATGAAACTGTGAGATCATGACCTGAGCCGAAATCAAGAGTCAGGCGCCCAACCAACTGAGCCACCCAGGCACCCTGAGAAGAACTACTTTTAAAATTATGGATTTTCAGGACTCCTGGATTGCTCAGTTGGCTGAGTGACTCTTGATTTCTGCTCAGGTCATGATCTCATGGTTGTAAATTGAGGCCCGCAGTGGTCTCCACACTGAACATGGAGACTGCTTGAGATTCACTCTCTCTCTCTCTCTCTCTCTCTCTCTCTCTCTCTTTCCTCTTCCCCTCCCCTGCTAGCACTCTCTCTCTCAAAAAAAAAAAAAAATTACTCATTTTCAACAAAATAAGAATCAATAAATATATTTTTAAGGACAAAAATATATTACTGAAAAATTATGAGATCATAAATCCTAGCACTCTATCTTATAAGCATAAATAATGAATTTTAAGTTTCAAAACAAATTATAAAATCTACATATCCACAAATCAATTTTGTAATATTTATATAAATCTTAAAATTGAAACAGATACTTCCTACTTGGTTCACTATTAAAATTTAACTTACCCTATAATTTTAATTATTTCATGCTTAAGGAACTTAATAAAATAGACTCCAAAGTTAATTACATTTTTGTATCTTATAATTATTACATTTTCATAATTATCCCACTTTATGTTTGTGAAAGTTCTATGAGCATATTGTTTATAGAAGCAACAAAGGCATTTTATAATTATTTTTATGTCAGCAATTCTAACATTTTTCTTTATTTAAAAATACATAATGAGAATTCTTCTTTCAGGCATGATGGAGTAACAGACAGCAAACCTGACAACTCTCCCCACAGACAACTAGAAACCTGGAAGAAATATTTTGAACAACTGATTTCAAACACTAGGCAACCAACAAAAGGTTCAGGCTGGTGTAGTGCTTGAAAGAAGGGAAACAAATTATATAAGCCTTACGCTCACCCTGGCTTTCTGCCTGAAGACCATTAAGGGCCACAGGCACAGGGAGAAGGAATTGAAACAAAGCCCAATGGTTTTCCTGAGATGAAGAGGTGGAGATCAATGCTCATGGAGACTAACTAAGCTGGGAGTTCTGGGCAGAGTCTTGAAAAAAGAGCTTCAGTAATTGGCACAGGGGTTTCCAGCAGATCTGCACTATAAGAAATGTAAACAGGAGTTCTTCAAGAGGAAAAAAAGGATACTAGATGGATCAATATGGAGGGTTTAAGTCACCAAAAAATTACAATCCTTAATTTTTGTGCATTCAATAACAAAGCTACATAACACAGAAAGCATAAACAGATGGAATTAAAAGAAGAATTAACAAATCCATGGTTATAATTTCAACATTTATTCATCAAATACAATAGAGAGAACAATTAGTAAATATATAGAAGACCTAAAAAATACTACCAATTTGACCTAATTGACCCCACAATAGCGGAATACACATTCTTTTAAGTGACACATAGAACATTCACCAACACAGACCAGACAGTAGTCCAAAAATCAAGTCTCAATAAATTAAAAAGACTATAAATCATTAGATTCTCTGACCACAACAAAGTTATACATGATATCAATAACAAGGGGATATTGGAAAAGTTTCCAAATATATGGAAAACAAACAACACTCTCCTAAATAATCCATGACTCCAAAAAAATAACAAAGAAAATAAGAAAATTTTCAACACTGAATATAAACAGAACATACAAAAATTGTCGGATGCAGCTAACGTGGTCCCCAAAAGAATTTGTATTGGTCTTAAATGTTTATACTAGAAAATAACAAAAAGGTCTAAAATTCAGTGTTCTAAGCATCCACATTAAGAATCTATAAAAAGAAGAGCCAAATCAAATGAAAATAAGTAAAATAAAGGAAACAAAGATTAAAGCAGAAATCAGTAAAAAAGAAAATGGACAAATGACAGAGAAGAATCAATGAAACAAAATGCGGATTCTTTGAAAACATCAATCAAATTAATAAACTTGAGCCAATGAACATACAAAGGGAAAGACACAAATTACCAATGTCAAGATTTAAAGCATTTTGAGGTCTAGTAGAAATTATGTTCTGTTGATTGGGGGCGGGGGCTGGTCTGTGTGATTGCAAAGGTGTACTGCAACAGCCTTTTTATCTGGGAGCCCCTGTGTCATTCAAATATCTAACTCTGAGTTGTACAAAGTGTCACATTATACTATCTGTACATTGTGCTTTCTAGGCAGATCCATATTGTGTACTTTTCGGAAATTTTTATTTAATTTCTTGGAGATCACTGTGAATGGATCAAGAAATCCAGAATAGCCTTTTATTTTTAAATATCCATTTAAAATCTGCTCATTTAAGTGGGACCATTAGCTTGTCACCAAGCAGGACTCTTTTAAAACAAATTTAAAACTACTTGTGGCCTATATATGTTTAATCCTGATTGAAGAGGAAGCTTCTAACTCAACACAGTAACCAGTTGTAAAACCCAGACCTTTATCAACACCAGGTAAAGAATTTCAGGACTCATATACAGATAGACAATAAAGTCATGCAATTTGAAAAGCAGTGTTTCATTATGAAAGAGCTCTCAAATTCCTTTTAAAGCTAATCTAATAAAAAAGATGTATAAATGTTCTTGAAAAAAAGAATGAAAGATCAGGTATCTCTTACAAAGGTTAACAGGACAGTAGGAGAATTATTATGAATGACATTAAATACAAGTTTGGCAACTTATGTAAAATGGACAAATTACTTGAAAGTTGCAAATTACAAAAACTGAAGCAAGAAGTAATAGAAAATCAAAATAACCATAAAGCTATTAAACTTATTAAATTTATGATAAAAATAGCCCCCCCCCAAATAAATTTCCAAACCTACATAGCTTTACGGGTGAAGCCTATCAAACATTTAAGAAGGAAATAATACCTCTCTTATACAAAATTTTAAAGACAATGGTGGAGTTGGAAACACTTCCCAACTCATTTAAAAGAGGCTAGCATTACTCTCATAATTACAAGAAAACGTAAAACTACAGACCAATACTCCTCACAGATGCAAAATGCTTTAACAAAATTTTAGACAATCAAATCCAATAATATATAAAAAAGGATAATGTATCATACCAGGTGAGATTTACCCCACAAATGCAAGTTTAGTTTAACATTAGAAAGCCAATCAACATAACTAGCCATATTAATAGAATAAAGGGGGAAAATATGCCCATTTCAACAGATGCAAAAAAGCATTTTCCAAAAACCATTAGTAATAAAAAGGCTCAGCAAACAATTAGTTGAAAGGAAATTCCTCTACTTGATGAAGGCTATCTATGAAAAAAAACTATAGATAATATCATACTTAATGATGAGAGACTGAATGCTTTCCCCCTAAATTTGGAAACCAGGAAACAATGCCTACTCTGAACACTTCTATTCAACATAGTACTAGAAGTCCTAGTCAATGCAATAAGACAAGAAAAACAAAAAAGACATATAGATTAGAAAGGAAGAGATCTGTCTTTATTAGCAATTGGCCTTATTGTGAACATAGAAAACTGTGGAGTCAACAACAAGCTGTTAAACAACAAGTTTAAACACACGTTAAACAAGTAAGTCCACAAAATACAATATTAATATACAAAGAAATCAACTGTATTTCTCTATGCCATCAGTGAACTATTGGAAATTGGAATTCAAATACAATACTATTTACAATACCATCAGAAAATATACAATAAAAAAAATTGGTTAGAGAAACTTAAAATAATAAATGAAAATATATACATTTATATGTCAAAAGACTCTTATTATTAAGATATCAATTCTCCTAGATTTATTATAGATTTATCTGAAGAAATTATTCATATGTTAATTCTATATTATGTAATATTAATAGTATATAATTAATAGGGTAATTCTACATTAAATGTATGTATTTAATTCTAATAAAAACTCCAGCACAAAATTAATTTGTTGACTCAAAATGTATATGGATATGCAACAAACCTAGAATAGTGAGAGCAATTTTGGAAAAAACAAACAAACAAAAAACACCAGAGGATTTACACTATCTGATTTCAAGACCTACCGTTAAGCTAAAGTAATCAAGGCAGTATGGCATCAGCCTAAGGATGAAGACATAAATTAATCCCACAGAATAAAGAATGCAGAAATAGAACTATGCTTACATGGTCAATTAAGTTGGACAAACATGCCATTAATTCAATGAAGAAATATAGTATTTTCACAAAATGATGTTTAAAAACTGGATATCCATATGTAAAAAAAAGTACCGTCAATCCTTCAGTGACATACATGAAAATTACTTAAAATGGACTATAGACTAAATGTAAAAGCTAAGGTTTTAACACTTCTATGAGGAAACACGGGAAAAATAGTCACAAATTTGACTATTTTTAAGAAAGAATATTTAAGAAATATTTCTTAAAAGGAATAAAAAACACAAACCATAAAAGAAAAAACTCAAAACCTGTACTTTATCTAAATTTAAAATCTATGCTCTTTAAAAAATAACATTAATAAAATGAAAGACAAACTATGACAGGGAGAAAATATTTGCAATTTATATATTGTCAAAGGAATTCTACCTAAAATATGAAGAACTCTTTATGACACAAAGAACTCTTATAATACAATAGTAAGACAACAACCCAACTAAAAGTCAGCAAAAGTTCTGAAAAGATACTTTGCAAAAACAAATGTGAATTGTCAATAAAAACATGAAAATATTCTCAATATCTATAGTCATCAGGAAATGAAAATTAAGCCCAAATGAGTTAGGACTACACCTTCACTAGAACAGCTAAAATTAAAGTGCCTGATGATATCAAGCAGTATAGTGTGACAAAGATGTACAGCAACTAGAGAATTCATATTGCTGAAGGAAGTGTACATGGTGTAACTACTTTGGAAAACAACCAGACATAAAAGAGAACATACTGTATCATCCTATTCATATAAAACTTAAGAAAATACTAATTTAATCTATAGTGACAAAAAGATCAGTAGTTGCAGGGACCAAGGATTGGGGGATTTGTGAAAAGGCATAAAAGGAACTTTTATAGATGATAGAAATGTTGCATAATCTAATAGTGGTGATGATTGCACGGATGTACAAATTTTTCAAAACCCATGAAAACACACACTTAAAATGGGTGCATTTTATTTCATATTAATTATATATAAATAAAATTGGTTTTAAAAAATACTTGGGCCAAAAAAGAAAATACGTGGACCAGAGATTTTGAGATTTGGGGAGAACTCTTACTGTTTGCCCTCTCAAATACCTTTATGGGTCACCCAAAGTTTTCAATCATACTGTTAATAAAAAAGCACTACACCCCATTTTTACCAAATTGTATAATGTTAAATATGTCCACCCTAGTTACTGTCATTAAATATATTGCCATGTCAATTATTTTAAGTTATTTCAGGGGAATTATTAAAATATTAAAATTACTTTATTTCCTCTAAAGGTAAAAAATTTTTAATGAAGCATTTCCTACTTGGCAAGCACTCTCCCAGACATTTTACATACATTTTTTCTAATGCTAGAAGATTTGCAACACTATCTTCAATAAGGGTGAGGACCATACAAACCCACAAAAGGATCTTGTCAATGATGGAACATGGAATCCAATTCTAGTCTGATTCAGTGTTTTCACTACATTAGTCACAATTAACTGATCATGGTTAATATTCTAATACTTTGGAAGTGCAGATACATTTTCTTGACAGTCATTGCCTTAACTGGAATTAGTGAGCATTAACTATTTCCAATGATGAACACATGTTTCCTCAAGTTTTACAAATGAATTAAATCAGATTTTTGTCTCAGTTTCTATCGTTCAACACCAGTGCGTAAATGTTTTAAAACACAAAGGGAATATATCTTTGGGATACATACCTTCACTATCCAGGTCGTCGCTTTGACCAAACACACTGTCCACACAAGAGTCTGGAATGAAGGTCCATTCATCAAATTTATCAAGAACTTCTTCAGGAAAATTCCCATCGCTGCCTGAGGCTGCTCCTTCTTCCACAACACTTTTCATCTGATATCTGAGCACCATTCTTGCTAGGGTGGATCCTACATCTACAATAAAAAGATACACCAGCAAGTTACAAATCAACAAACATAAACACAAATCATACCAAAGTTCTTTCAAGAGAAATTTTTATTCTTCTTTCCAAAGTCACTTTGTAACCATGATATTGCATAAAAAGCAGGCAGTGAATTTAAATTTTTTAGAAATCATAAAAATTTACTCAAAGCTTTGGTGGAAGTGACAAAACTGAATATTTATGACACGAACTTGACCCGGAAAAGAGCCCCGGGCTTTGAAGCCAGACAGACCTGTGCTCAAATAACAGTAACAGCACTTGCAAGTTACATAAGCTGAGTGTTAGTTTCCTCACTTGGGAAATGGAGATGACAACACAGGATTATGGAAAAGATTAAAGGAAATGGTGCAAATAAAATGTTTATTTAGCACAATGCTTAGAACACAGAAGATGCTCAATAAATGATATACTTTTTTATAAACTTTTTTACTTTTTTATAATCTTTTTACTTTTTTATAAACTTTTTACTTTTACTTTTTTATAAACTTTTTACTTTTTTACAAACTATTTGCTAAGTGATTCATTCTACTGGGAAATTTGGTGAAATTCAAAAGTTAACATCCTATTTTATTACATCTTATATTATGCTTTGTTATGAAGAAATTAGTTGGCAGAACTCTCATTGTGTTATGTACAGCCTGGAAAATCTCTTCAAATATTACTTCCATAGCTCACATGACTGACGTGTATGAGACTCAGTCAAGTAGTACCTGAAAAATGTTTTGAAGCTATAAATTCAAAATGTTCTTTACTCAGACGAACCGCTAATATAATTATGGTCATACCCTCCAATCCATCAAATGACATGATTGTATTTTTTTAATTAGGTGAGACTTATCAAAGGTAAAAAACTTCATGTAGAACAAAGAGAATACAGTGGATAGGAAATCTCCCTTTTTCCCTCTCCAGTGTCCATCAGAAATCAGAGATTTAAGTAAACAGGTTGCTGGCAGGAGACTGAAGTGATAGAACATGGGATCTAATCATATTTCATTAGTTTCCAAAGTCCCCAGAGGAAACCAAGTAATGCATTTCTGGGTTTTTCTTGTGACAGAGTCTTTTCATATTCAAACATTTATGACTACTGTATCTCACCAACATCAGTATACTAAAAACACTGCTCTGTGCTTTTTTATTTTTATTTTTTTTTACTTAATAATGCACTCTCTATCTGACCATTTGGATTTGTTAGATGTTTTTTTTTTTTTCCTCCAATGATTGCAAAGCATTCCACTGCATGAATGTACCATGATTGATTCAAATAGTTCCTTTTGAAGGATACTTAGAATTTTTCCCCTAATCTCTGGCTATTATAAACAATATTTTATTGTGCACCCTTGCACCCCTGCATCATGGATTCCTATCAGTATGTAGCTTGTCAAAAAAGCATGGATGCGCATTTAAAATATTAATGGATATTGCCAGATTGTCCTCAAAAGAGGATAATTTGAATTCATATCAATAATGTGTGAAATGCCTATTTCCACTTATGTTTATCCACACAATTGCCAATTTCTTATTTTTGCCAATATTATGAATATTTAATTAGCCCTACTATGTGCAAAGTACTATTTAGATGCTAAAGTTACAACACTGGAAAAAAATGACATTGACTTCATGATGCATATAATCTACCAAAAGATCATAAAAAGAAAAAATACAATTATATAATGTAATAAATGCTACTACAGGTAAGAAACGAGGTGCTACAGGAATATGGAGGATGATCTTCCACACAGATTTCATATGAGCAGGAATGTTTTCTTCTAAAAAGTGATTTGGGGCTGAAGCAAAAAAAAAAAAAAAAAATAGAAATGAAGAGACAGACAAGTGGACAGAAGGTAAGGCAGGAAGGTAGCTAGATTAACACTGGAAGACACATGACACATTTAGACACATTTTATGACACATTTTAGAAACCGAGGGAAGGAGAGCCTGGGTGGCTCAGTCAGTTAAGCATCTGACCCTTGATATCAGCTCAGGTCTTGATCTCAAGGTCATGAGTTCAAGCCTTGTGTTGGGCTCTACACTGGACATGAAGCCTACTTTAAAAAAAAAAAAAAAAAAAAAAAAGGAGAGAAACTTAGGGAAATTAGCCTGACTGGATCTTCTAGGGCCCACCAGAATGTTGGAAACCTGGAATTTGTAGAGGCACTAATAAGCATGGATGGATACTTTCTTCCAGCAGCATTTTCAGCAACCTTGGTGAAGGGAAGGGAAAAAGCAGACCACTGGACTGAACAGGAATAGGATATTGCCAGGTAAATGCACCAGAAAAATGACAGGAAAGCTAACATGTTGTTAACAAGAGAGTACTTAAGGTGAAGATCACTGTAGGGAAGGAAGCAGGCATGGAAGTTAAGTTAACAGAGGGAAATAGGGAGCTCAAACTTTAAGAACACATTAAGTGTGAGTAACTGACATCTGAAATGACAGAAATCTTAACAGAGGATGATGCTAACTTGTCATTAATATATTTAATATGTACAAAACATATATTAACTCAAAAATTTCAAGAAAATACCTTTTTAGCTGAAATATTGAAAAACTGAAAACTAAATATGTTAATATGAAGATGCAAAGTATATATGAGTGGGGCACCTGGGTGGCTCAGTCAGTTAAACGTCGGACTTCAGCCCAGGTCATGATCTCATGGTTGATGAGTTCGAGCCCCACGTCAAGCTCTGTGCTGACAGCTCAGAGCCTGCAGCCTGCTTCGGATTCTGTGTCTCCTTCTCTCTCTGCCCCTCCCCCACTTGTACTCTGTCTCTCTCTGTCTCTCAAAAATAAATAAATGTAAAAAAAATTTTTTTCAAAGTATATATGTGTATAAGTTTCTGCATATACATTTTAATGCATATGTATATGTAAGCATATAAAAATCTGGTAAGAAAATCTACATTGATAAGGGACAAAATAGTCATTTTCTTTCTTATAGTTTTTATGTGTTTTCCTATTCTTAAAATGAGCATGGATTAGTTTTATAATAAAAAAAATATATGTTTCTTTAAAAAGCAACTGGGTAGAAACATCCCACTGTCCCACTCTATCTTTATAAAACATTTGCTAGGAAACAAAGAATTAAATATAATATCACTTTCAAGCATTTCATAACCAAAAAAAAAAAAAAAAAGATATCAACAACAACAACAACAACAACAACAAAAAGATACCCAAACCTTCACAATATTTTTGGCTTAAGTTGTACCAAATTGAAATAAACCTAATGAAAATATTAGTGACTTAAAAAAAAATACTAATAGGGGCGCCTGGGTGGCTCAGTCGGTTGAGCGTCCAACTTCGGCTCAGGTCATCTCACCGTCCATGAGTTCGAGTCCCGCATCGGGCTCTGTGCTGACAGCTCAGACACTGGAGCCTGTTTCAGATTCTGTGTCTCCCTCTCTCTCTGACCCTTCCCTGTTCATGCTCTCTCTTTCTGTCTCAAAAATAAATAAACATTAAAAAAAATTTTTTTTAAATACTAATAAAAACCAGACTTGGACAAAATCGTCCTGCTAATACTCACTTGTTTCTTTTCTTAAATTAGATGTCCTATCTGGAAACAAAGGACCAAGCCATGAAGGTTCGATTTTTCCTATACAAAATCCTCCAAGGCAAATGCTATTATTGGCCAGATCCAGGGCGAGTCTCCGTAAGAGTAAGCTGATGATCTGGCTGTCACCTTTTCCAATGCTTATTGTCAGAGCTTTCCGGACATCCTGTTCACGGGAACCACCATTCAGTAACAGTTCCACCAATTTGGGACTGCTTGCTTTCTCACATACCTATTAAAGGAAAAAAGAAGGTGACCATATTAAAAGCCTGTATGTCTTCCTTTTGGTAGACATGTAAATTGAATTTGGTGTGATTTTTCTCTACACCTTCATTTAGATAGAAATAAAATAAAATAAGGCAAAACTCATCCTTGAAATAGACTAGGAAAATACAATAAAGTTAGCACCACAAATATCAGAGTAGCAGAAGCCAAATAATCTGCCACATGAGTCAGGTACTATGAAAAAGGCACCATCATATGGAGAAAAAGCTCTTAACACCTGAATTAAGAGAGCTGAGGCTTCACCAATGATACACATTGCTTACACCTTCTGGGATTCCGTCTGCTCCTTGTAAGACATCTGGGAAACTAGTACCACACACAGTAAAGGCTACTGCCCTGCCTTCATTCATGATATAGAATATCTAAACGAGAATATGAACATCATAAAACTTGTAAATGCCACATACAAAGGCTTCTGGCTTTCCAGCACAAGACCCTGAATTTCCACAAAGAAATTTCTTACCTGTTTTCTACCTTCCCCTGAATACTATTTTCAGAGCATGTGCTCAAGGTAGGTTCGCATGCTGGGTGCTACAAAAACTACAGTGACCACAGTAAGCAGAGGGAAGGCTTAGCAACCTACAGCATACTGGCCTACACAGAAGCAGCTTCTAAAAGGTGAAGGAATGATGGTCTGCTAACAAGAAGATCAAAGTAATAAATAATAGAAATATTGTATGTCAGGAGCTGTGCTAAATTCTGTATACACTTGATTTCTAATCCTTATTAAAAACCCTTTGTCAGGGGCGCCGGGGGGCTCAGTCAGTTTAGCATCTGATTTCAGCTCAGGTCATGATCTCATGGTTCATGGGTTTGAGCCCCATTTTGGACTCTGTGCTCACAGCTCAGCCTGGATCCTGTTTCAGATTCTGTGTCTCCCTCTCTCTCTGCTCTGTCTCTCTCTCAAAATAAACATTAAAAAAAAAGTCTATGTCATAAAAATTATTATCCCCATTTTACAGATAAATATTTAGAAAAAGTATGTGATTTTTCCAAACCTATTAGAGGTAGTCAACAAGAGACTTGGATTTCAAGTCAAGCCTGTGCTCCTTTCACTGCCCACAATTAAGGATTAATTTTTTTTCTTTTCTTTTTTCTTTTCTCTTCTTTTTTTCTTTTCTCCTTTCTTTTCTTTCTTTTCAAGACAAGACCCTATGATTTAAGGTACCAGGTGAGGGGAAGGAGACTGGGGGAAATTCCTGAATTCTCTAGAATTAATGTATGTTCAAGAGATTTGAGGGGATCATTCTGTGGTTTCATGGCACCAACTCAATGCCCACCAGTCTCCAGGTTACCTACCTTCAACCCAATCTCCCCAGAGCCACTATCATACCTTTCTACTTTAGATATGAGCAGGTCACTGCCCGGAAATCTTCTAAACCCCTCTGCTCTAAGACATTCCCCCAAACACAACATGAAGTTTTCCTAAAACTTCATTACCTTCATTTATACTATTTCTACTGCCCTAAATATCTAATTCTACTCTGCATCCAGCAAAAAGATGTTCATTCCTTTTTTTTTTTTTTTGAGAGAGAGAGAGAGAGAGAGAGAGAGAGAGAGAGAGACAGTGTGAATGGGAGAGAAAGAATCTCAAGCAGGCTCCAGGCTCAGTGCAGAGCCCAATGCAGGGCTCAATCCCATGACCCAGGGATCATTACCTGAGCCAAAACCAAGACATGGACGCTCAACTCACTGAGCCACTCAGGCACCCCAAAAGATGTTCATTCTTGAAGGAACAGCTTCATAATCTCTTGTACGGTAAGTCCTTGCTACTAAGCTCCCAAGCCACACACACTCTTCCTCCTCCAGACTCCTGTCCCATTTGCTTACACATAGCACGTAGCACACTAAACCAAAAACGCCTATCAGTTTTAAAACTAGAATGAAAGGTTTGGATGCTATTGCAATTCAATTTGTACCTCCATAGCCTAGTACAATGCCTAGGAAATATATTTCATTTAACTAACAAATCACTAATATCCTATTTAAAAGCCCACAGGAAATTTAAAAGGAGTGGGAGGAAGGAAGACGGAGGGACAGAGGGGCCAAAAAACTCAATCACAAATGCCCTCTCTGTGGCCTAGCAAATTTTTTATGTCTAAATTGGCACTTACTGCCTACCTCATATTAAAATGATTTACATTTTATCCTCTCTCCTTTCCCAATACACACTTAGAAAGAAACCATCCAGAAACAGGAAAACCCTTGTATATTCTTTACTACTTATCTAGCACTGTGCCCTCCACCTAGAAATTGCTCAATACGCTTTCAAAGAGTATTTTCCTTGAGGGCCCAAAAGATCCCAGCTGACTTTAGGTACATGGGGATGAAGCCAGAGATGTATAAGAAAGTGTATCAGACAAAAGACAAGTTGGTTGAGTGTCCAACTCTTGGTTTCAGCTCAGGTCATGATCTCGTGGTTCATGAGTTTAAGCCCCATGTCAGGCTCTGTGCTGACAGCTTGGAGCCTGCGTGGGATCCTCTGTCTCCCTGCTCATGCTCTGTCTCTCTCCCAAAATAAACAAACTTTTTAAAACTATATAATTTACTATCTTTTGCAATCTTCTCTCTCATCTTCAAATATATCAATAATGCAGCCCATGATCAAAACCAAATATTTTAGACTAGCCTTTGAGAATCAGTGAGCAACTTTCCCTACTCCCCTCCCTATCACCACCACTACCAAGAATCTATGGTATAGACGAGATTAAAGCATGCATTTGGGAAGCCGACTTTCCACCACTTACCAGGAGAGTGTCCTTAGGCAAGTTGCTTAACCTCTCTGTGCCTCAATTCCTTCCCTGTAAAATGGGAATAATACTAGAACCCACTTCTAAGGTTGTTGCAAGGGTTAAACTGTGTAAAGTACTCAGAGCAGTGCCCAGGTGGTAATGAATACCACAACAGTTCGTTATTACTTTTATTCAGACTTCATCACAGTTGTTCTTCCTACCATGATCTGATGGTTTTCATCTTTGGATCTCTATCCATGTATTTCCATGCCCAGTATCAGTCTTCCATATTCTTCTATATGAATCATGTATATTACATCATTAAATTCTCCTCAGAAAGCCTAACAAGATTAACTCCATCTTTGCTCCAAATAGTCCTTAATTAAACAGCATTGGTACATAAATAGTGATTACCTCATTTTACACTAGTATCTAAAATAATGTATGTTCAATCTATCCACAAAATTTAATCAATATCTTTAGAGGCAAATAATCTCTGACAAGTATGATAAATTCTTTAAATTTAACACACCCATGGATGCAAAGATCTGATTTTGCTTAAAAATATATAAATAAGTGCTTAAATCCAAAAGAATGCAAGAAGAAGAATAAAATAAAAAGCTCCTATACAAAGATTTAGGTAAATTGAGAGAAGAGCAGGAAGCATTTCCTGTCAGAGATTTAAAATTATTACACTCGGGTGCTTTGGGTACGCTGTTTCCCTAAAAAAAATTTGAAGGGGAAATTTCTTTTCAGTTCCTTGGCATATTCCAGTAATATTAGTGCAAAGATGTGCAGATCACACAAAAGATACACAATAAAAATGTATTATTGAGGGAAATAATTTAATTACTTTTAATAATAGAGAAGCAATTATTTTTAAGGTGGATTTCTTAAATGAAATTTGACTAAATGTAAGCAATTTGATTATTTATTTGGTCTTAATGTACACATTAATTGTGCATGAAAATAAGTTACAGGTTCAGTTTCTTTTTATGTAGAGTACTAATTAGTACTAACTTAATTTACAGTTGACAAATTGAATTGAATCCATAGGCAAGTGGGAAATTAAATAAAGTAAGGCTTTTAAAGTAAATTACTAGAAAATACAGTACTCTGTTGGTTATTTAATAATGTACATTAAATCACTGTATAATTGCTTTGTTAGAAATATTATTAATTTCTAGAAAATATACATGGTGCTACCCAAATGCTATTATAAACTGAAATTTATGCAATGACAACCCTGAAATAACATGTAATGCACTTTAATAAATACTTACTAAATTCACACTGTATGTAAAGCAATGAGTTAGTTATTCTAAATGACATAAAGATGAACACTGTACATTTCCACTTTCATACAACTAACAAAATATAAAAGATATATTGTGTATATCACATATATTGTCATGGACTCAACAGAAGTAAATCTTTTATTTTGTATGGAGGTCAGGGGTGCAGGGAGGGCTTTATTGAGGAAAGGGCATTTGGGTCGGATTTTGAAGGTAAAGTAGAACATTTAGATAGAGGTGCTTGCCCAGTGCATGAGTGAAGGGAGGGAAGGAAGGCAAGACCACAGTGCTACACAACCAAGGGGGTGGTCAATGGCAGGGGATGCCAACGTGAACAGTGTCCCCAAGGGGGTGTAGTACACCGCCTGTATGGCCACATGCAGTACAACTGAGGAGAGAATTTGCTATCAGAGAAACTGAAAATAGAGAGAAAACGGTTGAAAGATTACCAAACCGAACCGTATGTTGTGTGGAGTGTGCCTGGAAAAGAATTTGGACAGAGATGCATTGTAGGAGACACATTTGGAAATTTATTAACAATATAACAAGGTAGGTAAACAAGTAAAATGAAGGATTATATTGGGGCACCTGGGTGGCTCAGTCGGTTAAGCGGCCGACTTCGGCTCAGGTCATGATCTCGCGGCCCGTGAGTTTGAGCCCCGCATCGGGCTCTGGGCTGATGGCTCAGAGCCTGGAGCCTGTTTCAGATTCTGTGTCTCCCTCTCTCTCTCTCTGACCCTCCCCCGTTCATGCTCTGTCTCTCTCTGTCTCAAAAACAAATAAACGTTAAAAAAAAAATTAAAAAAAAAAAAAAATGAAGGATTATACCGGATATGCCTAAAGGACCCTATTACCTCTGAAATTCTGTGAATCTAAATTCCTACTACAAATCACAAGCAATTGTGAAATAAACTGGTGAATTCTGCAGTAAAGAATAACAGGATGTAAGCAAGAGCTGTACAATGGTAGAGTCAAATAACAGAGAAAGACCAAAGTTAGGCCTTGAATATTTACCTGACAAATTAAAGAAGTTGCCTCCTTTGTTCGATTGGCGTCTGCTCCCAACAGAAGCAAGCATTCAACCATGATACTGTTATTCTGATCACATGCTTTCTCTAACATCACGCTTTTTAACTCATCGTCCATAGCTAATTTTGCAAAGCACTTGCAACAAAGGTTTAGAAACTAAAAAGAATGGAAACGAGGATTAGAGTGAGCTAAATCCATTAACAGTTAGCATACAGGTGAGAAACACTGTACCTGTTGATCCTTTTGTTCCATGATACTGGAAGACATCTGATGGAATATCACCGAATCAAAGGAATGATGCACCAGCAGGTTGGAAAAAGACACTGACAATTCCAGTATTGTTAAGATTGTCTGAAATCCCTGAAAGTGGGACCAAAATAATAACATAAGCAATTCTGGGCCAAAAGAATAAAAAATAAATAGTATAAAACAGATAATTTGTATGTGATAACTAGATAGTATTTATTGGGTTTGTACTTAAAAGCTATAAATCTTGGAACATTCCCATAAGCAAACCTTGCTCTCTCATTACTAAGAAATACAGCAGGCACACAGAGAATAAAATGCAAGCTAACAAGCCATTGTCTAGCAAGGCAGAAAAAATACTTAATGAATTAAAAATAAGCCATACTCACAGGATGAAAGCAAGATATTAATTAATATTAGAAGAGCTGAATAAGCAGAGCAACATACCCAAATCAGCCAGCAAAGTGTATTTCTTATTACAAGACTACAGATTAGGTTCTCTAGATAGCCTAGCATTTCGCTAACATTTTGGTGCCTTCTTGTGAAATTTCAGCTGCAAAAGATGAATATGAGCTCCTAGATTTCATTCATGTTGAATATAGTTGAGAAAAGCTCTAAAGGCAGTCTGAGGTTTACGCCTCTGTAGCAAATTATTTATAAAGAACTAGTCAGTCACATCATTACTTTTCAGAACCACCTCGAGCATATTCCTAAGAGTTGTCTGGGCTCTCCACACATGAGAGAGTTTCAGGAAAGAATGAGCTTTGGAATTTACTATTATTTAGCTTGGGTAAACTCATCAAAGATCAATTTAACCTAAAAAAATTTTATTATCTTTCAATATAATATATTAATGAAATTGTCTAACAGTTACTATTTTGTGGTTTTAAGATGCTGAATTTCGACAAATACTAACATTTGATAAGAGAAGTAGTCTTAATTTTTGCAGGTCTGAGGGACATGTGGTCCACCCACCACTAGACTAGAGGTCCCTGCAAATTCAAATGAATGCACCAGAAAAGCAAGTAATACAAATGTGCAGAAGGCACATAATTCAAAATAAAAACTTATAAACAATGAACTGACCAAATAAAATATGTTGACAAGCCAAATTTAGCCGACTGGTCAATAGTTGAAAACCTCTACTACAGAGATCCTAATGTTTACACCTTTATGTATTAATACTGAGTAAACTGAGAGCTCTATAGCTGTACAGATTTATCTCCTTTTTCTAGGATTACTTTTAATCACTTCTGGCTTGGCTTTAGTAGTCATCCTTGCCTGAGGCACATTATAAAAATCAGATTTATATAGCACATTGTTGTTTTTAATCTAAGAATGCTGCATGTTCAGCACTTTATAATTAAAAACTTTACATACATTATCTCATTTACTAGTAATGTCTGCGACAAGGTTATAGCCTGGGTTTTTTTTTTTTTATTCCTGGTCAATTCTGTCATTTATGAAAACATTTGTTGAGTGTGGTTTATGAAAGCTGCAAATTCCATTACCAAAACAAAACAAATGAATGAACAAACAAAAAAACACAACCAAAGCAGAAACTCTTAAAGAGACTACTTGTTTTGCTAACATTAAAAAAAAATTTTTTTAACTCAAAGCAAAGTGGATATGGAAGGAACCTACCTTAACATAATAAAAGCTATATATGACAAACCCACAGCTAACATCATACTCAATGGTGAAAAGCTGAAAGCTTTTCCTCTAAGATCAGGACAAGGATGCTCACTTTCACCACTTTTGTTCAACATAGTATTAAAAATCCTAGTCACCACAATTAGACAAGAAAAAGAAATAAAAGGCATCCAAGTTAGAAAGGAAGAATTTAAGCTGTCATTACTTGCAGATCATTTGATATTATACATAGAAAACCCTAAAGACACCACCAGAAAACCATTAGAACTAATAAATGAATTCAGTAAAGTTGTAGGACACAAATTAAAATACACAAATTGATTATATGTCTAGACACTAATTATGAGTTATCAGAAAGAGTAATTAAGAAATGAATCCTATTTATATTTATATCAAAAAGAATAAGACACTTAAAAATAAATTTAACCAAAAAGATGAAAGACCTTTGCACTGAAAACTATAAAACGCTGATGAAAGAAATTGAAGACAACACAAATAAATGGAAAGATACCCCATACTCATAGAATGGAATAATCGATATTGTCAAAATATCCATACTGGCCTAAGCAATCTACAGCTTTAATGCATTCCCCATGAAAATAACAATGGCATTTTTCACAGAACTAGAACAAAGAACTCTAAAATTTGTATAGAACCACAGAAGACCTTGAATAGCCAAAGCAGTCTTGAGATAGAAAAATTAAGTTGAAGGTATCACACCCCCTGACTTCAAACTATACTACAAAGCTACAGTAATCAAAACAGTATGGTACTGGGATGAAAGCAGACACATAGATCATTAATATACAACAGAGAGCCCAGAAATAAACTCATGTATATATGATCAATTAATTAACCAATAACACACAATGGGGAAAAGACAGTCTCTTCAATAAATGGTGTTGGGAAAACTGGACCAGCTTACATGCAAAAGAATGAAACTGGATCACTATCTTACACCACATACGAAATGAATTCAAAATAGATTAAAGACTTCAATGCAAGACCTGAAACCATAAAACACAAGCAGTAAACTCTTTGACATCAGCTTTAGCAATATTTTTTTGGACCATACTCTTCAGGGAAGGGCAACAAAAGCTATAATAAACAAATGAGACTGCATCAAACCAAACAGCTTCTGCACAGCTAGGGAAGCCATCAACAAAATGAAAATATAATCTAATGAATGGGAGAAGATATGCATAAATCATACATCCAATATGGGGTTAATGTCCAAAATATATAAAGAACTTAAACAACTTAAAACCAAAAAGACAAACAACCCAATTAAAACATGAGCAGAGGACTTGAATAGACATCTTTCCAAAGAAGACAGACATGTGGTCAATGTCTGTTGATGCTGATCTGTTCAACATCACTAATTATCAGGGAAACACAAATGAAAACTATAATGAGATATCACCTCATACCTATCAGATTGGCTATTATCAACAAGACAAAAAATAAAATGTTGTTAAATATGCAGAGAAATGTGAACCCTTGTACACTGTTGACGAGAATGTAAATTAGGGTGACCACTATAGAGAACAGTAGGGAGGTTCCTCAAAATATTAAAGATACCCATATCATATGACCCAGCAATTCCACTCTTGGGTATTTACCCGAAGAAAATAAAAACATCAATTCAAAGAGATATATGCATCCCTATGTTCATTTCTGCATTAGTTATAATAGCCAATATGAGAACCTAAGTGTCCATTGATGGACAAATGTATCGATAAAGAAGATGGGGTACACACATATACACAAAATTGAACACTACTCAAACATAAAAGGAATGAAATCTTGCCGTTTACAACAACATAGATGGACCTAGAGGGTATTATGCTAAGTGGAACAAGTCAAACAGAAAAAGACAAATACCATATGATTTCACTTATACGTGGAATCTAAAAACCAAAACAAATGAACAAAAAATGCAAAACAGAAACAGACTCATAGATAAAAGGGAAAAACTGTCGGTATCATAGTGGGGAGAGGTTGGGGGCAGGTGAAATAGGTCAAGGGGATTATGAGGTACACACTTCCAGTAATAAAATAAATAAGTCATGGGGATATAACATGTAGCATGGTGAATATAGTCAATAATTTTGTAGTAACTTTATATGATGATAAATGGTAGCTAGATTTAAATTGGAGATCATTTTGTAATATATAAAAATACCAAATCACTATGCAAAATTAATAGGATAATGTATGTCAGGGCGTCTGGGTGGCTCAGTCAGTTGAGCACCTGACTTCGGCTCAGGTCATGATCTCTCCCTTTCAAAAATAAATAAACATTAACAAAAAAATAGGATATTGTATGTCAATTATATTTCAATAAAAATAAATATGTGATAGGAAAAAAATCTGAGCCAATTTCTTTCTTAATCTCCCCTAAGTCAACATCTTTCATTCTTAATAAGGAACACTTATTATATATCACATGTGAAATGTTGTTTGATGAAAAATACTTAAAATATTTTACTGCAAGAAAAAAAAAATATCAAGGAGAAAAACTACTAGAGGTAAGCATCCCATAATAAAACATTGAGAATGACAAACCTTGAAAAATTATAACTTCTATTTACCTAAAATCTAAACAAGTAAAGCTCAGCTGACTGGACTTTCTCTAGCACATTCTCTGCCCTTTCATGAAAAAGACAAATGGCAAATAAATATGCTGATTTTAGAGATTTAATAATGAATCACAGGATCTCTGCAATTCAATCCAATTCTCTTCACCTATAATTAAAATACTACAAAATGATAAATAGGTTTCAATTAACTAGACTATCTCCATTAATGCAAAGTGGGAATTGTACCAGCTGCTCTGAAAGAGAAATCTTCACAAGATCCCAAATTCCTTTCAAGATAATACACATACTTTAATCTGTACTTCAGCCATATCCTTAAATCGTTGTAAACTGGAAACCAGAATTTTTGCCAGCAGATGCCCAGTTCCTATGCATAAATTCTTCTTTGTAATCAAGCATCCTATAAGACCTAAACCCAGACATTGAATTTCTAGAAAAATAAAAGAAAAAAAATAATAAAATTAGTGGTTTTAAATCTCAAAACTAAAGAAAAAATTTGAAGACACCCAGCCAATAGCTAAAGGCTTATACAAAATCTATCCTAAATCCTGGGGTGCCTGGCTCAGTCAGTTAAGCATCCAACTCTTGATTTTGGCTCAGGTCATGATCTCACCCACAAGATCGAACCCTGCATAAGGCTCTGCACTGACTCTGCACTGACAGCAGAGAGCCTGCTTGGGATGCTGTCTGCCCCTCGCCGGCTCGCCCCTCCCTGCCGTTCCAAAATAAATAAATAAACATTAAAAAAAATCTATCCTAAGAGTGCCTGGGTGGCTCAGTCGGTTAAGCATCCAACTTCGGCTCAGGTCATGACCTTGTGGTCCATGGGTTCGAGCCCTGCGTCGGGCTCTGTGCTGACAACTTGAAGCCTGGAGCCTGCTTTGGATTCTGTGTCTCCCTCTCTCTCTGTCTCTCTGTCTCTCTCTCTCAAAAATAAATAAATAAAACCATTAAGAAAATCTATCCTAAATCCTGACTTCAAATGGTACCAACCTTGGTCATCTGGATACATCTGAAGTGTGTGAAGTACCGAATCAATAGCACCTTCCAGGGATAATACTTGTAATGCATCAGGAAAATGTGCTAAGGAAGAAATGACTTTCAATCCACATTTCTGAATCCCAGGATTTCCAATGAACTGAAATCAAAAGGACAATTGATATTTGCTATTTAAAATGAATTATTAATACTTACTTCAGTTAAAGCCAGATACAGACTGACAAAATACAAACTAGTCCAAATAAAGATTATTACCTTTGATTTTGCCTTACATTACTAATTACTTTTTAATTATGATTAAAGATAAGAGCTACCATTTTAATACTGAGTACCTCTCCTGTGCCACACAGCATGCTAAGTACTTTACATGCATTTTCTTTTCACACGAACCTAAAGTCCATACTAATATCACTCACAATAGCAGATGAGTTTACTGGGGGTTAGAGGGGTTGCATATTCCTAAAGTCACACAGATTGTACATTGCTGAGATGAGACCAAATCAGGGATCTTGGAGCCCTTCACCTGTATACTGTGTATTTAGCCAGTAAAATGCAATACTGACACTCACCTACAGAAAATACTAATCGAGAATCTACTCTTTAAGTGTTTTATATGTCATGTCTCATTTTTACCCCTCAACAGCCTCATGTGATAGATTCACCAAATTTCAAAGATATGGGAACATGAAGAGCTCAAATCACAAAGCTAGTATGTGTCAGGTCTAGGACTTTAATATAAATGTGTCTCCCTTAAAAACTCAGGAGCCAAAAACAAAAACAAAAACAAAAAAGAAGAAGACGAAGAAGAAAAAGAAAAGAAAGCACAGGAGGTTAATCACTACCTCTTCCAACTTTTTAATCTCAACTCTTCCAGATGATTTGACATCATTTACAGGTATCCTAATACAGGCCACTTCTTTTTCCAAACTATCCTACTTATTAACTAAGAAGAAACAGTCAATACACTTTCCAACCATGGACAATCACAGTTACACCTTCTCTCTTAAAAGCCCGTGACATATAGCTAACTCTTATATGGGATGGGCCATCTCTGCTTTTCCATAATGTTTTCCATGATATGAATGCCCACCTAATAGCTTTCCTTTCAAAAATTACAATGCTATCCCTCACAGCACTTTTGTTTACACAGACACTGGTTTCATGGTAATCTCTACTCCAAATGTGTGATTGGCACTACTGTGGGTATACACCACGGAGCTGAGAGTTTCAAGTCAGATCTCAAGCTCTGTTACAGCTTTTTCAACCAAAACCATCTACCCTCCAACCTTTCTCACTTCCATACTGTCAACGAACAGACTTTCATTCCTTTCCAATCTAGTCCTCCAATGCTTCTCAATTGTCCTTATTCAGCATCTTTTTTTCTTTATAGGGTATGAGGAGAAGCATCATTTTGTCATCCTGTGCCTTTCTCTTCCACCCTAATTGCTCAGCTTGGACATCAGTTCACCTATCATTTCAACAACACACTCATATCCTTGCCCCGCTTCATACTCTTTCCTGTCATTGTTTCCATCTTACCAACTCTCTGGGTAGCAATTTGGAGCCAGTTAAATTTAGGTTTAAATTCTGCCTCTTTCACTTAATAGTTCCATTAAAAATTAATGAAATAACATTTACTCAGAAGTGGTATTTACTCAGAAGGTATTATTCAAGAAATGAAAAGAAATTCAAAGTAGTTCAAAGTGAAGCTGGAGGGATGGCTCATCTGTCTCTGCCTCCTCACCTTAAACTGATCCTAAAAATCGAGGGTTGTTATGAGGATGAAATGAGATGACTCACTGTCTGTTCAACAAACCCTGAGTGATGGCCACGGTTCAGGCCTTGGGATAACCACCCTCCTCATAGATGAAAAACTTCTAACAGGAGACAGAATGTCCCTTAATTGGTCTTCCATTCCATCAAGCAACCATTTCTCCTCCATTTCTAAACTTATTAATAGAAACATCTACACCCACTATCTCCACATTCTCCCTACCCCTTAATTTCATATAATCAGACTTCTGTCCTTACCACTCTGAATTAAAACCATTCAGAGAAAAAAGTCCTTTAACAACCAAACTGCTGCTTTTTCCTCCCTTGATTTCCATGACATGGTACACCCCTAATTATTCTCAAACTTTAAAACCATTCATTTGCCCATCTCCTTTACAATCTCTTCTTTCAATGTCAAACTTTGTCCAAAGTTCTTTTCTTAAAACCCTTCTATTTATGGATGGGACTTTGTACACTAACATGGTTCATGTCACCGTAACAACAATAGCGACAACCACAACAATAATGCCAAAATCTATGCAGCACTCGCTATGTGCCAGAGATCCTTTTAAGCACTTCTTATATATTAACCCATGTAATCCTCATAATAACCCTATAATGTAGAAACACCATGATTAGCCCTATGTCATTGATGAAAAAAATTGAGACTCGGAATCCTTTAAGCAGATAACTCAGAGCACAAGTTTAAAGTCTCTTAAGCTCTAAGCCCACATTACTCTATGCTTGACGCTAGTATCTTAAACTCGGATGTTCAAAGCTAAACGTTTATTAACTCATCAGGAAAACAGAAAAAGGAAAATGTTAGATTGTAGACTGAACTTTCTGTGTGATTAATAGTACCACCATTCCTACTTCCTAGGCAGGGCCAGCCTCCTGCGTACGCACCTGCGCAGCCATAGTTCTCTGTGCTTCCAAGGGCCCCACACTCGGTATAATGCTCTGCTACCACCGTCTTGAAATTCTTAGTTTTTAAGCAAGGAGTCCTGCATTTTCATTTTGTTCTGGGTCCCACAAATCAGGTAGCCAGTCCTAACCTCAAAATGCATCATAGGCTTATTTTTTTACGCTAAAAATTAAATCAAAAAGATATTTATAAAGCATACATATTTGTTCTTAATACCATCCCTCTAACAAGTTTCTACTCAACTATTGGTTCTGCTACCTTAAACTCCTCTAATCTTGAACTATTTATTTCAGGTACAGTTGTATGATGACTAACGACTCCCTTACATCAGGAAACCTGTGATTGGTCCATGCAAAGAGAATGACAGCTTCACATTATTACATACGATGGAGCGCAGATAAACTGTTGGATAATTTAAAATAGTGGTATTTGACTTCTGACCGATTCGTAAATTTGAAAATATTTATACAGGGGCACCTGGGTGGCTCAGTCAGTTAGGCTTCCAACTCTTGATTTCAGCTCAGGTCATGATCTCACAGTTCGTGAGACCAAGCCCCACACTGTCAGCCCAGAGCCTGCTTGGGATTCCCTCTTTCTCTCCCTCTCTCTCTCTGCCTCTCCCCCACCACCAAATAAACTTATAAAAGTATGTTACATGTATATATTTATATTTACAAGCCTACACTAGTCTTTTCTTTCAGTTATCAAATGTTCTGTCTTGAAAATAGTGATATAATGTATTGCTGTTCAAATGGAAATTAAAATCAGTTTACTAGTTTATACTTAGCAATGTTATCCGAATGAAATTTTTGGAAATGCCAGTGGAAGGACACATACAGATGTTAAACAGAAACATCTTATTGCCTATGCCCCACAATTTTCCAAGTTTTTCAGAAAATACATAAATAATTAAAATGGTTTCCTCAATGAGCTAGCTAGCCAGCTCAAGTCACCTGGTTCAAAAATAGTCTCTTTCCTAGCTGCCAGCTACGTCAACTGCAATTCAAGAAAACTTCCCAGAAAAAATAAAAATATGGAATGTATAGCTAAAAAGAAGACACCGTAGTCCAGGACTAAAATTAAGATACAACGTAATAAAATATCTGGATTTCAAGAAAAAGAATCCTTTGGTATCCAGGTGAAAATATCACTCATTTTAAAGTGAGAAAAAAAAATCAAGCTGGTTTTAGACTTTTCCCCTAAAACATTCAGCACTAAAAGACAGTGAAATGCCTACAAGTTTTTAAAGAAAATGAACCCCAATATTTTACACCCAACCAAACTGTTTTTTCAAGAGTTCAAATATAAAGCATTTGAACAACAGATTTGAACTTCAGTCTGAATGTTACTGGAGTTTTATATATATCCAAACATAAATTCACTTTAATAAATACTTTCCAGGGCTCCTGGGTGGCTTAGTCGGTTATGTGTCCAACTTCAGCTCAGGTCATGATCTCCTGGTTCATGGGTTCCAGCCCCACACTGGGCTCTCTGCTGTCAGTGCAAAGCCTACTTCGGATCCTCTGCCCCCCTCTCCCTCCCTCTGCCCCTCCCCTGCTCTTGCTCTCTCTCTTTCTCAAAAGTAAAAAAATAAAAACATTAAAACATTAAAAAAATAAAAACAAATAAATAAATAAATACTTTCAATAGTCTTTGCATTGTAACCTTAGTTGAATCTCAAATTCTATCTAATTGGGAATTCTGCTTTCCAAGAATAGACTTACTTTTAAAGGTGATTCGTTTCAGGTGTCTGCGGTATTTGGGCCCAAAATCTATGATGCTTTGTAACATTTATTCAGAGTGAGACATGCAATCACAGAATTTTAGAGCTAGAGAAATACTTATGTTCCTCTTTTAGAGTATTTTTTTTTCCTCAAAAGTGGTGAGGAATTAGGGGAATAACTTTTAGGAATTAAAAACAGGGGAGGTTTTTAAAACTAAAACACTGTCACTTCTATTTCCCCCTGACCTTAACTCCCTGCCTCCAAATGACAGTCGCTGTTTAGTGAGATGCCTTGTCATTGCTCAGCTGTTGAAATGGCGGAACACATAGGGGAGGCAGTGGTAGGCTTCTCAACCACTGCTTCTGGAAGTAGCAAGCAAAAGAAAGGAAGACCTGGGAGCTGAGTGCTTTTCTTGGCATCACGGTATTTACTGACAGGGTGGGGTCTCCTGATCGCTGACTCCTTCTACTATATCACACTTATAGTCAATAACTTTAGAAAAGATGGGCTACCCAGAATCACAGTTACCTGTAAAGTCGTTCTGGTACCTCTTGCTTCTCACCACCATATACCATGAATAAAATTAACCACCCCCTCCTCTACACGCCTATTGTCCATGAAGCCAGTATAGTTCGTAAGTCCCAATGCAGAACATGTGGTTTATGCATGGCTGTTGTTATTCCCCTCACCCAACTGTAAGATCCAAGACAGAAGGGCACAAATCATGTTCATTTTTGTCTTCCCAGTGCCTAACACAGTTCCTTCCACATACTTGTTTTCATCAAATATTTCTGGAATTGAATTCAAGCCATTATATTGCTATACTCAAAAATCATACTAAGGTTTCAGTACAAATGACTCAAATATATCATAGACAATTACATTATAAAGTTCAGTTTAAATTGAATTGTTAAAGGAGATCTCTCTACAGGCTATTCTGATTTATGACATTTTTCAAAGTATACTAAATCACAAGGAATCATTTCCATTAATCACCTTGACTGCTCTCTTCCTCTCATGAAAACATTAACTCTAATCATTCTTTACATCTTTACTCTTGTATCTTTTATAAAGACCAATTCATCTTACATTAAGCCTCCAAACCATCTTAATTCCATCAATTCCTTTTGCATTTCACAATGTAAATTTAATTCCCTGCTTTTTTCATACTTAGTATGATTGTTGATTATAGTAAGTATATTATTGCAAATGTAGATAGATATGTAAATATATGTAATACATGTAAATGTATATAGATATGTAAATATCTAAAAATGGGCAGAAACAATGCACACCGAACCATTTCAGAGGTTATCTCTGAGGAGAGCAATCAAAGTGAGCCCAGGCAATCGAAGAAGCTTTTAATGTTGTGCCCTGTGTCTTCATGGACTGAACCTTTCAGACCAGAAAAGACCCAAAAGGAAGACAACAGCAGCCACAGTTCCTGACATCACTCATGAGGCTTAGCTTAACATCTAGCTCTTTAGTTCTCTCTCTGATTGAGTAGACTGGAGTGGATTTATGTTACCAGCAATCTAAGGAACCTGTCCACATGTGTGGTCAATAGTACACTCCCCTCAGCTGGAATGGTACATCTCTTCACACCTTGCATCCCTATTGGCATCTTACATCTCCACCCACATAACTTCCTACTATCATAGTAAACAGAAGATGGAAAACTGAAACTGAAACAGCCCTTCTATTTCTCCAAATCCCATAGTCCAGGTAATGGTATAAAGGCAGAAAACTTATATTGTACATACCCTGTTCAACGCTGCTAGGACCAGTTTGTGAATATCATTCCTGAAACACTGTTTTTTAACCATATGTAGCTTATGTTGATATTCTGTATCTTCCTTGGACTCTTCTGGCATGCCTAAATAAGTAAACAAATAAATAATAAGTTTCTCATAAAGATTTAGGCTGAGCAGATTGTCACTTCCTAGAAGTGATCATAATTAACCTAACAATACATACACATGTTGTACTATTTTCTAATGCATAGTTCCTTATCAAAGAAATAACCCTTATCTTTACAGAAATTATAAAAAGTTTATCATTGAATGTAAAATAGATGCAACGTGTGTGGGTGTTTACTGAATTTAAAGTGGCAAAAGCTACTACCTGGAGAGGTTTTCTAGAGCAAACAATACTTTTTTTGTATGAATACTCTGTATTCATACAAGATTTTTATGCAACAATGGACAGCTTGAGAAAAGCTCAGTTATTTGGGCTACAACATAAAAAGGTCAGATATGAAATGCAGACATAAAAGAACAGCTGGAACAACAGTGAAAAGAAAAAAGATTTCAGTTTCAGCGTTATGGTGGTAAAGAGCATGTACTTTTGTTAAAAGTCCTCTAAGGCTGTGTAATAGTATTAAGTTACTCACAGGAAACATATTCCTTATTAAGCTACATGGTAATTAAACTATCCTAAAACTGTTAAAAAATAAGAAGTAAAAAAATAGTGGTTACAAAATTGATAATACATACTACAATTATTATGAATGGATGATGTCTCCAAAACCTATGCCTACAGAAATAATTATTAATAAGCAGTTCTTTATATAATCTTTCACTTTAATAATCTGTATTAACAAGGGGCACCTGGGTGGCTCAGTCAGTTAAGCGTCTGACTTCGGCCCAGGTCATGATCTCGTGTTTCTTGAGTTCCAGCTCCATACCAGGCTCTGTGCTGATAGCATGGAGCCTGGAGCCTGCTTTCGATTCTGTGTCTCCCTCTCTCTCTACCCCTCCCCTGTGCTCGCTCTCTCTCTCTTAAAAATAAACATTAAAAAAGATTTTTAAAATAATTTTTATTAACACAAACTATTAACTGGCTGCATATATAGCTTTTCATTTACCTAACAACAACAACAAAAAAAAAACTTAAATGCTAACTACATGCCAGAGCTGTTGCTACATGTTGGGAATAACACAATGAATAACAAAGGCTGGGTGGATCTCCACCCTCCAGGAGCTTTCAGTCCTCATTTTAGAATATATTCAGACAGGTTCAGACATTCACTACAGCTGTATGACCTTAGGCAAGTCGCTTAAACTCTCTCTGCCTTATTTTCAGTAACCAAGCCCACGTTAATTTCTGAAACGGCCGATTACATCGCAAGCAGATGTAACCACTAAGAGGAGGCCTGTTGAGTAATAAAAACTTTATCACATGTAATAAGTCTTAATAAACATCCTTCTTACATTAAGACCAAATGAACATTACCATAAATTTCATCTCTGGTCTTCGTTATATCACTTGAGTTTCTACTATCCATAAAGGATATAATTTCCTCTCCATGTAACAGGCCTTTAAATTGTACATACTGCAAAATTTTGAGGGCAGGATCCATAACCTAATCATCTCCAGATCACCAAGAGTTCCAAGCGTAGTGTTTTAGATCTGTTATTCAATGTATGCTTGTTGCACAAATGTATATATAAAAGTGCCTACTCAGGAGTCAGGCTGCATAGGTTGAATACCTGACTCCATTATATAAGTTGTGACCTTAAAATCTCTACTTCTCATGCTTGTTTCATCATCTGTAAAATGGCACACACACAAAAACAGGTATCTGCCTCATGGGTTGCTATGAGAATTTTAAAAATTTATACACATAAAGCACTTCGAACAATGCCTGACACATTTTAATTCTTCATGTTTTTCAGCATATTGTTACTAACTACAAATGAATGGGGTGTTTTACAGTTTTCATATCATCCTAAGCCATCTCCTGATTAAACAAATTCAGTTTCTCTTAATGTTCTTTCAGATGTGGTTTTATACTCATAATCATCTTCCTCTATATAATTCCCAATTTGCATAAGTCCTTTCTTAAAGAATTTTACATTATTCCTTCTAGATCTGACACCAAGTCAAGAAAAATAACCAACGCAATATTTTATTAAAATAGCTGTCTTATCATTTTATTAAAGCCACAGAGTCAGGCACCTGGGTGGCTCAGTCCATTAAGCATCTGACTTCGGCTCAGGTCATGATCTCGCAGTTTGTGGGTTCAAGCCCTGTGCTGGGCTCTGTGCTGACAGCTCAGAGCCTGGAGCCTGCTTCAGATTCTGTGTCTCCCTCTCTCTCTCTGTCCCTCCCCCGCTCACGCTCTGCATCTCAGAAATAAATAAACATTAAAAAAATGTAAAAAAAAAATTAGACTTCCATTTTAAGCTCAGTCCACATTGATAAAAAAATAAAATGAAGAGAGAAATTATATCAACTCTGATCTTGTACCCCTGAAGGGTAATAGGTAAAGTTGCTAAAAGTTCTGTTTTTGCACATATGCTTTCTACTATTTCATTCAAAGAGATAGTTGAAGGTTTACTCTCATCCTGGTTTGTGTTAGTAGCTGAAATAGAACAGGAAGACCTAGTTTCTGCCTTTCTCGAGCCCAATGCTTAGCTTTAGAACACATATGTAAATAAACTATTATAGTGGTTAACAAAATAGAGGTGTGTGCAAACAATAAAAGGGAAAGAAGAAGTAATGACCAAAAGAAATGAAGTCAGGTGCCCAAGATTTGTAGAAACTATAAGGAGTTTGGGTAGAGTAAAATGAAGTTTACTTCATCTTAAAAAATGAAGAAACTGGAGGGACTCCTGGGTGGCTCAGTCAGTTAAGCATCCACGATCTTGTGGTGTGTGAGTTTGAGCCCCACCCCAGGCTCTGTGCTGACAGCTCAGAGCCTGGAGCCTGCTTCGGATTCTGTGTCTCCCTCTCTTTCTCTGCCCTCCCCTGCTCGTGCTCTGCCTCTCTTTCTCTCAAAAATAAGTAAACATTAAAAAAAACAAATCTTACAAAGCTACCGGGTCAATCACTTCAGTAACTTATTGTTCCAAAAAAGAGGAAAAATTGAAAACTACTACATTGAAAGAAGTTTAAGAAACCTAACAGCCCATATGCAATATGTGGGCCTGAACTGGACACTGAATTATATAAATTTGCTATAACACACACCTTTGTTACAATTAAGACAATCTGAATATGGGCTAGTTAATAAATGAACTGAGATATTATAGGCACCTACCTCAACTTAACATGCTCAAACCAGAATCATATTCAACCTCAAAACTACTGGGGTACTGATACTATAGTTAACTCATTGATACATAGAATGGTTAAGATACAGTATAGCAAATTATGGTGTAGTATGGTATAGTAATACATAGTAATACGGTATGGGAGCATAGAATAAAGTAGATAACGATAAAGAAACGTATTTATATAATGATATGTTTATAAATGTGTCAACAAATATGTGTTTCTACACATGAAATACAACCCTAAAATTATAAAATTATTTCCAAGGGTACCCATTAATACATCTAAACATTATAAGAAAATCACTTAATTGACCTTTTAAATACATAAGTTCACATATCTAATGATTATTGCTATCAATGTGGCTTCAGAGTCAATTCTAAAAACAATAAAAAAATTATCTTCAAAAAATGTTTTAATGTTTATTTATTTTTGAGAGAGAGAAAGATAGAGTGTGAGTGGGGCAGGGCAGAGAGAGAGGGAGACACAGAATGGAAGCAGGGTCCAGGCTCTGAACTGTCAGCACAGAGCCTGATGCGGGGTTCAAACTCACGAACTGTGAGATCATGACCTGAGCCGAAGTCGGACGCTTAACCTACTGAGCCACCCAAGCGACCCCAGTATGATTTTTTAAAACATTTATTTATTTTTGAGAGAGAGAGAGAGAGAGAGAGAGAGAGAGAGAGAGAGGGTGTGAGTGGGGGAGGGGCAGAGAGCGAGGGAGACACAGAATCTGAAGGAGGCTCCAGGCTCTGAGCTGTCAGCACAGAGCCTGACGTGGGGCTCAAACTCACAGACTGCAAGATCATGACATAGGCCAAAGTTGAACACTTAACTGACAGCCTTGAAGGCACCCCCAAAACTTGTTTCTTAACCAAAAGAATATTTTATTAACTAACAGATTTGGTTCTGAAAGTCTTCTGCTTACCTTTAAAATTTAAAAGATTAAGGCTGGCACCTTTAAGGATGATCAAAATGGTTCTGTTTTGTTTTGTTTTTTACAATCTACAAAGTTCAAAAAAAATTGTAATAATATTTTCAAGCAAAATTATGTCTGTTAAATTATACCTTAAAAGTTGCATGACAACTATGAATAGCACATCATGATTCAATTCAAAATCTAGTAACTGAACAGCTATTTTAGTTCAATATGCCAGGGGATTAAAAACAACAACAACAACAACAACAACAACAACAACAACGATGACGACTGAAGAAAGCCCCTCCTTGAAAAAATGTATATTCTTGTACCGAGTATACTTTTATTCTTAGAAACATAAAATACGATTATGATTAAAGATAGTGGTAGATTTATGAGGATTTCATTTAAAAACAGTGCGTACAAAAAAAAAAAAAAAAAAAACCTGGGCTGAATAGGAATTTTACAGAGCAACAAAAAGTACATCCCTGATATTCAGCAGTCGGAAAGTCCTATCAAACGTATGTCCTCACTGTCTCTCAGATCCACCGTCTCCCCTGCTTCCATCGCTGGGCCCCCACCATGTCTCACCTGACCATCATGGCCTCCAACGCAATCTCCCTGGAGGAGGCTTTCTCCCTGCCAATCATCCTCCACAGCACAGCGCTTTCACTATAAACTGCAGACTTGTTCATGACACTAAAGTTTTTGAACACCTTTAATAAATCTGAACTGACTTCTGTTCAAAAAAGCCACACACTTGCTCAGTGCTGTGGTCAGGCCCTTAACCTCAGGCCTCCGCCACTCCTTCCACATTCATCCACAGACACTGATCTCCTCACACCTTACTCACCCAAGACCATGTGCACTCTGTCCTTCCGCCTGAAGGGTCCTGCCCAACCTTCCTACCTGGTCAGCTTCACACACCCTTCAACTTCAAATATCTCAATCTTGACCTACTCCTTTGATTAAATTACTTGTGCCTCCACCAATATTCTCACAGCCTTTTATACCTATGGCAGTAACAGCTCTGCTCATACTGTCTGGTAATTATCTATTTACATATCCATCTACCTCTAAGCTCCAATAATAGTACCATAATGCCTTCTTCATTCATTTTTCATCATTGGGCAGCCATCACAATATTTAGAACAAAGGAGGTTCTTAATAAATATATACTGAATGAATGGAGGAGCAGTTGTTTTAAATGGGCTTTGGGGGTGCCTGGGTGGCTCAGTCAGTTAAGTGTCTGACTTCAGCTCAGGTCATGATCTCGCCATTCGTGAGTTCAAGCCCTGCGT
Source organism: Panthera tigris (assembly GCF_018350195.1). NCBI lineage: Eukaryota > Metazoa > Chordata > Mammalia > Carnivora > Felidae > Panthera > Panthera tigris. The sequence continues at coordinate 67,229,791 of NC_056666.1, read as the reverse complement.
CGGGTTCTGTGCTGAGAGCTTGGAGCCTGGAGCCTGCTTCAGATTCTGTCTCCATCTCTCTGCCCCTCCCCTGCTCACATTCTGTCTATCTCTCTGTCTCTCAAATATAAAACATAAAATAAATTAAAATAAATAAATACAAAATAAACAGGCTTGGAAGGACAAGTGAGGTCACAACAGATGTAAGCAGGGGGAAAAGGGGAGAGAACAGAAGCTAGTGAGGTTAATAAATAAAAGCCACAGGGTTATATTTGAGAAAGATTCATTCAACCACAGAGTAAAAGAAGGACCGGAAAGAGGCAAAAGAGAAAGTGTGAAAATTAGTTAGCTATGTTTATAGTTCAGACAAGAAGCAAAACAAAACTTGGATGGCAACAGAAATAGAAAAAATGATCAGAGGTTGACACTCTCCTTGGAAGCAAAGCTCCATACTTTATATTATAGTGATTGCTTGTATAAATAAATTATCCAATTTTCTTATAAATTAATCTGACCCTTCCACATCATCATTTTTCCTCTCTTTTTACTTTTGGATTAGTGGGAAGATTTGCTTTTGGTTGAGCAAAGCTGGTCCTTTCATTTTTGCCTAGGAAGTTGGTATTTCAGAAAATGTCAAAAAAATCCATTGAAATTGCCATCTCTTCCCATATCCATTATGTGACTTACCTGGAACTATAAAATGTAAAACAGCTCGAAGTGCCTCCAGCTGCACTGATAATGATGCCTCATGATATTTCATAACTGCTATTATTTTGGGGGCCACTACTACCATTGTATCCATGGAAGCATTACTGGAAATATAAGATTGAAACGCTTATTAAAAGTACAACCTTATTCCATTGTACAAACACCCAGTTGAAACAAGTGCAGGAAAACAGAACCATTCTATTTTACCAGAAAAGGCGATATGGAAATGTATTTGCATTCAGTAATATGAGCACACCTATTTTAATTATTATTTAATTAAACCCTGACCTCAAGAAGTGGAATTCCTAATAACCTGGGAATTCTTTTATTTAGTTTCACAAGACACATCTCCCTTCTGATCTGCACATGGGTCACTGGCAACAACCCTGAAAAAGTAGGTGTTATTATCTGCATTTTCCAGATGAAGAGTTTAGGCTGACAGAGGTGACGTATCAAGGTCCTATAACTAGAATGTGACAGAGCCAGGACTGGAACACAAAAACTGTCTGAGCTCCAAGGTCAGGGATCTTTAGAGCATACTAACCTGCCTCTTCCAAATTAACACCACTGGACTCCCTGTATGGTATTCTTAATTAGTTTCATTTGCATTGAAGTCTTAAGTTTCTCTAAGGTATTTTGGCTATTCTTTCTCTTCCATATGAAGAAATGCCACTGGATTAGATTTCAGTAGGTACTACAAACTGTAAAACAGGCAGGCCTTGCTTTGCACAGTGCCATGTTAACTGAAACCTGTGCATTACTCCAACCAAGCCCTCACTTCGCGTGGTTCTGTGGTCACGGCAAGCTTCTCTTGTTTGGTCATCCCACTTCATTCACTCTCCTCTAACCACTGTGCCCTTACTCATCCCTGCCACTGCATTATCACACAGTATTTATTGTAACTGTCTCTTTACACATCAGTCTCCCCAACTAGAAAGTGGGTTTTTTAGTGGCACGCCCACTGTCATAGTTATCTTCGAATCCCCAGGACTAAAACTGTATATTTTACCTATGAGGAAACAGCCAGAAGCATTAATTGCACATAAACTACAGAATCTCAAAGGGTAGATTATTCCATGGTGTTTGCCTCATTTATAAAGGTTTGCACACTTCCGGGACCATAAAAATCATCATTGGAGATCAACTTTAAATTTAAATATTCAATAGCAACATTTAAATAAAAGAAATATGACTCAAAGATATGATATATATAAACATAAATAAATTAGCTGGATGGATGTTAAAAACTACATAACTTATTCCTTAAGAGCCTACCAATGTGCTACATACATTTTACCATGCTATTTGCATTTCATTTATTCATATTTAATAACAGTATTAATAATAATAGCTGTGATTTATTGAGTGCTTACAATGTATAGGCATTATCTTAACTTTGTAAGAAGTAAGTGATTTAATATTTACGTTATAAACTTACAACTGATGAGGTTATTACTATTTATCCCTCTTTACCAAAGAGGAACCTGATGTTTAGACATCAAATGGCTGGCTCAAATTAGTGGGAAAGCCAGGACACAAAATCATTTTCTACTGCAACATTTGTGCTAATTATTTTTTCTTTTACACATTACAGTTTCCTAGAGAGCTTATTTTTTTGTTTGAGATTCACACATATTAGGCCAAAGTTACCTCACATTCTTTGGCCTAATAAAATGCAAAAAGGCACTGAGCGTATCCTGCAGTAGGCACCTTCTGTACATAATTCAGTTTTAGCCTTTTAAACAGGTTTTTCTTAAGCCCCCCACTCACCACTCTACCCCCCAACCCTGCCCTATCATCCACCCCCAGATCTGGTCCTGTTGTGCCTCTAACCAACCATGGAATCTTAACATCTTTGGAGTTCCCAGCTAAGGAATGAGAGCAGGAAGAGAAGACCAGGTTAATTCAAATGAAAGAATCGCAATAAATATTTGTTGTGAAAAAAACAGAAGCCATATCCTGATTTTATCTCATGCCTTTCATACACAATAATTTGAAAAACTGATTGTACAACTGCTATTTTCCAAAATGTGGTCAGCACCAAGCACAAAGTACAAAAGCCAATTTAACATGTTTCTACAATCTCTGCCATCCCTTTCCACAGTCAGATAAAATAAGTCTACAGTATTGGTGATATAAGATTATATTCCACAATGTTTCAATCTGCAAATGTCTTATGTTTTTCTTTTAACTCTTAGAAATATGCTTGAAACATTGATATATTCCTGGCCCAACCTTATATATTCTGCATAAGTTCATGAATCTGTATTACCTTCCTTCAAAAAGATGATTTAGCATTTTACAGCCGCTTTCTGCAACCTCAGGAGAATGTATATGCTTCTGCATTAACTCCAATACATTCAGGTATATTCCTTTTGACAAGAGGATTTTTCTGAAATTAACTATAAAATGTTTTTAACGTTACTCATAGAAATAAAAGCACACTTTCATAATTCTGCAGTAGACACAAAATGCTAAGATAGTCCAAATTCATAGAAAAGTACCTGTAGAATTTATATTTCATTGCAACTTAAAGATCATTAATGTTTATCTTTCAAATATGCACCATTTTCAATTTTTCACACTTATTCACAATTTCAGTTGAGGTTTTGATTTTTAAAGTTTTATTCATAGACAAGACTGGTTCCAACATAATCCTATCCATGTGAAAGGAGTGTTTTTGCAGGAAAATATTTTAAAATAATGCCCTCCAAAATAAGAATGAAAGTTGCATTTCATTCTAATATTTATAACAGTGTCACAAAATAACCGCACTTACACAGACTTACTAGGCATGTTAGACACTAGTGAGCTGGGAATAAGTCATAGGTGCATGCGGGTACTGACCATCCACTCAAACCTTGCGGGGGCAGGGGGAGTAGGGTGGGACAGGGGCTGGAACCATGTCAGGCTGCCTTCAGCCTTGAGCTACCTTCTCCATTCATCCCAGCGACTGTACAAACATTATTTATAGGTACACCATCATGTGCAAAAGGACGGAAAGCACTGACAAAATTATTACATAATTTCACAAAGCAATGCCAAAGCTTAATAAATATGCTTTACAACTGATTTTATACTCTATGTGGGAAGATAACTATATCCCAGCAATAATGATTACAGAATAATTTTTCTTTGTTATAAACTTCCTTCACTAAATGCACATTATCTTATACTGTCTATTTAAGTATAAACTGTCTTGAAGACTCTGTGTAAATATCATTCCGACATTACACACTGCAGGTCAACACTCTGAAAGTGGCAGGAAATGAAACTTAGATTAAGTACCACAGAGGGTCCCGACTTCAGATGGCTCGACCAACGATTTTTTGACCTCTGTGATGGTGTGAAAGTGATACACGTTTAGTAGAATCCATACTTCAAATTTTGAATTTTGATCTTTTCTCAGGCAGAGTACAATACTCTTTCTTAATGCTGGGGAGTGGCTGCAAGCCACAAAATAACAAGAGTAAACAACCGATGCACTTACACTCTACCTCTCATCCTGTTTTTCACTCTCAGTACAGCATTCAGTAAATTACGTGAAACATTCAACACTTTGTTATAAAACAGGCTTCACGTTAGATGATTTTGCCCAACTACAGGCCAACATAAGTCTTCTGAGCACATTTCAGTTCAGCAAAGCTAAACTATAACGTTCAGTAGGTTAGGTGTATTAAATGCATTTTCAACTTTCAACATTTTCTACTATGACAGGTTTATTGGACAAAACCCCATCATCATAAGTCAAGAAAGATCTGTATTTTGAAAATGAGTTATCAACCTCAAACTGGGAAAGGAAGAAATGATAGAAAATCGGGAAAAGTCAGAAATAAGTGGAATTGATATACACATTCTAAAATACTGCCAAAATCTGAAAAATTCATACCTTTTAAAGATGCCCAGAATAACACACACTAAAATATGATAAGTTGGGTTATTTTGCTTGGTCATGTCAGAAGGTTCAATAGCCCCTCCTAAAGTGGCTAACTTCTAACCAAGAGGATACTTTTAAAAGATGGAAGTCCCTCTACACCAGCAGTGCTCGCACTGCAGAGAAACTTGGAACTACTCAGAAGGCTTGCTGAAAAACAGATTGCTGGGTCTAACCCCAGAGGTTGTGATTCAGCAGGTCTGAACAGGGCCCTAGAATTTACATTTTTAACAAGTTTCCTGGAGATGTTACTGGTCCAGGCACCATACTGTCCTAGACATTCACCTAACCTTTGACTTAAAAATTGAGAACAGAAATTTCATCAAACACTGGACCTAATAGAAATTACATCATGCAGTGACTTCAGAGTTCACAGAACATTTTAGACACCTTATCTCCTTTACCTTATATCTGCATAAAGTCCTGATCTCTTCTGCTCCATTTTAGTAATAAATTATCTGCTTTAAAAGGCCAATAATAATATGTGACTTCCTGCAGCTCTTTATCCAATATTCACCTTCTTCCCTGGCTGCCTCGTCACCATTTTATCTCCTCTGACCCCTCACACACATCCTTCTTCTCTGGTTCATTTTCTTCTTTCGTAGCTACCTCACACATATGTTATTTAATCTTATTATCTGTCTTCCCCACTAGAGTTGAAGCTCCCTGAACCTGGGAGTATACTATTTATATGATAATCCAAATGCCTAGGTCACTGTCTAGCAGGAGCTCAATAAATATTAACTTAATTCATTAAGTAGATAACTAATTAATTGAGGGAAATGTCACACAAGATGTTCAAGCTTTGGCCTGGGTAACGTCATGGCAGAAACCAGTTCTGCCTGCCAGTCCTGTTGTTTTTCAAGAAAACCCATCCCAACCCTGCATACTCCATGTTTCCAGGTGTCTTTCAATGAGAAGTTGCCCACAGAGGTTGGTGACCAAGCTGCTCAAGGTCTTAATATTCTCCTAAGGCAGAACTCCAAGAATAATACACGGGATCTGAGTACTGTTTACCTAGCAGGTGGCCGAGAACAAAGAAGTAAGGAACAAGGAAGAGCAGGGCACTGATTCTGATCAAAATCAAGGCTGACTCCACATGTAACTAATCCTCATTCACTGGTTGTTTTGTTGGCATATCAAAGATTTCCACAGGGCAAAGAACAACAGCACCAGCACAACATTTGTATATGGCCAAGGTTACTCTCCTCTCCTCGATGTGCCACACAAAAGCAACCAAGTGAGGCTCTGGTCCTCATTTTCAGGAGGGAGATCCCTATCCAGGTCTCTGCACAGTAGAAGATGGGAGATTTAAGGGCAGCAATTCCCTTTCCTAACACTCCTGCTCTGACTTACTATCCCAGAGGGCAACCCCTATCTGTCTGTGAGGGCTCTTCCCAGCTCAAGTTTTTGTATTAAAGTGCCACCTGAGGGGCACCTGGGTGGCTCAGTCTGTTAAGCGTCGGACTTAGGCTCAGGTCATGATCTCAGTTTGTGGGTTCAAGCCCTGCATCAGTCTCTGTGCTGACAAGCACAGAGCCTGGAGCCTATTTTGGATTCTGGGTCTCCCTCTCTCTCTGACCCTCTCCTGCTCTCTCTCTCTCTCTCTCTCTCAAAAATAAAAACAAACATTTAAAAATAAATAAATAAATAAATAAATAAATAAAATGCCACCTGAGAGGTAAAGTGAGAAAGAAGGAAAAGGAAGAATAAATTATTTTCCTCTTGATTCGACTTAAATAACAGCACTGAGAAACATGCATGGACTGGTTTGTTGATTCCCTTCATTTCTATGGAGGTTCTCTACTAACAGGTGGTGCAAACACTGGTCTCTGGTTCAGGCTTTCAGTGTTTTTCTCTATTTTGCTCCCTCTAAAAATATTCTGAAAGAGCTGCCAAGTCCAAATGCCTTTATGATGAGTTTTCTCCCAAGATTTTCTGGCAGGATTTCCTGTTCATGGGAGCCTGGAATCTGAACATCCAGAGCCTCAATTTTAAACCTCAGAGTCTTTCCAAAGGTATAACAGCCCTTTTTCTCTCCCCAATAACAAAATGCTTACATGTAAAGGACAATTTTAACAGATTTTACCATGGTGACTATCTCTCTAGACATTGCATTATCTAGAAAGTTTTCTTTAAAAAAAAAATAACAGGAACAGTACATGAAATAAAATGGAAAAAAGTGACCATTTGGTGTTTATTATAGGTACCAAAAAAAAAAAAAAAAATCCCACTCAACACAAAGTAAAAGTCTATCAATGAGAAAATGGTTTATAAAATAGAGTATAGGTATATGTGGGAAGCTACACTGCTATTAAAAATGATAATACAAAATTTTACATTTATCAACACAAAAAAGAAAACATATACAACCTGCTTATAAAAGTATTATTATCCCATTTCTGCAAACATAGAAAATATACAATATATTGTACATATTGTATATATGTATGTTGTACGTATATACATGTTATGTGTGACTACACACATAGAAATTCAGGAAAAAAATCAAAATGTTTTTTTTCTTCTTTATCTTTTTACCTATATATCAATACATCTACATATCAGGTAAATATCTACTTATGTGAATTTTTTGTAATGTATTATCTTTACAAGTTTAAAACAATACAAAATGCATTTCCTTTTATTCAAAAATGATGTACTCCTTACCATTTTGTTCTAACAGAGTGGACAACGCATTTGCAGAGGCCTGGAAGACTTCTTTCGATGAAGAATGCATCAGCATGGAGAGCATCACTTCCCTATGAGCTGGGAACCTTTCACAAATTAAATCACAATATTAACGGGAACCTTTTGAATAATTAGTTCAAATATTCCCTTATCATTATCTACTCTAACAACAAACAAGGCCTTTAAACAGGATTTCATGTCACCTCCACTTTAACAAGTCACTTTGTGAATTACAGGTAAACAGTTTTTACATTTAAAAGGTAGTTCAAATCCACTAAATACTAATAAATTTATTTCTCTGTTCCTTCAAAGTTGATAAGCAGTAAAGGGGGAAAAAGATTCAGCAAATATATAAAGAGGTGTTAAGAGGAAAAAGATAAAATGAGAAAAAGAATGGAAACAAGAAAAAATAAAAATCATAAAGAAACAGCATGAGTTTTAAAAGTGTAGAGCATAATATATATTCTTTTAATAATATATTTTAAAGGTTTCCTATGGATATTAAGGAAATCAATGTGCTATGAAATGAAATTTATAAACTGCAACAAGAACTTAACAATCTTAAAAAGATTGCTCAAAGTGGATTAGGATGCTGGTCTAACATACAGTTTTCTAAAGTATTACTGTTGCCTTTTAAAATGGAGATATATGATTAAATAGCATTTGTGTCATTAATTCTCTCCCGACGGGCAACGGACCCATATGCATCCAGGTTTTCAGGATTTGAGATGTACGTTATCACTACTTAAGTTTCCAAGAAAAGTCATTCAAAAGTTCTTAAAGCAGGAGCATACCCAGGGCAAACATCACAAGTATTGCGATAAAGCACAGAGCCTTGCGGCCATGAAACAACTCTGATACACACCAAACTCCTGTTTACAGTTTGTATCTTTGAGAGAGAGGGCTGCTCTTAGGAGGCTTGAATGGCACTCCCATAGAAAGCCTCCTCCAGAGCTGACAGCTACAAATAAGCCTCTAAAGAGAAGACACATCAACACTGCAACATCAAGTAGGAAATCAATTTGGAGGCTTCTGACCACACCGAACTCCTGATATCGACAAACTGCTGGCTAGTCACTGCAACAGAGAAGGTCACAGATGGCTCTGTAATCTCTGTCACCTGAGATTAATTAATACAGCATTTTTAATGATCAGCTAGAAAACTGAAAGGTTCTTTCTCGATGACCCATAATTTCTGAATGATGCTTGATTCCAAATCGCTGGGTAATAATTCTCAATCACACTAGGGATCAAAATATTATGGATGCACCACTATTCTGTGGCAACACTTAAAACATAGATGCCTACATCAAAAATATTTCTAAAAATAAAAGTTACAATTACGGTATTTTATATGGATTGATTAAAAATGTAACTGAAATTCTCTATCATGTGAAATCAAAACTACTGACTGGCCGTCTTCGTCTCCGATCTTCTCATGGAGACTGTTTTGGTACATGAGGAGATTGTTTAGGGCCCAGCATGCAGCTTCCTGGATCAGGGGAGAAAAAAGAAACCTGTCAAAATATAAATTATTGAACAAGCACAATTTTGAGTAACTATAATATTTACAAAAGTGTCCGACCTGCACGTGCTTGTTCTTTCTATGCCACGTCAACGCTTTGTAACAGGCTTCCAACCAAAACAATTTTTCTTCTTCCTCATCATCATTCTGATTTTCATTCTTTTCCTCCAAATCTTGATTTAGGAAAATGGTCTCAGCTTGAAAAAATTTAAGTATATGACTTACTTACAGTCTGAATGACCAACTTGAAGTCCCTATTTTGAAACGTTATGAACGAAGTGAGGTATTCCTTAGTAGTGGTCTTGATTCATTACAAAGACTTTAAAAAATACATTACACACCTCATAATAATGCTATTCCAGTTAGTCAAATGATCAAATGAGGAAGAGGACACCAAACAAAACTAACAGACTAGAGGAAGATGAACTGAGATTAGCTGCCTGCTAACAAAGCTAAATCAAGGATGTAATTAGTCATGTATGAAGAGGAAAGGTGTACTAATCACAACTGTTAGTTCCCTTGAAAGTATCTTCTATGAGAAAACAAACTACAGGGGCGCCTGGGTGGCTCAGTCAGTTAAGCATCTGACTCTTGATTTTGGCTCAGGTCATGATCTCAAGGTGCATGAGATCAAACCCCGCATCTGCCTCTGCGTTGGTAGCAGGGAGCCTGCTTGGGATTCTCTCCCTCTCTCTGTCCCTCCTCCTCCTCTCTCTCCCTCACAATAAATAAACTCAACAAAATTTTTTAAAAGAAAAGAAATTACATAAGGACAGAAAAGGCATGTAATGCTTCCTTCCCTACATATGACTGTCTCGATAATGTCGTCTTGTTATAAGGTTCCCATTCAAGATCAAATGCCCCATGACAATTTCTTGTGTAGTAAAGTTACTTACTGAGGAGTGCTAAACAGCTGAGCGCTGCAATTTGTAACGTGGCGTTCTCTGAATACCGCCGCACAGCTTTCACCACAAACTCATGTACATCGTTTAATACAAGAATATTAAAAAAATTACCTAAAAGGTAAGTGAGATTTTAGCTGAATTCTCATCCGCGAAACCTAAATTACTTTGAATTGTATAACAGTATTTAAATCAACAAATTTGAGTAGTAAATATTTTTCATGACATTAAAATATATGTAATTTAAGTAGCTTAGTATAACTGCATAAAGTTTTGAAAATTTATTTCATGTAGTCATTCAATTATCTTAGACAATGGAACTGACCAGGCAAAAATAATGATAGGTTTGGGTTACATTAATTTTTTTGTTCTTTGATGCCTTCTCCTGTCATCCCATAAAACCCATCCCATATCTGTTATGCATGGCACTACAATATTCATTGTACAAAATAGCTTAATTTTGTAAAGATGGAGAAAAACTCCCTCCCTCATCATTAAATGCTTTTGCTGAACTCTTCTTTCGCTTAAAGGAATACTGCTCAGAAAAGCCACTGGCACACGTCGTTACTTGATTTTGTCTGCGATGATTTTAGAAAAAAAGAGTAAGAACACTTCACCACTTCTAAACCAAACCAGAAAGAAATCTCACACCTTTTTACACTCATTCTTCTGAAATCAACACACAATCCAAAAATCTAAGTCATTATGAGGAAGGAATTTTTAAATGATATTCCAGAAATAGGTGCCTCCTTCCATTTAAGCTTATTTCTAACTCTACAACAGTCACCAGTTTCCTTCCAGAAATAAGAAAGAAACTCCTATTTAGCTGTAAGTCTAATTAAATAATCCCTAGGACACAAAGCCAGAGTTGGAAAAGATCATATATCTGAAAAGCCTAAAGCCCACACTAAATATCAATCAACGGCTTCAATATCAAAAGGCAGCTTAATCAGGTATAACTCTTCTTTCAACACCTTCTTATGTTCTTACCTCTTTCACATCCACCCTCTAAGCAGACATACCCCCCCGCCCTTAGTGATATCTAGTCTTGGAAAATCATTTCAAAAGATTCTCCTCTACTTTTACCAACTTCTCTAAACCTGCATTGTCCCTTCACCTTGTCTTCCCTGCCACACCACTGCCAACAACCGCTCTACCATCCACCAACTCTATGACTCTGGGCAAATACCAGGGAGACTGGCCTTATCTTACTTTCAGACAGTTTACATGAAAATACATAGTAAATTATATAACACCTTTATGTGCATTAAACCCATAATAAGGTTACATAATTTGACAAAACACTAAATATTTATTCGTTGACTTTGGGTTTTTTAATTATGAAGAGAAAGTTAAGCTTCTTTTGAAACAGTAACAGGGGCAATAAATTCTCTAGTCATTAAATGGAACAAATAATCTGTTCAAACAGATGAATGAGAACGAAAGAAAGGAATCCTTATCTGAAGATCAAGTTGACAGCTTTTTAACACTGAATAGTGTTAACTCTATAGGGAAAGCAGGGAAAAGAAGCAGCCCAGGGGACCTTCGCCAGCATTGGTAATATACGAATACTTCAGGTGGGTGGGGCATTCCTCTGCATTGTGCTTCACGTTTTCTACATGTTATGCTTATTCTTTTGTATGGATCAGCTATATACATAGTTATACTTTAAATATAGCACACACGCATGTGCTCTCTCTCGCTCTCTCAAAAAATAAAGTAAAATTCTAAGCATGGCAGGATAGTTTGCTACTTTACAATACTTCCATCCAGTGTATGTCAATATGCTGCTTATCCAACATACAACCTCCATATGTATGGTATATACACTTACATCATATAAACCGTGACAACAAATTAACCAAGAATTAGAACTCACCTAAGGTAAGCCTATGGAGCAAGCAGCAACTCACTTCTTGAATTTTTTCATTGTCAGGGAATGCTTTCATGGCTTCTACCACAATATTGTAACACCTCACGTTGCCACTCATGAGGACTTCAACATTACTGCCTAAATTTAAAGAAATAATAATTACCCACAAGGTAGTAATTTCCCACTTGAAATATACATACAAAAACACCCTATACATTTTGTAAATCTATGGCAGGATAATGGCTCTATTTCCAAATTTAAGTACCATGTTCTGTCAATACTGTTCTGTCAGTGTTCTGTCAATAGCTGTAAAAAATACCATGTTCATTGCTGATATAATAGGATTTAGGACTCTTCTCTAGCATTAAGGGAAAATTGATTTACTCCTGTTTCTAGGCTTAAAAACTTAAAATACAGGGATAATTGAGAGTGTTTTTATGTAAGTCTAAAAACGTAATGTGTTGGCCAAAAGTTTTCAAATAAATGAATGTGGGGCCTTTCCCTAATGAGGCACTACTCCTTTGGATAATGGCTTTTACATTGTTCCTCTCCCTCAAACCAACAGAAAGAAAATCAAAATCATGTCACATAATAGAACAGCCAAAGTCAGCTATGACTTATTTCCTGTCTATTTCAGAAAGGCAGCAGAGCAGCCAGTGTACCAGGAAACGAAATCAAGCTTCCTGAGGGCTCTGAGATAGATGGAGAAAAGAATGGGGGACTCAGGGGATGTGTAACTAAGAGACAAACACGGGTGAACCAGAAAGGAAGGAAAGAATCTACTGGGAAAGGTAGGTAGCCAACAGAAAGAGTGAGTGTGTGAACTATATTTAATAATGTTGAGTATTATTAAAACAAACAGAAAAGGTGTTTACAGAACATTTTTCTGCCTTTTTTGGCATAACCAAACCAACCAATTGTTTTTCAAAAAATATGTTTTTAGTGTTTAATTGTATTTTAAAGAGCATTGAAAACATGTTGTAATGAAAAGAAATGGCTTCTGAAAATAATTATTTGCTTTACTCAGAATATGAGACATGATTTGCTCTAAGACCCAAAGGCAAACATCTTTCAGTTAGAATCAGTGTTTACAGACTGATGAATGGATAAAGAAGATGTGGTATGTATATATATAATGGAATATTACTCAGCATCAAAAAGAATGAAATCTTGCCATTTCCAACAACATGGATGGAGCTACAGTGATATATTATGCTAAGCGAAATAAGTCAAAGAAAGACAAATATCATATGATTTCACTTATAGGTGGAATTTAAGAAACAAAATAGATGAACACAGGGAAAGGGAAGGAAAAATAAAATAAAAACAGAGAAGGAGGAAAACCATAAGAGACTCTCAAATACAGAGAACAAACTGAGGGCTGCTAGAGGGGACGTTTGTGAGCGGATGGGCTAAATGGGTGATGGGCATTAAGGAGGGCACTTGCTGTGATGAGCACTGGGTATGATATGTAAGTGATGATTCACTAAATTCTCCTGAAACCATTACTACACTGTATATTAACTAACTTGGATTTAAATAGAAAAAAATACAAAAAGAAGATTCAGTGTTTAAAACATTTCATTTTTCATATTTTTAGATTCCTCCTTTGACCTTTGTATGATGAATCGACACATTTTTCACTGCAGTTACGTCAGATGTGGGTGGAAAACAATGAATTTCAAAGCAGCCAGCCCAAAAAATAAATAAGTATATAAATATAGCTGACGAAAAGTAAAATGAGAAACATATTCAGTTTGTTGACAGTGGATGGCTCAGAAATTTTAAAGTATGTCCATCCTCAACTGTAATGCAACTCCATCTACTTTCAAATGTTTAATTTCCCATGGAAAAGAAAATGATGGATTTTATAACAATCATGAAGAAAGAGCATTACTTCATAAAGGGATTGGGTTTTTACTGAAGACTCAGCAGATATCAGCAGATATCCATGTCTGAAACCATGTATGTGTATTATACATAACACATTACAGTGCACATGTATGAAATACAAATTATGTAATAAATACTATCAAACGTTTTCACACTTATTACATACCAGGTACTATTCCGTATTTTCGAACTCATTTCACCATTTAATCCTCACAACTTCACATGTGTGAAGATGAAAGCATCACTAGATAAATGCACGTGTACCTCCTGTATGAACCGGCACAGGCGATACATGAATAGTGACAAAATGCTCACTTGCACTTACAAAACAAAAGTAACAGAATCTGAAGCATTATTCCAGCCCATTAACAATCACTAGTAGCATACACAGCAAATTAATTTCTTCTTATTTGTACTTATTTTGTGATAAAAGTGCCTAGATTTCAAAGCATCAAGAAAACGCTCAACAAGCATCACTATAAAGTTCAAACTCCTTCCTGTGGCTTTTCAAGCCCTTCAAGATCTGCTTGTGTCTCCAGCTTCATCCACTGACTCTTATCAAGCCCTGCCCCTGCTTCCATTAAATGACACACAAGCAGACACCCTCTGCTCAGCGCTGGGCATGCACATGCACACACATATGCACACACACGCACTCTTAAGTGCACAAGTTTCCTAAGCTACTTCTACCCTCTTGCTCTCTCTTCCTCCAGGATCTTGACACAGGATGCTCACTGCTTGGGACACTCTGCCTACACCTTCCACTTCACCTCAGACATCCCTACACACAAAGCTCTCCTCAAAGAGCTCCTCAAAGTCTCTACCAAGAGATCCTGCCTCCCTTCTTTTTCTCTCATAACGCCAGCCACTTGTGCCAACACTTGCCTTACAATACATTGTAATCACCTACATACTTATCCATATCTGGCATGGTACACCATGGGTTCTGAGAAGGCAAGAAATAGGTCTACATTTTCTGCTACTGTTTCCCAGCACGGGAACCAGCTGCAGGAGAGTATCAATAAATAAAAATTAACCAAATGAATAAATAAATGGGTTTTGTATCTACAAGTTTCTACAAAATAAAAAAAAAAAAAAATTAATGGACTTAGAAAGGGGGTGCTTGGGTGGCTCAGTCAATGAAACATCCAACTCCTGATTTCGGCTCAGCTCAGGATCTCACAGTTCTTGAGATCAAGCCCCACATCGGGCTCTGTGCTGATAGTGCAGAGCCTGCTTGGGATTCTCTCTCTCTCTCCTTCTCGCTCTCCCCCTCCCTAGCTTGCTCTGTCTCTCTCTCTCTGTCTCTGTCAAAAGAATAAATAAACATAAAAAAATGGACTCAGAAAGGAGGTAAACTGTAATTTTTCATATAGAAAAAAGAAATCATGCACATGGGGTACTTACAAGGAATTGCTAGGGAGTGTAAACAGTGCACTACATGAAGCACAATTTCCTCTTCATCTTTAAAATTTTTTAATGCATTTAGCAAGATCATATAATCTTTATTCTCAACAAATTCAGTCAGCTGCTCCTCTGAAACTAGAAAAATAAAGACAAAATACTGAAAAGCTTAAAGTTTACTTACTCAAAAACATAATATTCATGTCAATCATGAGATACAGTAAATACAACAGACATAATTTTAAAATACATATTTCAGCAAAATCCTTCCTAAGAATTTTAAAATGGGAAAAAAAAGCTACTGAGATTAATTTCTTTTTGACCTATATTAGTTACTCCATATTTTAAAATGCAGAAGTGTTAGTGACCAAACAATTCTATAAAAAAACAAAATTATTTATAATTGCATTTGGGAGATTATAGAGAAAACTGACCAAGGACTAATAAAGATGGCCTACTGGAGGGGCACCTGGGTGACTCAGTTGGCTAAGAATCCAACTCTTGGTTTCAGCTCAGGTTTCGTGAGTTTGAGTCTCGCATCGGGCTCTATGCTGACAACACAGAGACTGCTTGGGATTCTCTCTCTGCCCTTCCCCTACTCTCTCTCTTTCCCAAAATAAATAAATAAACTTAAACAATAAAAAAAAAATTTTTTTAAATGACCTACTGGAAGCGAACATATCACAATACTTCAAAGGAGTGGTTAATGGTACACTGTTGAAAGGCAGCTCAGCTAAATCCATCAGTCCAAGAGGGGTGAACTTTGGCAAATGACAACCATGTAGACTTCAAAATACTCTATCTAAATGGCCTTGATTTCATCAGAATTATCATTAATTTTCATAATGAAAATATTTTGATCAAGCCAATGAGTTCCATTTGGAGTCATTTTATTGGGTGGGTAGCTCAAAAACATGTATAAAAGTCTGGTTTATCTAGCCTGAGAATTGTGCTGACAAAAATGTTGGAAAACTCAGCACTCTTCAGAATCAACCTTACTTTATTTATTTTTCAACTTGATACCAACGGTACATGTAAAATATGATATTGGTTAGGTTCTAATAAATGAGTATCATGGAACTTTCTCATTTTATGGTACGGTTCCCACAGTCTACTCTCAAATTTTGAAAATTCACTTCACAGGTGCCAATACATCCAGAGAACTTGATTTCCTGGGAAATTCAGAAATTTTTCTACTCCATATTTATAATCATAACACAGTCAGCACTGATGATATTTCTATTGAATAAGGGCTTCCTTTTAACATTCCCTGGTCCTTCTCCGTATGTCCTGGATGGGTCCCACAATGCTGGGGAGAGAATGATGTTAGCCCTTCTTCCATGAATGAGACCATGCCCTTAAACTGCAACACAGATTACAGGCCTTGCAAGACTCATTCTGCCTGATTCTCTTCAAAAGCTTAGTTCCAAGATACAACATTTATAGAAGATATCCCAAAAGATGTTCCTCGATTCCCCACTCACAGTAAACTGTCTTCTCCACCAAGCCTGATCTTCAGAGAGCTGGGTTCCAGGACCATGCTGTTCTGACTATTAATAGAATCTCTTTCACTGCAATACACTTTGTACTCCTTATAAAATGTGTGTACTTTATCATCTCATCCAGGGAAAGCCAAGGGAGTATTTCCTCAGGTCTCCCATGACATTGATCACTTCTCCTGATAAATGGGTTTATTTTTATCTCCAGTAACTTTGTAACGGACGATGTTTAACTCTTTGCCTCATAGGAAGCAGAGAGCCAGATTTCTGCAAGTATACAGGACCTGAAGTAACTAGTAAATTTAACCAGGCTTTATATTGTTTCCCCTTCATACATTTCCTCATCCATTTTTCTCTCCTTTATTATAAATAACTATAAGCTGTTTAAAGTCCTTCTGGAACGAGACAGGGAATTAAATAGCTCCATTCCTGGAGCTGCCAGAAACTAAAATGGCAAACTGACAGAGACACAGAACCCACATATAAGTTATTCTTATCCTAAACCTCCAGCACTGTTGGTTCTCCTAATGATGCAGAACATGCTCGGAAAATTGGTGGTAAATTGAACTGCAGTGGTGCTGACTAGCTGCGTGCCCGTGGGCACATTGCTCATGTCACCTCTCCAATCCATTTCCTCACCAAGCCGATGGAAGGACTACTGGTCCCAACCAAGTCCAAAATTACACAATAATCTCTGTTGTCAATCTTAGTGCCATGCCATAAAATACCTATTTGTCTTTTTCCTAAGAGGTACTTTGTAAACCTCTTGGTTCTTTATACTGAGCCTCTAGCAATTTCTAAAACCCCTGGTGATGACTCAACACCATAAATCCGAATTTAATCTATGCTTTGGCTTCACAGTTTTATTTTTTCTTTCTTAACTCCTACGCATCCGGTTTGCAAAGAGAATCTTATGCCTTGTTACGCAATGGAAGACAGTCTACTACAATGGCATAATTTATAACCTATGAATAAAATTCATTCCACAAAACAAGCAATATTTCTTAATTAACACCATTATGTATCCTAGACTGACAGTTCCCACTTCTTAATAAAGAATAAAATTTTACATACCTTCTTATTATCGTAATTACATTTTATTTTTCCCATAATAAACCCTTGCTTCTTCTATAAATATAAAAATAGAGATTTTGACATTTTTAAATACCTCTTTCAAACAGCACACGTAAAGCTTTGCATCCAAGTTTTTGGACTTCGTCATTGGCTGAAAATGTGCGCATGGCATCAAAAATTAACAAGAAAATATCAGTCTCTTCATCCAATATCAGCAAAGTGATTTTACCTATTTGGAAAAAAAAACAAAAACAAAAACAAACATGTCCCAGATAAGTAGCTGCTTTAACATTTAATGTGTTGGTTTTTACATGATGACTATAGTCTGTGGACTCTTCTTTTTGATAAACCACTTAATTCCCCCAGATGTTAGACCTATCAAGCTCTATGATCTTTCTAAGTAAAATAAATTCTCAGAACACTTTACTATAATTCTATGATTCCTAGTCAGTACCTGTAGCAAGACTTCTTTCCCTCAACTCCTGAAACACATTTCTATCTGCCTTTTAGATAACATCATTTGACTATTCCATGGGCACCCCCATATCTAGCCTGCTCCTGCTCCGTATCATCTTTGGTGATACGATCACCCAAGTTACCCAAGAGAGAAACTACCAACTCATCTTCCTTCTTCCATCCTCCCTCTCTCTTCTTACAGTCTACCTAAGCAAAGTAGGTGATTGGTCTACCAAAATTGGTCTACCTACCAATCAACTCATTACCAAGTCCTTCAAGTCTATCTTCTAACTATCTTAAAAATTCCCTTTGAAGTAGCCCCCCCCCCCCATTCCTATTGTATCCAGGAACTCATCATCTCTCATTTGAAATGCAAACCCAATTGTTTAATGCTTTGCTAGGCTGAAATCCCTCCCTAACTGGCTTATGCCCTGCACTGTATTTCTAAAACACAAATGTGATCCTATAAATCCCATGCTAAATCTTCTAAGGTCTTTTCATACTGTTCAGCCTGACAAACAAGACCCTTTACAAACTCACTTCTTGAACCTCATCAGCCCCACTCATTCTATGCATTGCCTCAACCCCACACATGCTAAAGTCTTCTGCTTACCACTAAACACTTTCTTGGATATCTCTTTGCATTTGCACCTGCTGCACTGAATGCCCTTGCCCCTTCCCACACCAAACATATTCCTGCCATAATTCAAGAGATAACCACACATAGCACCCATCCTGTTAATAAACACAAGTACCAGAATAGGAGTGTTAGTAGTAGTAAACACACGTCTGGCACATCACATGTCATCCACGGGTTAAAGCAGATCACTCTAACGACACATGTAAACCCACCACGACTCCATAAGGTAGGTGCGATCCCCATGTTAGAGATAAGAAGACTAAAGCACAGAAAGGTTAAGTGACCCAAAGTGACTCTGTTCAAGGTCCAACAACTAATAAGAAGCAGAGTTGGATTCCTTAGGCAATTTATGTCCATACTCCTAAGTCCTTTGAATGGGTTTGGCTACTCTCTTCTTCTCTAATGTTCCTGCAGTGGTTTCTGTACTTTCCCTGTTGTAAGACTTTTCTCATTAAATTGAAATGATTTCTTATGCTACTTTTTATGTCTTTGCCTGTCCTGTCCAATTCAGTAGCCACTAAGTACATGTGGCTTTTTAAACTAAAATTTAAATTATTTAAAAATAGATTAAATTAAAATTTAGTTTCCTATGTTTCAAGTGTTCGATAGCACATATGGCTACTTGTCATGATACTGAAAGGTGCAACATCTCCTTCACTGCAAAAAGTTATATTAGACTGTGGTGTTGGACTGTGAACTTCTACACTGTAAGAAGGTTGCCTCATCTGCCTTAGAATTCTCTGATAGCGAGCACAACTGTCAGTGCCCAACAGCTACTAAATCAATTAACTAATAAGCCAAACAATAAACACAATCCATAAGTTAACCTTGGATAAGTATCTGAAATGAACTTTAAAACACATTAAAAACGGTCTTACAGTGAAAAATTCTACATGTCATATGGAAAATACTAACGTAACCAGTCTTTTCAAGACCCATGTAAAATTTTCTAATTGTCTGCACATTGCTGACTTCAATATATTCCAGTGTTGGGAGATTTTTCAAATTCATAAACTCTCAGTTTCCTGTCCATTGCGAAAGGAAAACAAACAAAAAAGAAAAAAAGGCTCCCAAGGATGGGTTTAAAATAAATCATGGTTAAGACTAGCTGGCACATCTCACTGTATATTGTAATAAAAGGCTGTGTTGAGGACCTTCTGGCCTCTCCGACCCCTCTCCTCTCATACTCTGAACTTCACCCTCCTTCTTCCTCTTTCTCCCATCTTGTCCTCATTACTTAACAGGGCCAGTGAAGGCATTTAAAATCTTTCCAGCCCACAGGTTCAACCCTTATCACGCTTAGCATGATAGGTATCTTCCTGGGTATTTGCATGCTACTCTCTCGACCTAAAGCACCCTCCACCACTTTGAGGGGGAAAACCCCTCCCTATCACCATGATTAGCTCCCCTGTGAGCAACCTTTCTTCTCAGAACCTTATATAATAGCAAGTGTCCATCACAGCAATGATCACAACTATTGCACTGAACCAAGATTCTTTGTTTTCAGGTACATAATCCTCCAAGCAGAAGTGTCCTCAAGGAAAGAACCTGATATGTGGACTCACACCCTGTTTCTACTAGTTATTGGCTGAGGCAACCTCTTTGTGTTTAAATGTCCCTCACTAGAAAACTGAGATCAATACCTATCTCAAGAGACATTCTGCGGATTACGTTTGTAAAAGCATGTGAAGTATTTTACATGTGAAGCCCAGCATCTAACATGCATTCAAGAAGTAATGTTATGTAGTTTTAAAATATTACTATTATGTCATACCCTAGAACATACAGAAAACATATTAGAAATATAATGAAGAAAGGTAATAATGACAAGGTCATATTTAGCCAACAAGCTAATGGGAATGTGACGTGTAGGGCCAGGTTGGGGAGCAAAGCTGGGGACAGAAATTAGGTTTGGGAAAAACACATAAGGTGATGCTTAAAGCCAAAGATATTGGGTGGGATTTTTGAGGGAAAAAGTATATTCAAAAGAGATAAGATGAAAAAACAGAAACAGAAAGAATTTTGGAAGCCAGATATTTAGGTTATATTCTTATTCTTTAAAAAGACATTTGGCAAATCGTTTAAAATACTTCTTTAATTTGAGTCACCATTAAAAATATACATGTGTATATATTACCTGAAGTTAGGAGGAGATCTAAGGCCTTTAGTCCAACTGTTAACAGGTTTACACTGGCATTATGAACTGTTAGCATTTTAAGAATCAGTCTGTAATTAAAAACAGAAATGAAGATAAGAGCAATTATCATATCTAGATGTTTGCTTTTTCAGATATTGTGTTTCACTCACCTATATTTTCATTCATCTCATTGTATTTCATTCCCTACATTGAATCTTGTGTAGTTTTACTTCCATTAAAACTGAGCCAGACTTATAACAATTAAGAGGGCAATATTATGAGTCTCAATAAAGAAGTTATACCTTTTTCCTACGAATATTCAAATTCAATTATTAATTACTTTTACTCAACTCCATATCCAAAGTATCACAAAGAATTATATACATCAAGAGATGAAGCTCATTTTTATGTGTGATATAAACTTGTGAATTACATGTTATGCATGTTGATATATTAAAATATACAAAGGTGTAATAAAGATGTTAGTTTGTACAGATAATTAACAATTCACATGAATAATTAAATCATTCATTTTTACTAATTTTGAAAGAGGAATTAATAATATTTTATCATAGTGAACTCAGTATTAATCAACAATATTCAATTAGTTCAAATTCATTAAATTTCTCCCTGAGCTAATCATTTCTAAAATACACAATTTTTAGTCTGTCTCTACCTACTAGTATTTAGCTTTACATCATTAGAAGAAGACAGAGCCTGGTGACATTCACCAGTTGGCAAGGTGAGAAATTGAGACACTCTGTCCCTCTATTCCCTGTCAATTCTCTTCCAACCCGCATTGCCCTGCAAGCCCCTGCACCACACCCCCACGCCTGACTTCATCTCTACACCAGATTTCTTCTTTGGTACTATAAGCCTTTGGTGGAGAAAAGGCCTTGAATATGGGGAGATTATGTTTTACAATAAAGTTTGCTGGGAATGATCTAACATGCTCCACTACAAAAAGCAGTGTGTCTACCTTGTTCACACTGCTTCAGGCCTAAAGTAGGAGTGAATAAATGATGAATGGAGGGTAACTGAATAAATGAATGAATGAGTGAATGAGACTCCCTATAGGAATGATCATGTAATTTAATTTGAACAGTCGGTTTGTACTGGAATTTGACTAGATAAGTTTTCTAAAACTCCCTAAGTTATAGATTGCTAATCTTTGGGGATTTTGGAAATTCTCACCCAAACCAAGGGACATGTAACATTTCAGTTACTAATTACAGTTAAATTTTATATAATTCCACATTAAATGCCATATACTTTATTTTTTTTTTAATTTTGTTTAACGTTTATTTATTTTTGAGACAAAGAGAGACAAAGCATGAATGGGGGAGGGGCAGAGAGAGAGGGAGACACAGAATCCAAAGCAGGCTCCAGGCTCTGAGCCATCAGCCCAGAGCCCGACGCGGGGCTCGAACTCACAGACCACGAGATCGTGACCTGAGCTGAAGTCGGACGCTTAACCGACTGAGCCACCCAGGCGCCCCAAATGCCATATACTTTAGAACTGACTCATAGAATCTCAGAAATTGGTTTGGAGATGATTAGCATACAGTAAATGTGAATATGTCCTTTTCAAAACACTCTTTAGATCCTGGAAACTGAAGAACAACAACACATAAAACATCAAAGATGGAAAAACAAGCACAGATAAGGTCACCTATGAACAAACAGCTCTGATCTGTTTAGATTTGCAGCAATGGTTGATACTAACAAACAATACAAAGATGTTACATTTGTTTTGCATTAAAAAAACGTTTTTTACAACCTATTATGTCATTGAAAGCAATCGGTATTCACTTCTCTGTGGTAAAGAAAAGTCACATTAGTTACCCGGAACACCTAAGGTTAATGCCAGAAGACAATTTTTAAATGTCAAGGAAAAAAGCTATCCAAAAAGGATTTTCCTGGAAACACTTTTTTCTTCAGAAAATTTTTTCTTCACTAATTATGGCTAAAGAAGTGGTCTCATCCATGAAGTCATTGTGTTGCAAACTGCCGTAACCAACATAGCTGGTAAAACAGCTATCAAGATTCGGCTGCAGATGTGCTAAAAGGTAATTTCCTCTTTTTTCTTCATTTTGAAAGCTGCGGTTTAAGCTCATAAATATAGATGTACGAATATAGAGGAAGGTACTTTTTAAAGACAGTAAAGCATAAACTTCAAAATTACTATTGACAGAACTTTTCAGTACCTTCATTTTTTTAACAACTAGTGGCTTATATCAGTTCTGCAATTAAAAATTAAAATACTTCTCGGTTTGAATTCATAAGTAGTCATCAAAAATCGAAAACTTAACCAACTGTATAACTGTATCATTACATTATTAAAATAGTAATAGCACCTAAATTCTACCTCAAATATTGGCTTTCTAATTCAATTAGAGAACATACTCCTGAGTCGAAAACTCTCTATAAATGTAAGCCATTGGTTCAGAAAAAATACCCGCATTTTAAAGGATTTTACCAGATTGGCTTGGATTACAAATATATGATATACAAAAGGTGGGGTTGTCATATGTACAGGTAAATAACAAAGTTTGTTTTTACACATCTGTCGTACTTACTGGTGGATCCCAAGTACTTCCCAATCATGTCCAATATCCTGCGGTCCCATTAAGCTTTGCATTGTATTTGGACAGATTTCTATCAATTTGCATAGAAGTGACCAACCCACCTGAAAGCAAGAAAATCAAATATTCACATCTTTTAAACATGCTAATGGAACAGATTCATTCTATGTGGAATAGGTGACTACAATATTTTTAAGTAATTATTTTAAAACAAAATGATATCCTAAAATGCTTACTGAGGAAAGCAAGCCATATATTTAAAATACATTTTTCCCCAAATATCATACCAAAAGTGCATACAAAAAAATAGTAAAGCGTTTCTGAATGATGAAGGAAATAGACTGTCTATTATCTAAGTAAAAAGAAATGAAATGAAACACAAAAAGTAGTTTCAGAGGACATACCAAGATTATGGAAGTACAAGATTTTTAAGTCACATCTACCTGACAGTTGGTGGTAGGAAAAAAATGAAGTGGTTGAAATGGAGGATTAGAGGAAGTTGGAGATTTGATAGCAAAGTAAGTTATTAGGAAAGACTGCCCGCGCAGGTAGGGTAGCTAGAATAATTAGCAGAGAAGTAGAACTGTCTGATGGCAAGCTAATGTCTGTCACAGGAAGAAGAGAAAGGCGCTGTAAGAAAGGAGGTAGAATTTATCAATGGATCCCTCTAGGTTTCTTTAGAACATCTAAATATGAGTTGATGAGATGTCGGCATCAGAAATGCCCCTAGACTTTTTCACATTTCCAAACGAAATATGATCTTACTGATGTATTTTAAATATATCTTCTTTCAGTACGTTCACATGATACCAACTTGAATAAGCTGCTCTTTACTTCTGGAAAAATACAATTTTTTTAAATACAACTTTTTTTAAAATGCGGTATTTGAATTTCAGACAAGAGATTAAATTTAACTCATTCCGCTCTATAGTCCTTTCTAAATTTAAGGAATCCTCCATTCTTTCTCCTCTACTACAGAACTAGATTTGATATAGTCAGAAAAAAGAAAACCCAAATAGAAAATGCATAAATATGTAGCCTCTAGAGATTTATGAAAAAGTGTCTAAGTATGATGTGTGATAAATGCCGATATTAGATGAATCCTGACAGTGGGATTCACTGTTGGTCAGAATTACCCAGAGAACGATACAAAATAGGAAAGGCAGGACTTGAGCCAGATTTCAAAGGAATTAGAAACCTGGGCATTCAAAAAGGGAAATGGAAGCCTCTGAAACTGATAAGCTGTAGGGAGAGTAAGGTGCTGAATGGTAAAGATAGGGCCGTGGGAGGGCTCTTGCTAGACAAAACCGGATGCATAAACGAACCCAAGTGATGCAGAGCTCAATAACAGCATGAGAATTTCTGAGCATCCAATGAGGGATAATGGCACAAGTTTGTTGTTTACAGGAATAAACAAGGTATATTTCCTAAAATAAAAATGATTCCACAAGATCTCTTTACAACATTATTTCTTAATGTTTTCTGAATTAAGCATGAATTGCTTTACTCTGTCATTACATCCTTTTACATAATGTCAAATTGCTTGAAAAGGCAGCAATTTCTGACAGCTATTTTTACCTATATTTAAGTAGGACATCCTCCTCCATGTAAGCTGAAGAGACATTGACAATCCAGCTGTCATAGAAACTGGCTATTTTTGTGCTTGCGTAAAACACACCGAGAATTTTTCCCAAGTATTTAAGAAAATAACATTCGGAACAGCTTCCAGTGGAAATTAAATCACAAATCACATAGAATGCACTACTCACTTCTGTACCTGCATGACTGGCTCAAGGAGAAAACCTGTTTTGTTTTGGCTGGTGAATAAGGAGCATCAGTAATTGCTTTGCAAAAAGACTGAGGCAACTGAACCTCTAGGATTAAAGAGAATCACTGGCAGCAGAGCAGAGGTAACAGGTGACCCATTAACCTACTCAATTAAAAGCTTATCTTCCAGAGAGAAGGTTCCTATCCCATGCAG
This sequence comes from Panthera tigris, assembly GCF_018350195.1. Classification (NCBI taxonomy): domain Eukaryota; kingdom Metazoa; phylum Chordata; class Mammalia; order Carnivora; family Felidae; genus Panthera; species Panthera tigris. Next base: position 67,204,510 of record NC_056666.1, on the reverse strand, counting down.
TTATAATACAATTAAATTGGTAGTTTCACTTATTGTAATTATTCCGTAAATTCCAGCATCTAATTAATGCACAATGGCAAAGAGTCTAGGGGTTAAAGACAAGTTTAGTCACTCTCATTTATTTTGCTCCCTTACTTCAAACGTTGAAACTGTGTGGATAAATACAAGTAACGTAAAATTAAGGAGCACAGAGAAATGATGAGATGCCTGTCAGAAAAAGGAAAATACAAGACAGCTAGCCTAACTACTAATTCCCTAAAGACTGTCATTTATTAAGGGGCATTAATAAAATATAAAAAAGACCTTGAAAATGCAAATTTGGAATCTGGAATATCATGTTAAATGAACTCTGGAAACAAACTTTTTTTTTTAATTTTTTTAATATGTACTTATGTTTGAGAGACAGACAGAGCCTATGTGGAGGAGGGGCAGAGAGAGAGGGGAAGACACAGAATCTGAAGCAGGCTCCAGGCTCCAAGCTGTCAGCACAGAGCCCGATGCAGGGCTTGAACTCTCGAGCTATAAGATCATGACCTGAACCAAAGTCAGACACTTAATCAACTGAGTCACCCAGGTGCCCCTGGAAACAAACTTTAATATTTACTTTTGAATTCACCTTACCTTCTTAAATTCATCATTCAGTAAGTTTCAATTCCGCACTTCCAACTAATTCAACGTAGAAAGCATTAAAGTATATCTGTACTAATTATGCCACAAATATGAAGAAATTTGAAACAAAAAAAAAAAAACACTTCCTTTTAAGTGCGGTATTAAAATATCAGTAGAGAGGGGCGCCTGGGTGGCTCAGTCAGTTAAGCGTCCAATCTCACGCAGGTGAGAAGTCATGATTTCAGGGTCTGTGAGTTCAAGCCTTATGTCGGGCTCTGTGCTGACAACTCAGCCTGCTTCAGATTCTGTGTGTGTGTGTGTCCCTCTCTCTGCCCCTCCCCTGCTTTCTCTCTCTCTCTCTCTCTCTCTCTCTCTCTCTCTCTCTCTCTCTCAAAAATAAATAAACATAAAAAATGTTTAAATATCAGTAGAAAGACCTGTTTCTACATCTCTTTCATAAGACCCATGATAATTAAAATTGATAATGTAATAGTGCCTGGCTTGGCCAGGGTATTGGCAGCAAACCACTGTGTTTCTTACTTGCACAAAAAGCTTGTGAATTCAGCAGCTAGTGGACTACAAGGTGGAAAGTGAATCTGAAAATATATGAAGACTTGAGTCCTGGCTCTGTCTTTAGCTTTGTGATCCTAAATGAGCTACTTAACTCTGAGGTAAGAGTGGCCAGTGAGATTTCTGAAAGGACACGGAGATTCCAGTGAGAATCAAATGATGTCAAATACATAAAGCATTTTGCAGACTGATACACGTATGGCGCTAAAACTAATAATTTCATTCCATTAAATACCAAATCAAAAGACAATTCCTTATTTCCTTGCATCCTTTGTCTCTGGTACCCACTGGACAAGGATATCAAGTGACATTCATAACTACTCCAGACAAACATGTCCAGGCTTGGGCAGCTTCTAAAACAAAGAATGAAATGGTGCGTATGTTCCAGCTTCCCCTGGATTCTCAAGGTTAGCACTGTCTCCTCTGCACCCTGCAGACCAAGCCCTCCCAGGGCCCTAAGGATTCTGAATTTCACCCAACAAGGGGACTCTCTCTATCGAGCATGGAATCCAAGGAAGACAGGCTGCCAGACAAGGCACTTTTGAACACCAAAGCAGAGGCAAGTAAGAAGGGATGATGTGGGTGGAGAGCAATGTGACTCATATTTCATGGGCAAAATTCAGACACTGGGTGCTAAATGGAACATTGTCTTTATCATGCCTCCATCTTTCCATGATTTTGTCTGCTAACAACTGAAAATCAATAGTCAGATGGGAAATATTTCAGTTGAAGAAAAATTAAAATAACCATTTATCCCAGGTAGAAATATCCTCACAGAATGGGGCGTCTGGGTTAAGCAGTCGACTTGAGCTCAGGTCATGATCCTGGGGTCTGTGGGTTCAGGCGTTGCATCAGGCTCAGTGACAGCTCAGAGCCTGGACCTGCTTCGGATTCTGTGTCTCCCTCTCTTTTTACCCCTCATGCTCTTTCTCGCTTTCTCTCTTTCAAAATAATAAACATTAAAAAATATTTTTAAAAATAAATAAAGATAAAGGAAGGTAGGTGTATGGTTCATCCAAACCAGACATAGCTGGATACCGAGATGAACATAAAAGGTGAAGGTAGATAGACACAGATTTGGAGATCTCCAGATAATTTCTTACTTCTGTTTAACCTCTTCAGTATTAAAAAACACTGGCTTTCTGACTACACCTTCACAGAATTCAAAGTTCAAATCTCTTTCCCTCTAGCACCCAGCAGCATGCAAATGACAAAGCTGCTTTCAGTTCTCTAAATCTCAAAATCTACAAAGGAAGTTAATACATTAGGCAATAATTTGTTTTGACTGTAAATCATCCTTAACTATCACCTCAGGACCCCCTTTTTTAAACATATTTGAGGTATTCAGCAAATTTGCCAGTTACGTCTTTTTATTAATTTAACTACTACTAAACTTTCTTACTGTTACTTATTCTCCTTTCCCAAAATATTCACTCTTGTGTCATCTCTAAGACATTCTGTCCATTGGTAAAGATTCTTAGAATAATTCGATTAAAGGCTGATGAACTCATCCAGCCAATAACAGAACTAAATCTCAACCCATTAGTATTTCCTGCCCACCACCAACCATATTCTGTAGGTCTGTGGTATAAATTCATCTCTACAAAACCATTAGGGGGCATTCAGTGGGCCCTTTCGCACCATTAACATTTGATAATGATTTGACAACCCTTCCTTCTTAAAGTCACAGTCAGTGGTCTGTCAAGCCAAATGTCAGAAATAACCCAGCACTTCTGGGTACATAATATTGACAGAAAAACATCTATTTCCAAAGGGAAGGGGGAATGGGCAACATGAAAACAATTCCTTTACCTGCTGCACACTAGCGACTCTCATATACAAGTCCAAGACGATCAACACAGGCACGTGGACTTTTTTGCCGTGAAATAACTTGGAGGCTGGAAAAGAAGGGGGTAAGGGAAAAGAAGCAAAGTGAGGATTCACGCACCCCCTTTTGGGTCGGAAACAAAAGTGGGCGCAAGACCTTCCTGGTATTCTCAGCTCCTTTCTTGCCCTAAGGAGTAGAGAGCGTTTGTGGTTTCTCAAGAGTCCAGGTCTGTGCAGCTCCAAAGTGCGAGAGAGAAAGTTTGCAAAAGAGGCAGCGCGGGGGTGGGGGATGGGGGGAAGCAAACAGTTTGCTTGCAGATGATTACCGTGGTCCGCGTACGTGAACACCAGCAAATCCTCCAGAATTTGGACCAGGGTCTCTATCTGTTTTCCTTCCTGGACATTGTTCAGCCTGACTATCAACTTCTTCAGAGTTTCCTCGTCCTCCTCCTCGCACCCCTGACAGCTACCACTGGCCATGATGCACCCTGCTCCAAGCCGACCGCCCCTCCCGCACGAAGGCCGGCGGCCCGGGCAAGGCGCAGGGGCGCCGCGGCGGCTCTCGGGGACGAGCGCAGTTCACGGCCCGCAGCCAGCGCTCCCCGCCGGCCCCATCCGCACCCGCGCCCGCCTGTTTATGAGGAAGGCGGCGGCTCCCCGCCCAGCTCTGCCCTCCCTCTCTGCAGCCCTCCTCCTCGGCTTCCTCCTCCCCCACCCAGGCCCCAAACACGAGCTCAGGGGCCTGCGCGAGGCTCGGCCGGGGTACGGCGCCCGGCAGAACCGCGGCGGGCGTGCGGGTCGCTGCCTGAGCGGGGCCCCACCGGGGGACGCGGCCCCGGCCCCCGCGCGGGCCGAGACCCGAGACCCGACCCCCGACCCCCGGAGGGCGCCGCCTCCCGGGACCGGATCCCGCTCGCCGTGGCGGCGCAGCCAGGAGTCGCGGAGGAAGAAACTGACTCAGCGCGCTCGGCGGGCTCCCAGGCCCGGAGCCCCGCAGCCGCGGCGGGAGGAGGCGCGCGGTCTGCAGCCCGGCGGGCGACCCGCCCCGCCCCGACCGCCTGAGCTCCTTCTGCCCCTCGGAGGGTCTGGAAACTAGAAAAAAGGAAAATGAAAGCCTCCGCCTATCTCAGATCTAAGAATAGAAATCTGGGCGTTGGGAAAGGAGGACACCGCCCAGTTGGCCCCTTTTAGGAAAACATGTTCTTTAGAGTTCCCCCTATAGGGAGATGAGTAATTCTCTACCTCCCCCCCCCTCCCAGGGATGGAGAGAGATTTTTGCAATCAAAATGAGCCCAACTGAAGACTTTTTTCTATGGTGGTTGTGGCTTTTTGTAGGGAAGGAAATAATCACACACACACACACACACTTATCTAAGCTCTGTTGGCTTAGTAAGTAAGCTCTGTTGGCTTAAGTAAGTCCACTAAACTTAACTTTTCAGGAAAATTTCAGTTCGCACTCTGTAGGGTCTTCGTAATCAAGGCACTCCAAAGTAATCAGTCCTCAGCACTATTAAAACTAAAGAGAAACACTGGGGAAATGAAAATAAAAACAGAAAACCAGAAAGGGTGAAACATACAATCCTATACATTGTTCCGTTAGTACTGAAAAAAACTTAGTAGTGTCTGTAACCCTAAAGTAGAAAAAGAAAAAATTAAAAGTACCAAAGTAAAGTGTTTTTCAGGAAGAGAAACCTAAGCAAGAAAGCAAGAGCCGGTGTCGACAAGGCTGAACAAAGATGAACTGCTGCCTTCAGGTGATCTGTCCTGGGGGTCATATACAGAAGTTAGCTCTGCAGCTTTAGACGGTTTGCTTTTGCTTTAGTTGCCTTATCCTGATGACAATTCTGAAATGGGTAAGAGGACTACTTATCTTTCTTGTACTAATGAGGACATTGAGATTTAGAGTTGATAAGATAAGACTATTTTAAGAGTCGCACTCACGGATAGGAAGCTGAGAGCCTTGACCCAGGTAGTTCTCTTAATGCCAAGCTGAAGGTTCTTTACACGCTACCCCTTTAATCAAAATGAGCTAGGTTTCCTAATATGTTAGTAAATTTGCAAATTCTAATTCAATCTCAATATTGTGAATACGTATGTTGTCATAAAAACTTTTATATCTTTCACAGACACATGCTAAAATTTCAGTTCAAATGAGAGAACCGCTAGGATTTGCTTCAGAGTAATCCAGGAGTGAAGAAAGGGGTGATATAGATGGAGGCAGAGATGAAATAATACTAACTTTTGAATTGATAGTTGTTGAACATAGGTGATGGGTTCATGTGGTCTATGGCACTATTTACTCTGTATAAATTCTCCACAATGAAAACAAAACAAAAAACTCTCAACATTGTTATCTTTATCTTACCTGCATTATATCCTTTTCTAATTGGTTTCTGAACTTGTTTCAACTTCTGACTAACCAATCAATATCTCCAAACATTCCTAAAAATTCTCCCTTCCATGCCTTCCTCCCCTTTCCTCTGATTCTGTTTCTCCTCCCCAGTCTGCTGGATATTTTCTTGCAAAAAATCAAAAACTACCTCCCTTCCAAAGAAAAATAAATCTAAATAAAAAAGTGTCTCCTCTTGTCCGCAATTCTTTCATCCACCTCTTGACTATTGAATACTGTGTGTTACCCAGATTGTCGGAGAGGTAATACAGAAACATAAATATTCTGCTGCAAGCATTCTGTCAAACTACTGCAGTGGTCAGGTAAAGTATCTGCTTAGCTTTCAAAAATGTTAAATTGATTAACTAAAATCCCAAGACACATTAACTCTGCAGATAGTTAATAGGACTGAAAAGGAAGGCTACAGGCAAAAATTCTTGATAGGGGTGGTGTTCAGTGGAGAATAAAATGGTGCTGGAATATTTGGCTAGCTTCCTGGGAAGAAAAAAAATAAAATACATGGCTTATTACAGCAAACACTAAAACAACTTCCACGTGGATAAAAATGTTAAATGAAAGTTATTTTAAAGAGAAAATATAGATAATAGTTATTTAATCAAAATTTTATGGGGAAACATAAAAGCTAAGAAAAAAAGCACAGAAGATTAGTATATGTGACTCCTTAAGAACTTAAATTTTCTACTGTCAAGGAAAAAAAATAGGAGTAAAAAGCAAAGGATAAACTTTAAAAAGGGGACAATACATATGAAAAAAAAAAAACAATTAGACTTAATCTTTTAAAAGTTCTTACAAATCACTGGGGGAGGGGGTGGCAGTGAGAGAAGGAAAGGCACTCCACAGATATCCCAGGAAAAAAATGGGTTAAAGATCTGAACAGGACATTCACTATGAATGGACAATAAGAAAATTATGTTCATAACTATACAAAAAATTGTATTCCTCATTAGTAACATACAATGATACAATGTAATTCTCTGTGTATGTGTGTACAATAGCAATAGTGAGAAAGTAAGAGAACTTGAGAATAGATGTAACATTTTTTAAATCACTTATGAAGAGGGGCGCCTGGCTGGCTGCGTCCGTTGAGCTTCTGACTTCGGCTTGGGTCTTGATCTCACAGCTCCTGGGTTTGAGCCCCGCGTCGGGCTCTGTGCTGACAGCTCAGAGCCTGGAGCCTGCTTCGGATTCTGTGTCTCCCTTTCTCTCTCTCTCTCTGCCCCTCCCCCACTAGGGCGTGTGTTCTCCTCTCTCAAGAATAAATAAACATAAAAAAATAATAATAAATAAATCCTTATGAAGAAATTATTAAACTATGTTAAAAGGCATTAACAATGGATAAATAAATGGATGGACCATGTCAATTAATGAGAAGATTAAATATCAAAAGGGTGGTAGTTCTCCACAAGGTAATAAAAACAATGCAAGTCTAATGAAAATCTCAGCAAAAAAAAAATGTTATAGATTTAAACAAGAATGAAGGACCTAGAATATCCAAGACACTTTTGAAGAAGGACAAAGTGAGAGAATTGCTCAATTAAACATTGAGTCAGGACCTCCATTGCCTTTTGTTAATTTTCCAGAGGAAAAAAAGTGCCAATGATTGGGTGGGATATGGAGCAACCAGACTACCTACACAGAACTGGTAGGGGTGTAAATCAGGACACTTTGGAAACCAACATGACAGTATCTAGTAAAGCTGAAGATGTGTGCATCCTATGACCCAGCACTTTCTCTCCACAGTTATCCCATGGGGACACTCACATATGTGCAAGGGAAGTTGTATAAAATGCAACACTGTTTAATGCACTGTTTAATGCAACAGTGCCTGGGTGGCTCAGTCAGCTGAGCATCTGACTTCAGCTAAGGGCATGATCTTGCTGTCCGTGAGTTCAAGCCCCACATTAGGCTCTGTGTTGACAGCTCTGAACCTGGAGCTAGCTTCAGATTCTGTGTCTCACTCTCTCTCTGCCCCTCCCCTTCTTACTCTCTCTTTCTCTCTGTCTCTCTTTCTTTCTCTCTCAGAAATAAATAAACATTTAAAAAAATTTTTTAAAAGACTAAAAAAATGTTCAGTGCAACATTTTTTGCTTATAATGAAAATGAAAACCACTTGAATGTCCCATCAACACTTATACTGCATATATTTATATAACGGACTTATATAAACCTGTGAAAATTATTGAAGTAGAGGTCCATGTATCAACATGACTAAATAGCAGAAAGTATAATACTAGGCTTTTATAAAAGTTACAGTAGGATACATATTCTACTATGATATCAATAATGTTATAAAACATGCAAAGTTGCATCTACTTTAGGGATATATACATATGTAATAACAGTACAAAAATTATACATGGGAATAATAAATTCTAGCTAGTGGTTATCTCTGGGAAAAGGAAAGTAGAAACAGATCCAAGAAGAATTGGAAGCTACAAGTATGTTTGTAACTTTTTTCTCTTAAGCTTATTATTGGGTACATGAATGTTCATTATATTATTATCTATACTCTATATTTCTAACTTATTTCATAATAAAAACGATCAGATGTATGTGCAACTTCCCTGGTGCTCAAAATAATCAATAAAGCAACAGATTAATTCTTTTTTACTCACCAAATTAACCAATAAGTCTTTGAAATTTGTGAGCTTGTACATAAGGACATAGTAAATTATTCATAACACAAAAGTATGACATAAATTTATAGAACTTTGATCCAAATTTTGCTAACAAATAATAAAAATGTACCTGCCTAATGAAACCGCTGAAAGTAGATAAGATAAACTCATGTGTAACAGCGGTTCTTGTTAGATGATAGAATTACAAGTGATTTTTATGGTATTTATACTTTCTCTGTGTTTTTCAAGTTCTCCACAGTAAACGTGTATTATAACAAGAAATAAGGGGCGCCTGGGTGGCTCAGTCGGTTGGGTGTCCGACTTCGGCTCGGGTCATGATCTTGCGGTCCGTGGGTTCGAGCCCCGCGTCGGGCTCTGGGCTGATGGCTCAGAGCCTGGAGCCTGCTTCCGATTCTGTGTCTCCCTCTCTCTCTGCCCCTCCCCCGTTCATGTTCTGTCTCTCTCTGTCTCAAAAATAAATAAAACGTTAAAAAAAAAAATAAGGCAAAGTAATTTACAAAATACAATTTTTTACCTTAAAAGTAGAAAACTTATTTGGAGAATATGACTTACTTAAGTCCAGTGGACTCATTGGATATGTGCTATAATTCAAAAGTCTACATAGCCCACAGATGATAACCCAAGTAATGTAGTCTAATTCTCAGAAATATTTCATGGATGTCGTATATTCCACAGAACATCTTGGATTTCATTCTATACCCACACCCTGACAAAAGAGTCTCTGGAACAGAACAACCCTTCCATGAGTTTCCGGTACTTGGTGGAATAAGTGAATGAATGGCAATGGCAGACCAGAGGAGTAAAATGATCTTCCCAGAGTCATCACTAGAAGGCAGAGCTGAACTGCATCACATTGAGTTCTTAGACTCTCAGTCCAGACTTTTTCCATCATTTTGTTTTTTGGGTTTTTTTTAGGTGAGTTTCATTAAGCCAGAGACAGGCTATCTAATCACTGAACCCGCACTTACCCTTTATCATCTGTGCCTTATTTATACAGAAAGCAACTTTCTTTTCTGGTTTCTGAACTACAGATAAAAATTACCCGCTGCACTCATGATGTGATATTTTCCTATCAGTTGATATAATCTCTCATTAAAGTCAACTCTGATATACTCTGAGATTATAACAGCAGAGTATCTGTAGTCTTCATGCTTGGTTTGCTCAGGAAAGCAGCCTTCCAAATTTATATGCTGTTATCATATCCTTGTTTAAAACTTTTAGAAGTGCATATATATATTGAGAGTGTCATAGAAAAACAGAAACAAAAGCATAAAAAATTAACCCAATATCTATTTCACCCACAATAGATCATTGTCCATATGATGCTGGGCACCTTATAAGTAATTAAAAATATTTGGGGGATTAAATAAAATAAATTCTTGATCACGGTACTTAACCTCTGCTGGTAAAATAATGTTAAGAATAAAAATAATGAAATGATTAATATTTATTATTACATTCTTTTATAAGAAAAAAAAGCTACTAAAAATTTCATTTTAGGAGAAACGTTGTTTTTACCACCTGGTAAATAAATGGTATCTTTAGAAAATAGTTTCATGGGGCACCTGGGTGGCTCAGTTGGTTGAGTGTCAGACTTCAGCTCAGGTAATGATTTCACGGTTCATGGGTTCAAGCCATGCATTGGGCTCTGTGCTGACAGCTCAGAGCCTGGAGCCTGCTTGGGATTCTGTGTCTCCTTCTCTCTCCACCCTCCCCCCCCCCAAAACAAACATTAAAACAAACAAACAAAAAAAGAACATAGTTTCATATCCCTAACAAAGATAGTTATAATATAAAGGCATATACATACTTGGGTTCCAAATGAAGAGATATATATTAATCTTATCTTCCACCACTAATACTAGTTTATGGAAAATTTAGATGACTATCCTAAGTGGATGATTTTTTTTTTTTTTTTAAGTAGACTGCATGATCAGCACTGAGCCCACCGTGGGGCTTAGAACTCACAACCCTGAGATCAAGACCTGAGCTGAGATCAAGAATCAGACACTTAACCAACTGGGCCACTCAGGTGCTCCCTCAGTGGATGATTTTATTTAAATCTGTTGTAAGGAGCGTACATCTTTCTACACTATTTAAAAATTTTTATTGTCAAATTAGTTTGCAGTAGTTTTTTGAGATTAGTAAGAAGACAAATTTGGACCATAAACAGAAGAATATTCCCGGATATTCAGTCAGTAAGTCAACAACTACAGTAGGCCCCTTTAATCTGCAGTTTCACTTCCCGCAATTTCAGTTACCTATGGTCAACTGCAGACAGGAAGTAGAGGATCCTCCGTGGGTAGGTCAAAAGCAGCCTAAGGGTACATCACAATGCCTACCTGAGTCTTTCACTATACTTCATCTAGCCCAGGGGCATTTTATCTTCCACATTAGCACAAGAAGACAGGTGAATACAGTACAATAACATATTTTGAGAGAGACCACATTCACATAACTTTTATTACAGTATGCTGTTATAATTGTACTTTTATAGTTAGTATGCTAATTTCTTACTGTACTTAATTTATGAATTAAACTTTATATAGGTATGTTACCTCAGAGGTATTGCAGGTTCAGTTCCAGACCATCACAATAAAGTGAATATTTCAATAAAGTGAGTCAAATTAATATTTTTGTTTCCCAGTGCATATAAAACTTACGTTTATCATACACCACAGCCTATTAAGTGTGCAATAGCATAATGTCTAAAAAAATGCACATACTTAATTAAAAATACTCTATTGCTAAAGTAGGTTTACCATCATCTGAGCTTTCATCAAGTCATACTCACAGATCACCATAACAAATATAATAATAATGAAAAAGTTTGAAATGTTGGAGAATTATGCAGATGTGACATAGAGACACGAAATGAACAAATGCTGTTGGGGAAATGGTGCTGATAGACTTGTCTTTGCAGGGTAGCCAAAAACCTTAATTAAGGGGAAAAAAATGTAGAATCTGTGAAGCACAATAAAACAAGGTATGCCTGAATAGAGGGCTCAGTAGTATTTGCGGTTTTAGCCATTCAGTGAGTCTTGGAACATATCCCCCGCAGATAAGAGAGGACTGCTATATTGTATACCTACTGAGTTTGAGCTCTGCATTGTGTCTTAGGGACCCAAAAGACACAATCTGTACTCTATAGTAGCTCATAGTCTAGTGAGACCAATTTTCAGACAATTGTGAAGCAATGCAACACAGTAATTATTCTAACGGAAGAAAAGAAAGGACCAAGACTGCCTAGCAAATGTTTGAGGCTTGACGAAATCACCATGCATGTAAACAGAGGAAGAGAGGGGACCCTGGAATGTGAGGAGTGAAAGAGAAACAAATGGCCTAGGAGGTATACAGTGAGGGAGTGAAAGGAAAAATAGGGGAGAATGGAGGAAAGTATGTGGAAGGGGAAGTGTTTACCAGTAAGGTCAAGAGCAGGAAAGACTTAAAAGTTCCCTTTGAATTGGGTAACACCGGAGAACAGTTCTGCACAGTGGTGAAATCTAAAGCTCAATTACAGAGATGGGAATGCATGAGTGTTTTACAAGTGGTGTTAGTCTTCAGGTATTATTTGGATATTACTGAGGTGTTGTTTTTCACATTGCATATGTCTGTAAAACGACTCTAATTCTTGCCTCTGATTATGTCTATATTGGAATGTTAACATTTCCCCCTAAATTAGCGTTTCTTTCCATTTACAAGTAAAACTCCTGCTAAAAAAAAAAAAAAAAAAAAAAAAAAACAACCTAAGTTGCCACCAACAGTTGGAAAATTTATTTGTTTTATTGTGAGCTAGAAAAAGAACCAAGAGAGAAAAATATTGACACAGTCCCTTACACCCCAGGGGTATGTTGTTACTGGCAGCCAGAACATGAGAACCAGAGAGGGGAGCTCCCAACCCCCTTAAGAACTTGGGGGAAAATGAGGCACAAAATCAACAAAAGCAGAAAAGACCAAAATAATACGCGGAAATCATTTCAGAGAAACACCTTCACCCAGATTAGCAACACCATATTTACCTAATGAAATATATTAACGTATCTAAAGAACAAATGTATTTATCCGATTGGTATTGGAGGTCAACTAGGGAAATATAGGTGAAGAACAAAATAGGTAAACTTTAGTGCTCATCCAGGAGAAGTCATTGTTAGGATAAACTCTGGGAAAACAGTGAAGCAAAAGCAGACTGCCCTGTTGGATAGCATGTCTTGACCATTAGTTTTGGACCCTCTGATGAAGTTATGCTATTACCAAGATGAAGGCAGGAAGGCAGAAAGGAAAGAAGGAAGGAACATATGAATAAATAAATTACTTCAACAGTTGTTTAGTGAGTATCTGTTATGTGCTAGGCATATAACATAACTGTTTAGTTAAAACTAAACATAGAGTTTACAATCTAGGGATGTTACAGTACTGACTAGCAAGTACTGTAATGAGGGATGTATAAGTTACTATAAGAATATATTAAAAAGAGAAACTTTTTGGATAGAAAAGTAAGATGAGAGAAGGCCAAACAAACCCCCCAAAAGCTCTGGAACTGAGATGGCCCTCAGGGTTTTTCTGAGTTGTGATAACGAGACCAAGTCTTTATTACTCTATGTGGACCAGCCATTGGATAGAGGCAATTTTTGTAGTGGAGAGGCCCGACCTTGTGTAAGAGAATTCTCTTCAGCTAAGATAATTCTGAGAAGGGACTACAGCTGAGGGCTGTCTGCTAACAATAGTCCCTGTAGCTGGCAGAATAAAGCTTTCCAGTCCTCAAGGCAGGTCTAGTAGTTTAATCACAGCATGATTGCAAGAGAGATGGGAGATAAATCTGGGAAGGTGAGCCAAAACCACATCATGGAGGGCCTTGTAAGTCAGCGACTTTGGACTTAACCTAAGAACAACAGAGTGGGTACTGCAGAGTTTTGCTTAAAATAGTGATGTACAAAGATTTGTGTTTTCTAGTGATCCCTATGGCAGGGTAATGTTTTAGGGTGGAAAAGAGATTGAAGGATCAAACTGGAAGAAAGAAGATTGTGTTTGGAGACTTGTGAAGGAATCCAGGAGAGAGATTATGGTAGCCTGAATAAGGCCATGGCAGTAAGGATGGATTTGATGAAGGATGGATGGATGGATTTAATGGATTTGAAAGAAGTTTTCATCACAGAATAGATTGAATTTGGTTATTAATTTGATGTAAAGGTACAAAGGAGGAAATATGAAACTTTACCAATTAAGTGAGAACAGTGTTGGGGCACCTGGGTGACTCAGCCGGTAGCATACGACTTCAGCTCAAGTCATGATCTCACGGTTCCTGAGTTCAAGCCCCAGGTTGGGCTCTGTTCAGACAGCTCAGAGCCTGGAGGCTGCTTGGGATCCTGTGTCTCCCTCTTTCTGTCCCTCCCCTGCTCGTGCTCTTTCTCTCTCTCAAAAATAAATAAACATTATTTTTTTTAAGTGAGGGCAGTGCTATTTATCAAGCCAACAACCACCAGAAATGAAGCAAGGCTTAGCACGGAGGGGAAAGGAGGCAGGGAACACGTTCAGTTTTAGAATCATAGTTGTTATGTGTCTGTAGCAACATACAAATGGTAAGTGGTTATACCTATCGATCAGAAGCTAAGAGAAACAAGTGGGCTATAGATAGGTTTCCTTCCAACTTAAAAATAATAAATGACTTGGAGAAAAAAATGAAATCTTCCAGGAAAAAAAAAAAAAGAAAAAGCTATATAGTAGCAAAGGAGCACTTAAGACAAGAAAGGAGGAGTCCAAAAAAGATGATAAGGAGTAGCCAAAGAGTTAGGAGGAACATGCCTGAAGAATGAGGAGTGAGAGATCAGGGAGACAATGAGCTCAAGGGACATGTGTGCCACAATGTGTCTGCATTCGTGGCAGGGAGATCAGTGGTTCCCTTCTGAGAACGATACCAGGAGAGTGGTGTGGGCTGAAGCCAGACCACAGGGCTCAAGAGTCAATGAGTTCAACTCAAAATTCAACTCTGGCCAAGAAAGCATATATCCTGGAGGTGGTTTTGGGGTGGCCTCAAGAGTAGGATACTTCAGGGGCACCTGGGTGGCTCAGTCGGTTAAGCATCCGAATTCGGCTCAAGCCATGATCTCATGGCTCATGAGTTCAAGCCCCTCATTGGCTCTCTGCTGTCAGCATAGAGCCTGCTTCAGATCCTCTGTCCCCCTCTGTCTCTGCCCCTCCCCTGCTTGTTCTCTCTCCTTCTCTCAAAATAAATAAAAATTTAAAAAACATTTTTTTAAAGAGTAAGGTACTTTGTATTTTCTTATGATATAGAAAGTTAGAGCAAAGGGCTAAGGGAATAATCTATTGAACAAACTCCAAGTGGAGGCCCTATGGGCATGCAACTTGGAGTATAAATAACAGGGTTAGAATTGACCTTAGGAAGATTTTAGAGTAATCTAAAGGAAGGAGGAAGGGGTACCTGTGGAGACAGGTAAGTTTGTAGGTGGAGTAATAGGAAATAAGAGTTCCCACTGAAAAAGTAGAAGGTGAATGAGATCACTTGTGAGTATGAAGGATCAGGGAGGGATTAGAGCTGGTGATTAGAAGAAAGAAAGTTTGAATTTGTGTTGAATGGGAAAACACCTTATGGAGGTAGCCTATTGCTTCTAAACATTTAAATCACCTACTCATTTTTCTGATTCCATGCTCATCAAGCAGCTAGGGTTACACTGACTTCCTAGAGTTCTCTGAAAAAATTTTGTTATTCAGGTGCCTGGGTGGCTCAATCACTTGAGCATTAATTACACCCTTGATTTCTGCTCAGGTTAAGATCCCCGGATCATGATCTCTCATGCAGGATCGAGCACGCTTAAGATTCTCTCTCTCTCCCCAGGCCTCTCTCCTCTGCTCTCACTCTATAAATTAATTAATTAATTAATTAATTAAAATTTGTTATTGTTATGGTGGTTGTTATTATTGCAGGGAAGAAAATGCCCCATGCAGGATGATATGTGTATTCTGGCACACATAGCCGTTGTATTTCTTACTCTAAATCAGTTTTTGTTTTATACTCCTTGGAAGGAATGATGAGTTTGATTGATGTGAGTGTCCTTGAACAAGTTCAATGAGAATGTGTTGACTATAGAGGGCAAGTATCAGTGCCATCAGGTCCAGGATCACATGGGACAATATCAGGTTTGCCATGCGTTCTGAGGAAGGTGTCTGGGAGGACGGCCAACCAGACTATTCCTATCTTGACTTTCCTCTGTCTTGAATTTCATATACTGCTCAATGATGGGAAAACCCAAAACCAGAGCCAAACTAGGGTAAATAGAACTGGAAGTATCACAACAAGATACAGAAAACAGTTTAGCAAAGGGAAGCAAAAGCAAAAGAATCGCAAAGGGAAAAATTTGGTAGAAAACGGAATAAAATGGCTGATGTAATCACAGTCAAGGCAGCCATCTTCTCTAAAACGCACATTATAGGGGCACCTGGGTGGCTCAGTTGGTTAAACGTCTGACCTCAGGCCATGGTTTCACAGTTTGTGGGTTCGAGCCCCAAGTCGGGCCCTGTACTAACAGCTCAGAGACTTGACCCTGTTTCAGATTCTGTGTCTTGCTCTCTCTCTGCCTCTCCCCTACTGTCTCTTTCTCAAAAATAAATGTTTAAAAAAATTTTTAAAGCCACATCAGTTCATCACTTTATTTTCTCATTCAGTAAGTGTCATTGATCACCCACTACCTACTGGGAAGATGGGAGCAAGTAAGATTAGCTCCATTCCTTGCAGCATCTGCTCCAAATATTGCCAAGATCAAAAGTTTGCAGAAGGAATAATAGAATAGGACAGACTAGAAAGGATATCCAACTGCATCTCTCTTACTGACAAAGTTCTGTGACTCAATCCAATTGCTGAACAATTGACAGAGATTAATGGAAAAGTCTTGTGCCATATTTACCATAGAAAATAACATTAAGGTACTAAAGAATCTTGTAAAAAGGAAATTATGTTGCTTAAAAAGTAAGTTGGATAGGGGCACCTGGGTGGCTCAGTCAGTTAAGCATCTGACTTCGGCTCATGTCATGATCTTTCGATTTGTGGGTTCAAACACTGCAACAGGGTCTGTGCTGACAGCTCAGAGCCTGGAGCCTGCTTTGGATTCTGTGTCTCCCTCTCTCTCTGCCCCTCCCCTGCTCATGCTCTGTCTTTGTCTCTCAAAAATAAATAAACATAAAAAAAAGTTGGATAAGGCATCAATGAATTATGGCCTTTATTTTTCTGATGTGAAGAATAGAAGAGAATGATAGAAGACATTTAAATACAATGTTGCAACTGAAAGATAAATCTCAATAAAAATAGTAACAATAATAATAATAAATTAATATAAGCCTCCAGAGTGGGATTTTATCATCAAAATGTATTACATTCTTTAGGGATATTATAACAAGATCTCTAGCCACAAGGCTAAAAAAGGACTACTAAAAATGCAAGTAACATGGGATATAATACTAAAACACACATACCACCATATTCTATAGTAGAGCTCTGGTACGAGTACGAAATAGAGAAGAAGAAAGAGAAACAGTATTTCTACTAGCTATAAAAACCAAGTCAGTTTTTTTTTTTATTGCTATGCATTCTACACACACACACACACACACACACACACACTGTCTACAATGACCCTAAAGAGGGGTAAAATTTTTTTAAAAGGCTAACATCTTAATGCCCAAAGCACTTGCTACAGCAGAAGTGGAAAGAGAAAGAGAAACCACACCTTGAAAATGTAGAACTATGTGAGAGAGTGACAGTGCTTTCCTAGTATGATATTTCTTCATACTTCTGGCTCAAGGACATTATGGAAACATCCTTGGTAAAGCTTAAAGCCATTTTCTTCAATGTTCAGCAATGATTATGTAGGGCAGGAAGGATTTCTTGCTACAGTTTAGATGGCTACATAGAAAATAAAGGGGGATGGGCAGTTGGAAATAAAGGGAAACAAAATTTATTGAGCACCTATGAATACTACTTTAATCAAGACATTTTATATGTATGATGTGTTTAAGCTCAACAACCCTAGGAGGCAGCTGTTATTCCTATTTTTAAAGAAGTAGTGTTTAAGAAGTTATACATTGTCTAAGTACGATACCGGAAGCTGGTACTCAAACACATAACTGTGTAACTTGGAAACAGTTCTCACCATGAAGGACCAGGCCGTATAAGGCCATCACTGTATAGAGACAGAAAGGAAGTACCCAGTGATGTGGCAAGTCTGGGGTCTAGATCATAATTGCAATCAAGATTTGCTTTGGCTGAAAGCATATCAAAACCTTAGATAAGAGTCTCTTTGATTTTAACTCATGACTTAGAGACAACAAAATGAGATTTATTGTAAAAATTGCGATTGAAATTTGGATTCCTACACAGTTAATTTACCTATCATAAAATGTAACTCACATTTTGTTGGCCACACCAGACTAGGGATCCACAGAGACTCACAGCAGGCAAACAGCAGTTTTCTGGAGCGGTCACCCATATTCTCCCATATATGCCTTGGGTCCCCAAGATATTTATCTCATGTACCCCCCAATGTATTTTTTTTGGCTACCAAGTAGGATTTACCTGTATTTTTTTTCTGTTCTTCATTGATTCAACTATAAAGTCCATGATACTCAGTGAGTTTTTTCTCACTCTTGCATCCTCAGAGCTTAGTCAAATTTCGCAATTCATGAAGACAATCCATAAATATTAAGTGAATGGGAACCCCTGTTTCTGACATGGCAAAAGGTAGATGATTAATTCTCACTACATGACTGAGGGCACCGTGGCCGCTGCTGCCTGAGCCCAGGAGGCCATCTCTAGTCCCTCCGAAACAGCAGGCATGTCCTCTTACTGTGGCCAAATTCTCCTGGTACTAAAGCTACAGACACCCTCTGTATGCAGTGAATACCCCACAAATGATATTCATGATACAGTGATTCTAGTTTTTATTTACCTGATTTCTGCAATCCTCTTGTTTTCTGCTTCAGTCTAAAGTCCAGGCCACAGATACTGTGCTATTCTCAGAAAAACCTCACCCTCTAAATTTTGTACCACTAACTTTGAATAGTGGGACATACTTTTTCCTCTTAGAATAACCATTCTTAAGTCTATTATAAATGTACTTGTTTATTATATATAAGCTTTTAAACACATGCATATGTATGTATATATTCATATGTGTCTACAATATAATAACATATGTAGTACCTTTTGCGTTTATTTTATTATATATAATATATAATTTATTATTTTTATATTATATATTTATATATTATTCATAATATACCATATTTATATACTTATATATTTATATTAATTTATTTATATATTTATTATATATATTTATTGATATAGTATGTTATATATTATATTGTAATATATAATATATAATATTATTATAATAACATTATATATTATATATAATATTATTATATTATCATGTATATAATATATTATTATATTATAATATATTATATATTATATATTATTAATATATAATATATAATATATATTTATTAATATATTTATATTAATATACCATATTTATATTTTTATATATTTATAATTCTTATATATATAAGAGAAAAGAGAGAAAACAACTTTAAATACAATACAGTGTGCTTGGGGTTTTAATTTCCAGATATTCCTTTCTAGAAATTGGCGCCCACCTTAGCTTGTACCTGAGGGAAATAGTTCCTATCGTCTTTGCCCATCTGCATTATTGAGTAATCCTGTATCTATTGTTATTTACATCCTGGGTCCCCTGGACCAAATCATCACCTAGGTGGGTCAAGAGGTAGCAGGATTTTGTAATTGTCATCATTGTTGGAAATTATGTTGGAATTTTTCTCTCAGTAGTTTTCCTTCCACTTCCCATTTCTAACTGGTTGTTTATGCTCTTTGTGTTTCTTGCACAAGATTTATGAGCTCAGAGAGAAGACTCCTTCCCAGCTTTCAGTATTCTAAGGCTATCCTCTTTTAAGAGATTAAGCTAAGTGCCAAGGAAAGTGAGGTATTATCTGAGGGGAAAGGGGAAAAGGGAAAGAGAGTGGGGTAAGTGCAATTTTCCTAAGATTTAAAAGAAATGTCAAAATTGAGGGGTGGGAGAGTGGGGACAGAGGAAGCATGATCAGGCTTCAAAGCAGATTCCTTTTGGGAGTGACTAGGAAAGCTGGGCTCTGGTGTGGGGACTCCTAAAAGCAGCTCGGACTCCTGAATCCCTGTGGAACCCAAGAGCAGGGACCGGCAGGACATCTGTAGGCTAGGACTGGGCACCCCCAGAAGGACCCCCAGAGCCCTTTTTGCCATTTCCTCGATCACATATAAACCTCCTGATCCTGTGCAACCACAGGGCTGGATCCAGGCCCTAAGTGACAGAGACTGACTTTTCTGCTATCTGGTAGAACTACTGTTTGGAGTTAGAATTCAGTTGATTTAAAGGTAATAAAGACAGTCATAATGTTTGCCCAACCTGAAATCTGATCCTGCTATTATTTATAAAATTTTAAATGCAAAAATTCTTTAATACATCTGCAATGAATTCACTCATTGAACAAACATTGATTGAAGCACTTCTAAGTGCCAGGCATTTGGGATACAATGGCGAACGGGACAGATAGGCCAGAGCTTGCAGCCCAGCAGCAGGTAAACCAGTAAATGGGATTAAACACAGTGTGCTAAGAATAATGATAGGGTAAGGTAAGCTAATTAGGGGAGATACAGGAGGCTACTTGAGTCAGGGAGCAGACAAGAGAATGTTCCTTTTGGAATGGGGCGTGCACAGGAGAGAGTGCACTGAGTACTGGAGAAGGGGAGATAATCTGGAGTTCCAGGTGGGGGTAGTACGAATGGAGCCCAAAGAGGCCACCAAGTGATTAGTCCAAATTACCAATGGCTTTGAAAGCAATGTGAAGGGACTTGGGCTTTCAAGTGATTGCTCAAACTTGTCATATCTAGGACAAACTTTCTTCAGGTTTCTGAAAGAGGTTTTCTTTCTTCCACTGCATTTTGCACACATAAGTGGCCACAGCTATGGAAGCAGCCAGAAGCACCTTTCTGATTTGCAAATTTGCTGGTTTGTGTCTCCGTTTCGCTCAGAACTGTGCTATGCAGTAAACAGTGAAGGAAGTTTTATGAGTCACAAATGTTTTTAACGAGAAAAGGGCAGTTTGCAATCTGGCTATGACCTGAAAACAGCCCCTCCTTGCACAGGATTCCTTTATCTCTGTTTTGCTTCCTTTGTTGCAACAGCGAACATCCCCAAGATTGCAGCAGCTCGGGTCCGCTTCTGTATGAAATAAGGAAGGGAAAAACTGCTTCCACTTTCAATTTAGGTTTGTGCCCTCACCTTTTAATATTTCAGTTCTGAAAAACAGCTTGAATTTAAAAACTAACCGGATTAACTGATTTACGCAACTAGGCAGAAGCCTGACGACCCACCCAGAACTACAGAGGCTCAGGCCCCATGGGCTTAGCACTGGTGAGCAGTTTGCTCAAGGGCAGGATAACTAACATACACCCTCCTATGGTAAAAATGTTACATGGTCATATTTGTGTAAATCTGCTTTCAACTATGCCACCAGCACTTGAAAAGTTGAAGATAGCTTAAACATTAACTTTCAAGTACCTGGGTAAAATGCTTAAGAGTGTTGCCTTACCCATCACTAAAAATTTCCATTTTCCAAGGGCTGGAAAGATTCCAATGAATGCTCGACCTGTTCAAGGCAGTTGGGTGAACAAGCCGTCATTATTCAGCTGAGTTTATATTCACCGTGCATCACAGAGTTGCAGCTCAAAGTTTAAAGAAAGTTACAAACATTTGAGAGCAGACATTAGATGTAAAAAGGTATCTCAAACTTTTTTTTGTACTTCTGAGTGTCAAGAGGCAAATTGAAAAAAGACATCAACCTACACAATAGTATCCTAGCCAGCGAGAGAGTGAAATTAATTTGTAAGGTGATAGGCTTTTGTGTCCATTTAGCTTGATAACTTATCTAATACTTTGTTATATTTGAACTTTACCAGCATGGGTGAATTCCGTATGGGATTCTTGATGTGGACTGCTAGAGTTTATGTAAATACCTTATGTTCCCTGCTCTGTAGTGTCCAGCCGTGCCATCCATTAGGTCCTCATGACAAAGGCCTATACTGTGTAACTGTGCCTAATATCCACTAACACATGGTCTGGTCTTCTGTGAGGGGACTAGGCAGCCTGTGTGAGGGGCCTGCGTGGCCATGGATGCTTCATGTGTTTCAATCCTTGAAAGCAGTGAGTTTACGGTTTTGTTGGGGTCACTGACATAACCTAGCAACTCTGATTTCAATTGTGTCGGTGAGGTGGGAGCCATCACACACTCTGGCCATCTTCCAGGATAAGAGACGAGACCGAACACTTGATGCTCACTGCTGGGTGATAAAGAAGCGCAGCTTCCAACCACAGTTGTTCATGACTTCACTGTGGCTCTCCTAATGGGAGGTCCTTCTAAAGCCAGAGTTTGAGGAAAGTGGTCATTGTGATCTCTTACATTAATAAACAATGGGGAAAAAAGGGGGGGGGATCTCTCATTCCAACAAAGTATAGGTTTAGAAACCTCTGGGCAAAACAACTGGAAGCCAGGGGTTTATAGAAAAGTAAGCAAAGAAACTGCTAAGTTAGACTTACATTAGAGTTGAATGCTATACAGAAAGAAATAATTATGTTGGAGTATCATTAGCATCTGAGTTTTATTAAAAAGGAGTTTTTTCTAAAGGTGAGTTAAAATATAGAGCTCTTGAGTAAACCAAACCCAAGAAACTTATTGACACTAGGGATGCACAAAAAGATCACAAAACAATTATTAGTCACAATGCCCATCTCTACTGCATCTGTCTAAAATACATAGGTTTACAGATTATCATTTACCTGGAAGAGTATGAGTCTTTTGAAGACAGCTTTACAAAAATGGATCTACAGGTGACATTTAAAAAGTAGTTTAAAATCTCAAAATGTGTTCATCACAGTCCTTTGATGAAATTAATAACAATAACAAAAAAATAACGTTGGTAAAACACCCAGAATAATATCTAAACTATGCTTAGAATGATGGGGTGCCTGAGTGGCTCAGTCGGTTAAGCATCTGACTTCCGCTCAGATCATGATCTCATGGTTCATGAGTTTGAGCCCCACATCATGACTTCTGCTGTCAGCGCAGATCCTGCTTTGGATCCCTCTCTCTCTGCTTCTCTCCCATGAGCACTCTCTCTCTCTCAAAAATAAATGAAAACATTTCAAAATATGCTTAAAATCGTTGTGGTCATTATTTATTTATTTAAACCTGAAAAACTAATTATATTCCTATGTCATTGGGCAAAGACATATAATCCTTCAATCTATATTAGTATAGATTACATTACTGAAGACTGAATGCATCATGAACAAAGCATACTTGTATTAATAGGTACTTAGTAGATTTCTTTTTATTGGCATAAACTCCTACTGTAAAGTTTATCCTAAAAAAGAACATGCAGATTATCTATATTTTAGTGAATAATTCTCTAATCAGTTTTGGCAATTCCTCCTCTTGTAATTAGGAAGCTTTTTCAAAAATATCACTTAAAAAACAAACTCGTAAATTTGGAAATAGAAAGATATACCCTTAATGTGGATCATAATCAATGGGGAAACCTTATAGACATTCTTATTTTTTTTAACTTTTTTAAAGTTTTTATTTAAATTCCAGTTAGTTAACATCCAGTGTCATATTAGTTTCAGGCATACAATGTAGAGGTTCAACACTTCTATACATCACCTGGGGCTCATCACAACAAGTGCGCTCCTTAATCCCCATCACCTATTTAACCCATCCCCCCACCCGCCTTCCCTCTGGTAACCATCAGTTTGTTCTCGATAGTTAAGAGTATGTTTCTTGATTTGCCTCTCTCTCTCTCTTTTTTCCCTTTGCTCACTTGTTTTGTTTCTTAAATTCCACATATGAGTGAAATCATATGGTATTTGTCTTTTTCTGATTTTATCATTTAGCATAATATTCTCTACCTCCATCATGCCATTGCAAATAGCAAGATTTCATTGATTCTTATGGCTAAGTAATATTCCATTATATATAAATATACCACTTCTTCTTTATCCATTCATCAGTGATGGAAACTTGGGCTGTTACATCAAAACAAAATGCTTCTGTACAGTGAAGGAAACAACAAAACTAAACAAAACTAAAAGGCGACCTATGGAATAGGAGAAGATATTTGCAAATGACATATCTGATAAAGGGTTAGTTATCCAAAATATATAAAGAACCGATACAACTCAACATGCAAAAAAAAATGAATAATCCAAATAAAAAATAGGCAGAAGACATAAATAGACATTTTTCCAAAGAAACATACAGATAGCCAACAGACCCATGAAAAGATGCTCAACGTCAAACATCATCAGGGAAATGCAAATCAAAACTGCAGTGAGATATCATCTCACATTTGTCAGAACGGCTCAAATCAATGATGCAAGAAGCAACAGGTGTTGGCAAAGATGGGGAGAAAGGGGAATCCTTTGGCACTGTTGGTGGGAATGCAAACTGGTGCAACCATTCTGAAAAACAATGTGGAGTTTCCTCAGAAAGTTAAAAATAAAACTACCTTGCAATCAAGCAATTGCATTGCTAGGTATTTACCCAAAGAGACATACCTATTTATTTAAACAAACTTGTTGATGAAAATTTTTTATAGCGCACCTCTCTTATTCTAGGTGTTGTGATGGGTGCTGAAGCTTAAAAAAAAAAAAGCATGAGTTCTTCTCTCAAGGAATTCAGAATCCCTTATTATTTGTTATCAGAGGCATACTTCAATGTCTAATGAGGAAAACAGCTAGCATCATTTAGCATTCTTTTGGAAATTTTGGATACAGCATAGGATAAACAGAAATTACAAAAAAATTAACTATTTACAAGAGTTTCATTATTTACAAGTAATACATTCACAAGTCTGGAAAACCTAAGTGAATAATTACAAATCTTTTAGAGTTGGTAAGAATTTATTAAAGTGATAGAATTAAAGCTTTATGTTAAAAAATAGTTTGCAATATAACAGCAGTAAAGAGTTTGTATACATAATAGAAAAAAGAATTTACATAAATAACAACAAAACAATAAATAGAAAAAATTAAAAAAAAAAAAACCCTAGGGATTTCTCTAACAAATGTGTACAGGGTCTATTAAATACCTAAATACGTATATACACACACATACACACACACAGAAAAGACCCTTAAAATTACTAAAATATATGATGAGATGGAAGTAAATGAATATTTTATGTTTCTGGATAAAAAAAATTAAATAATAAAGATCTGTGAAGATATTAATTCATCCCAAACTAATTTACAAATTTAACATAATCTCAGTCAAAGTGTCATTGGTTTTATTCCTTTAGTGGAATTAAATCTGATGTTTCTAAAAGTTCAGAAAGCAGGCAACTTTGTGAGAAAAACTAAGAAAATTTTGAAAAGTGGAAATTTTGGGAGATTTGCCCTATTAGACCTGAAAGTATATTATAAGGCAAAAATAATAGAAGAGTAGACAAGCATTGCAAATATTGTTAGACAATGAAACAATTGATCTAAAAGAGAGTTTAGTGTAGATGAGAGTTTAGCAGTGATCAAGGAAACCATAAATTGATAGGGAAGAAACGAATTATTAAATAGCTCTAAAGAAATTCAAATTACTGAAGGAGGGTATCAAGTTTATTTCTCACAATGTACATCACAATAAATTCCAGATGGATTATCAGACTAAATGTAAAAACTAAAAATGCAGAACTGCTTTCTAATTGTACATGTTTTTTAATTCTACCATAAAAAGTAATATTACATTTAATTGAATTTAAAATTTTTTAAAATCCTGTACACAAAAATACACTAGAATTTTATTTGGCAAAGGACAGAGGGAATATATTTGTAAAATACGTGGTGGGTAAAAGGTTGATTTCCTTTCTTCTTTTCTTTCCTCCTTTCTCTCTTACAATAAGCATGTATTCAGCTTTGGCCAACAACGAGTAGAAATTGAAAATGCAATGGCAAACAACATAGATTTTGTCCCTGAGACTGCTGCTACCTCAGGGTACCTCAGTGGAAACTGGAGTAAGAGGTGCCCCTGTTGGCAAATTGTGGAATTAAGAAGGGCTGGATTTCAGGCTTCACTGGCTTTCCTTGTTGGTGTCCCCAGGGCAAAATACATGTACAGCCCAATCTGGGGACCCTCCACTCGCCCATTCACAGCTAAACAGGCAAAAAGCTCAACTGAACAATTCCAGTATAAGAATGCAAGGCAGAAAGGAGTAGGGAGTACTTAACCTGAACGGAAGAGTGTAGGGAGGCTAGCTGGGAGAAGTGGCCATTAAATTGAGAAATGAAGAATGAGCAGATTTACATATAAATACACATGTGCAAAGGCAAGATACTCACTTTATAAAGAACTCTGACAATCAACAACAACAAAAAATTGGCGGTCACAAAATAAAATTAGGCAAAATACACTAAAATTCATAGAATATGAATCAGAGAACATAACAGTTGCTCAGCCTCCCAAATCATCTAAGAAATGCAAATTGAACCAGCAGTTGAGATATCAATTTTGTTCTAAAAACTTGACATACTTGACAGTTTGTGTTAAAAGCCCTGAAAGAACACATACCCTTGATTCAAGTAATTTTGCTTTTAAAATTCCAATATTAAAAATAACAATAATAATAGTAATGCCAAGATCTGAGTGTAAGATGATTTATTTTCAAACATTATGTATACCACCAACTGACAAGTGGATAAACACAAAGTAGTACATCCAGTGGAATAAACTTCTAATACATGCTACACCTTAGATGATCCTTGAAAGCATTATACCAATTGAAAGAAGCCAGTCACAGAAGACCAAGTGGAGCATTGGTGGTTGTTTAGGGTTGGGGAATGAGATGGTGAAATTTCTTTTATGATGAAAATGTTCTCAAATTGACTGTGGTGATGGCTGCCCACACTCATAAATATTCTAAAAACCACTGAATTGCACAATTTTTTTTAAGTTTATTTATGTATTTTGAGAGAGATAGAGACAAGGTGAGTTGGCGGAGGGGCAGAGAGAGAGAGAGAGAGAGAGAGAGATTGAGAATCCCAATCAGGCTCTGCAGCACCGTCAGCAGTCTGTTGAGGGCTCGAACTCACAAAACCACGCGATCATTACCTAACCCAAAAAGAAGAGGCCGAGGCTTGACCGACTGAGCCACCCAGGTGCCTGTATTGCATACTTTAAATGGCTATACTGTATAGTATAGTATTGAGTTATATCTCAATAAAGATTTAAAAAACAGTATGTCTGAGAGCAAATAAGAGGGAAAAAACCAATATCCAAAACAATTTTAAATGGTTAGACAAATATCATATTGCAAGTATACGTTGAAATAGTATAAGTGACACAGTGCATAATATGATGTTGAGGTGTAGAAACAGTATTATTAAATCTACCTATTATCTATTATCTAGCATTGACATCTGGTTATTTTTGGATATTGGCATTTGTGAATTATTTTATCTCTTCTGTTTATTGTTGTTGTCATTTATTAAAACTTGTCTGTAGCATAGACATCTCATTATTTCTACAATTAAAGGGTGTGACACATTAGGAAGAAAAAGGTTAAAACAGATTTGTAAAATTTAAGAGACTGCCCCAAACAAAACTCTGGAAGAAAATATAGGACTTGGAAGTTAGAACATTAAAAGCTAGAAGCTTATTGTGTTTCTTTTCTATTTGTTCTCTTTTTTGAAAATGCGTGTAATATTTTACACAATTAACTTTATTCCCCACACTTCCGGTGGGGAGCCACAAGCTAGTTAAAGCTTTTTTCTCTCATATTAGTCATTCAGAAGAAAAAGGAAGCTGTTCACAAACGGTATACAGCTCTGAAAATCCTATGTTTTTCTTGCAATTTCAACGTAAAAAAGGGGGGGGAGTAATTCAATGAATACTTAATAGTAAGATTTCTAAGCTGTTGATTCAGTTAGAAATGAAAAAAATATTAAAAACTTTTTAAAAATTCTTCAAACCATGATACAACTTTTAGAAGTATTTAAGCTGAACTTTCTCCCAAAGTGCGGAGTTTAAGCAGCTTAGAAGCAATCTTTTCCAAAATCAGCTTCACGTTTTCAAAATGGAAAGAACATATTGTGATTATGTACAGTAATATCTATAATTTTATATGTAGGGCTGGAATGACAAAATGTGTATTATTTGCTTTAAAAGACTTAATAGTAAAAGAAGGAAAAATGGATGGACAAAGCAGATATGGCAAAACTTTGATAATTATTAATTTTAAGTTACTGATACATTTAGTCTTACTGTACATTTTGAGAGTTTTAATAATGAAATTTTTTTTTACTTTTTTTTAATTTATTTTTTTAGTTTACATCCAAGCTAGTTAGCATACATTTTTGAGATAAAGGGACATTTTAAATTTCTTAAAAAGAGTATAAATATAACCTAAAGTAAGGGATCAATAAATCACACAAGGCAGAGGAAGCTTACAAATCTTAGTTAATATAAATATGCTAAAGACACTTAAATTCATCTTGTGATTCCAAACACCAGTAAGTCATGTGAAAAAACAGAAGTCCAACTTCATATTCAGTTGTAAATTAGAAGAGGGAAGAGACTTTATATTGTCCAAAGAGGTAAAACTCTGACCAGTGGAGATAAACTCAAGGAAGACAAATATTCCAGAGATGGAATAGGTTGCCTTGGGAAGATTTAATTTACTCACCCCTGGAAATATCAGCTAGACATTCTCTCAGAAAGGCAGTTAGAGGAAGACTTCAGGCATCAGCTGTGGGGCAGGACTAAATAAAAGTCCTTTAAGCTAACTTTGTTATTCAACCAAAGAGTGAGGTATAATAATGAGCTGGTTGCTAGTCCCGTGGCTCTGGGGCA
This sequence comes from Panthera tigris, assembly GCF_018350195.1. Lineage (NCBI taxonomy): Eukaryota > Metazoa > Chordata > Mammalia > Carnivora > Felidae > Panthera > Panthera tigris. Next base: position 67,176,493 of record NC_056666.1, on the reverse strand, counting down.
GTCATGCTAAACCCCTAGGTGCCAATGAAACAGTATCCATCTTTCAGGGTTGTCCTGAGGATGTAATGATAATACGTATAGGAAGCATTAGAACAGTGCCTGGCATGTAGTAGGTGCTCATCAATATTAAGCTTTATTACTATAATGATTAACATTGGAAACTCTGGAGTCAAACATCTGCTTTGTAACCCCAGCTTTACTATTTGCTACACTTTGTTTGTTTGTTTATTTATTTATTTATTTATTTATCAATATCTGGCAGCTTATTCAAGTTTTTAAAAATTCTTTTACAGTAAACTTTGGGTAGTAAGTGCTGGAATTGATTAAGTAATGTATATAAGATTGACTTAATAAATGACATTTATCTTATTTTAATGACATATAGTAATTATATTAAAGTTTTATTTATTTAAGAAATCTCTACATCCAAGGTGGGGCTTGAACTCTCGACTTTGAGATCAAGAGTCACATACTCTTCTGACTGAGCCAGCTATATAATAATTAATTAATTAATTAATATTAATTATTATTAATCATTTTAAAATTTCATTTCCAACCATGTTGCTTTTGAACCTACTGTGTATTGTGCTTGAAATTACTTTGAGAATGTAAAACTAACTGCAGTCAGCATTTGCTGACAGTCATATTGGCAGCTGGCAGAGCTGAGGAACCCCTTGAGTTTTGTTAGCTGGAACTTCCACCAGAGGCTGCCAATGCCACAACAGATGACTTATTCTTTCCAGTGCATCCACATCTCACCATCAGGAGGCTCTTCCAGAAGTAAAATCTCTTTAGTGTTTATGACTTATTTTAAGATCTTTGGAAGAAAAGAAATGTAAAATATGAGCATCGCAGCACTTTTTAAATAGGCTGTTACAAACTCATCAGCATCTAAGGGGGAAAAAGCTATATTTATCATTCTGACTCCTGATTGCTGTTTGACAACAGTTTAAGATTCACTGCTTTGTTGTCAAAGAAATATTTTCAAATAATGTCTGTATATTTCTCTCTATATCTCTGTAACTAAACAAGGAGTCCAAAACTGAAGGCACTTTGAATCAGTTTTAAATATGAAGCATGAAATTCGGCATCAGCATCTAGCATGATGTTCTTCCTATAGTAAGTGCTCAAAAAACATGTAGAATATAACTGAAAAAGATTATTGAAAATAAACGCTGTTTGCAATTTAGCGGTATTAAAGATGTATTATGAAAGATGTAAGAAGGCTTAAGCCACTGTATCAAGTAGTTATTTCTAAGTCTGGCAAAAATTGTAATGTATAAAGAAGATCTTAAACATATTACTCATTGGAGTGCCTGGGTGGCTCAGTCAGCTAAGGGTCCAACTTCGGCCCAGGTCATGATCTCACAGTCTGTGGGTTTGAACCCTGCACTGCCAGTGTGGAGCCTGTTTGGGATTCTCTCTCTCTCTCTCTCTCTCTCTCTCTCTCTCTCTCTCTCTCTCTTTCTCTCTCTCCCGCCTCTCCCACTTGCACTCTGTTATCTATCCCAAAATAAATAAATTTTAAAAAGAATAAAGTTTTATTTATTTTGAGAGACAGAGAGAGAATATGAGCAGGATAGGGGCAGAGAGAGAGGAAGAAAAGGAGAATCCCAAGCAGGCTGTGAACTGCCACCCAGCTCAGAGCCCAACGTGGAGCTCAAACTTACAAACCATGAGATCGTGACATGAGCCAAAATCAAGAGTCAGACACTTAACTGACTGAGCCACCCAGGTGCCCCACAAAATAAATAAAACTTTAAAAACAACAAAATCTTACACATTATTATGTCTGTGCATATTAACTCAGTATTAAAGTAAAAGACAATTGGGGCACCTGGGTGGCTCAGTCGGTAAGTGTCCGACTTCAGCTCAGGTCATATCTCACGGTTTGTGAGTTTGAGCCCCGTATCCGGCTCTATGCTGACAGCTCAGAGCCTGGAGTCAGTTTCAAATTCTGTGTCTCCCTCCCTCTCTGCCCCTCCCCCCTGCTCATGCTCTGTCTCTCTGTCTCTCTCAAAAATAAATAAACATTAAAATTAAAAAATAAATAAATAAAGTAAAAGACAATTATGATGTCAATATGTAAACTACAATATCAATCAGGGCCTGTTTTATTAGATTTTTTTTTTCTAAGGCAAAACCATTTTAATTTTAGATGGACATTTTCTCTAAAAGGTTTCTGAATGTAAACATTCTGGATAAAATTAGAGATGAAAATTTCTTGGAAATTTCCTTAAAGTAGAAAGTGTACGTTGAGAGATTAAAATTAATTTTTTTGGTGGACACAACTCAACTAGTATATTATGATTTTATAACATTTTTAATTGTAATCTATCAACTATGTCTTTGAAGTTTTAAAGTTTAAATACTCTAAAACATTCTGCAATGTGTCAACCTTTAAGATTTTAGTGAGTGTTAAAGAACCACATAGAATATGGACCCCATCCATACCACAGAGAGATCAAATCCACAAGTAAAACTCAGCTGGGTCTCCATGATGCCAAAAGCTGGCCTGGCTCTCACAGCTAGGCTTTGCTGTTCTGTTGAGCCTAAAATGTTATAGAACATCAACATCAGACAAGGCCACTCTGTGACTATGATAGATCAAGGCAAAAACTAGACCACTCTGTAATCAGGTTTGAACACATACAAAAATATGAACAACTTTGTCCAATTCACAAAAAATGACCCAATGTTCCCTTTCCTGGCTGCTGTAGACTGTTTCGATTCAAATGTTGAAACCTAATCCCAAATGTGACATATTAGGAGGTGGACCTTTGGAAGGTGATTAGGTCATGAGGGTAGAGCTCTCATGAATGACATCGGAGTCCTTATAAAAGCAACCCTAGACAGTTCCTTTTGCCCCCCATATAAGGACCCATCAAGAGGATGCCATCTAAGAACCAGGAAGCAGGCTTTCACCAGACACTGAATCTTGGACTTCTCACCCACCAGAACTCTGAGGAATAAGTTTCTGTTGTTTAAGCCACCCAATCTGTGGTATTCTGTGACAGCAGCCTGAACATAGGAAGACACTAGCTCATAGGAACGATTTCTACTTCTTTATAAATTACATCTTCAACCTAGATTTAGCCTTTTCTTCTAGATAAGATCTATTTAGATATCTAATCATAGAATTACCCCCCACTTCCTAATAGTATTCAACCCAAAGCAAAACCCCTTTCCTTAGACCCTACACAAATTACCTAATTCAAGCAAAAACTCTCTAAGTATTTTCTACAAGCCTCTTACTAAAATCCCCTTAGTTGCTCAAGGTTTGCATTTTCCTTTGTTGCCAAAAGTAATAAATCCAAAGTTTTATCACAGGTGTGTTCCTGGTGGTCTTAGCTGGAGGACAATGACAAATGTGTAACAGTCCCTTTTCTTTCTTGCATTGCCAAAATTTTCATCTTCACCCCCTCCTTGCTCTTAGCATACAAACTTTTAAAATAATAGCAAAATAATTTTACTTTGCTCTGCTGAGTGCTGCTTACCTGTTCTCTCCTCCAGTGTGTCGACTGATAGAGTAGGCACACAGGAACTAAGAGAAAAATGATTAGATGTCAGCTTTTTCATGACACTTCTCCCAACATGGGTGAATGCTGCTGGGTCCCCTACCTCCCATTGTTTACAGGCTTCTCATGTAGGGTATGGCAAGTGTCACTTACTACTTCATAACATGAAATGGATAAATACTTAAAGCCTTGCAAGGGTGTGTGTGTGTGTGTTTGTGCCCGTATGTATGTGTGCACATACATGTGCACAGGTGCACAAGAGCCAAGAGCAAAGAGTGAAAGAAAGAATTAGCTTCAAGAATTAAGATAACTTATGGACAATGACCTCTAATACATTAACTTGGCCAGTAAAGAAATTTGGGCCAGTGGATATCTGAGACGCCTGCAATTGTCCCAGTTTTCATCCTATGCCAAGAAGGTTAAATTCAAACCACAATGGGAGGGTAGGGAGCCCAGCAGCATTCACCCATGTTGGAAGAATGTCATGAAAAAGCTGACATCCAATCACTTTGCTCTTAATTCCTATTTGCCCACTCTATTAGTCAAGACACTGGAGGAGAAGACAGGTGAGCAATATTCCACAGAGCAAAATTAAAACTAAAACATCATAGTTTATGTGTTTCTCTGCACCAAGAGAATAAAAGTTTCTTCTTATAAGTGCTTTAAGTAATTAAAGACTGCATAACACCAAAACTCTGAACTTCACATCACTACTGGGCAGAATTCACAGGTGACCACAAAAGCTACGTAATGCAGTGTTTTTCAGTTGTGACCCACAACCCATTAGTGTGTCAAGAAATCAGCTTAACAGATTATCACAAGGATTTTTAAAAAGCAAAATAGAATATAACAAAATTTCAAAATGCATTGGGATTTTGGGGAGTGAAAGGGAGAAAAAAATTCTCAATGTGGTTAATGGTCTTATTAAGATCTTAAACAATTTACAGGTATGAGAGAAGGGATTTGAATTCAGACCATCTGAATCCACCATATATGCTTTTGGGTGTACGATGACTCTCAGTTTGCTGATTTCCAATAACTTATCTCCTAAATTCCTCAGCCAATTGCTTTCTTAAACATGACCATCAGGATTAAATGCACAGATCTTGGAGTTCAAATCCTAGGCAAGTTACTTTACCTCTCTAAATCTCATCCATGGAGATAATCACCGTACTAACCTCATAGGATTTATTATAGGCTGGACCGTTTTCCCTTGCCAAGTTCATGTGTTAAGGCCCTGACACTCAGTTCCACAGAGTGTGACTGTATCTAGAGATAGGATCTTTAAAGAGGTAATTAAATTTTTTTTTTTAATTTTTTTTTCAACGTTTTTTATTTATTTTTGGGACAGAGAGAGACAGAACATGAACGGGGGAGGGGCAGAGAGAGAGAGAGACACAGAATCGGAAACAGGCTCCGAGCCATCAGCCCAGAGCCTGACGTGGGGCTCGAACTCACGGACCGCGAGATCGTGACCTGGCTGAAGTCGGACGCTTAACCGACTGCGCCACCCAGGCGCCCCAAAGAGGTAATTAAATTAAAAGAGAAACTAAATTTCTGTTATTTAAACTACTTGGGCTGTGGTATTTTGCTATGACAACCCTAGCAAAATGATGTGGGGTTATTATGAAGATTAAAAGTCTCTCTCTCTCTCTCTCTCTCTCTATATATATATATACACACACATATATATGTGTGTGTGTATATTGATATGTATAATATAATATAGTCAATATGAATGATATAATATAATAATAAATATATATATAAAACGATTGGTAATATGAGTTTTCTATTGTTATTGCTTTCTTCAAAGTCAATTTCTCGGGGCGCTGGGTGTCTGTCGGTTGAGCGTCCGGCTTCGGCTCGGGTCATGATCTCACCGTTTGTGAGTTCGAGCCCCGCGTTGGGCCCGGTGCTGACAGCTCAGAGCCTGGAGCCTGTTTCGGATTCTGTGTCTCCCTCTCTCTCTGTTCCTCCCCAGCTCTGTCTCTCTCTGTCTCTCTCTGTCAAAAATAAATAAACATTAAAAAAAAATTCAAAGTCAATTTCTCTATATCTTCAATTCTTAAAGTTTACTTACTTCCTTCTTATATGTAATTATATTTACTTATTTAACATTTGCTCTTTTGGTTCATTTGTAAGCCCCCAAAAGAGGAGTTGTTATGTTGGCATGTGCAAATAGAAAATAGTTTAGAACATATTAAGTACTTACTAAATATTTACTAATATTGATGAAGGCCTCATGATCAATGTAGGTGCTCTGCTGAATTATTTTTCTAAAATTTTGTGAATTTATTTGAGAATTTCTTCCTTCACACCCATCTCTGTATTCTTGCCTCATATTTTTAAAAAATATATACTTAAGGGTATAATGCAGGGTACAGACTTAAACCTTATTTTCCTACTGACCTTACAAAAAGATGTTGAAAGAGGAATAGAGGAAACAGTGACAAAGAGTGTGATGACAGTGCTTCAGTAACCATAGGAAACACATCAAGGAGGCATCATGACCGGCCTCACAAAGTGGAAATCACATTGGCTATAGATACCCCTCCCACTCTCTAGTGTGGATAAATTTTACCTCTGTGACAGGAGAACATTCAGGATAAGGACAGGAGTCATCTATGATTCATGACTTTTATGCAGCAATGTCAAAGCCATTGATATAAAATCCCCAGTCCAGTGCCAGAAATGCAGGCACCATTCACTAATCTCACATACATCAGTGTTTAAGCCCTAGAGCTCATAGTAGGGGATAGAATCCTGTTTATGACTCAGGCCCTGTAGAGACTCTGCTGAAGTTTATGTTCCTGAGCATGAAGTAGGAAGAAAGAGGAAAAGACACCATTTAGTTTCAGGAAAGAGTTCTATTCTTCTTATTTTCTACTTGAGAATATGGCAGTGCCTAAGAGGTAGCAAAGACAGTATCTGTGGATTGTGCAATATAGCCAGGCATTAAAGTATCAGATAAGATTCAATAGAGACAAAAGCAACATAACCTATTGTGGTAAAAATAAACCCTAGTCTATTAATAGGACAATGACTATGACTCATCCCTTTGTAAAGACAGGAACATCATTAAGCCTTGAAAATATCAGTGTAAGGTGCTATTTGCTCAAAAGAATCAATATACTGCCAGTCATTTTTAGGAAGGAAGCAAACTGTGAAACAGGAAGTTTGCCTTTAGTTTCTTTACTATGCATCTTGTCTCTTAGGCAGTGAAAAGAAGTTTGGGGTCAAGAAACTCTAAAGATAACAAATTTGGTCAAGGTAAGAGAATAACACGTAACTAGCATACTATAAGAGGTAAAGCAGCTTCTGTATGTGAAAATACGTATGGCTGGTTAGTCTAAAAAGAAGAAAAAAGACAAAATCAAAGTTCACAATATGCTGACAGGTTTATATAGGATACATGTAGATTTCTTTCCCAGTCGCTGTTAGAATGGGAGAGGACAGACTTGATAGAACATCAGGACCATACAGGAACTTAGAAGTCATTCTAATCCAATCTCCTTATTAAAATTCAGGGAATTGAATTTGGTGAATTTTTCATCCAAGTGAGGTGACTTTCCTGAGGACACACTGATAATAGCTGAGCTGAGACTGGGCCTTATTTCTGCATTCAACCACCTCTTCTGACTCTATTTGGAAGCTTCATAGAGCACTCTGGCTGGTAAATGATGCTTACTATGGAATCTCTTTGAGGCCTGTTCAATTCATTCTCTTTTTGCAGTCCTGAATCAGACAACAGATGAAGTAATTTATTCTAAGGTGAAAAGAGCAATAACTGTATGCCTTATCTCCTCCATGGATTTCTTTTGAGCACTGTTGAAGAGGGAAGGTCATAAACCAAGGAGTCAAATGCCTACCTCAGAAACACTATGATGTGGGAGATAATGAGAGCCAGGGCCACTCTCTTGGACTTTCTAAAGTTACACAACCCAGAGGCCCACCACTAAGTCCTGTTAAAAACAAGACAACAGGCTCAAAATGGAGTCACTTATGCTAAAGCCCATCTCATGAAACTGAGACTTAACTTAATTACAGTTTTGATTCTCCCAGAAATGGAATCTTAAACTCGTCAATCAGGAATCACCTAATTAGCATTAGTTAGGTAATCAGCCCAACAAATTCTTGCCATCCCCTATCAGGAAAATAACTTTTTAGTAATCAATCTGCTTTTTTGCCTAGTACTACTTCCTTATTCCTCCTTCCTTCTGCCTATAAAATGTCTTAACCTTGTACAGCTTCTCAGAGCTCTTTTCTATCTGCTAGACTGGATGCTGCCTGATTCATGAATCACTTAATAAAGCCAACAAGACCTTTAAAACTTACAGTTGAGTTTTATTTTTTAACCATTTTGGTGGTAGCAGTAGGATCTGAAGTTTCAGAGACCATAAGAAACCTAGGCATCTGTACCCATTTAACCCTTTGCGATTTCTCCTTTTCACCATATCAGAGAGCCATACATAAGTTCCTCTTGGATCTGAACTCCTTATTGGTTTTTCACCTGAACTCTCTGCTTTTATCGGATTTCCAGTCCAAGTTTAAGAGGTCAATCTACACTGATGGGAGTCTCTAATAGAGCACCAATCCTCATCAGTCCAGGGCTTAGCAGGTCAGCTTGAGCTAGCAGACTTGGAACTCCAGTCCCCAGCCCTTGCCAAGTCCACAGTGTCATTTCTTTCATTACTGCTGGTATCCGCAGTACCATTTCCTTGGTTATTGTTGGATTCTGCAAATGTGCACATCAAGTAAACGAATAATAGACCTATGTTAATGGGAATCCCGGTAGCCCAACTGCAAAATTGAGAGGGGCAGGTCAAGCACTTTGAAGCTGTTAGAGCACTGGTCATGTAAATCTACAATTCCCGTCCAAGGATAAGTTGGTCTCACAACAGGTTAGATTGACACTAAATCACAGGCCAGCCTCAAGAAAATTTCCATGTAATGAGGTACACTGTAAAATGCCACAAAATCCCAACTCACATCCCTTTGGGGTATTAATTTGGTTCTGAGAGACCTGAGACTTAACTAAAAAAATAGGATCCTCAAGTACCAAAGAATTTAGTCAATGGGCTAAAGAAGTGCACTTGAAAGCAAGCATTCTTAAACAAGGAGAAGAGGATGTCTATTTTAACTGGCATGCAGAAGCATCCCAAAGGCTTCAAGATTCTACACTAGCTTATTGAAGGATTCATTGTAAAAAGCTAGTGAGGGGCGCTTGGGTGGCTCAGTTGGTTAAGGGTCTGACTCTTGGTTTTGGCTCAGGTCATGATCTCACAGTTCGGTGAGTTCAAGCCCTTCATCAGGCTCTGTGCTGGCAGAATGGAGCCTGCTTGGGATTCTCTCTCTTTCCCTCTCTCTCTTTGCCCCTCCCCCACTCACGCTGTCTCTGTCTCTCTCAAAATAAATACATAAACTTAAAAAAAAGCTAGTAAAAAATTAAAGATACCAGATGTACCCAAAATGAAAGACTGTAAGACTGATGTAACTCCTATTGTTTTCCTTTATCCTTCTTTACCTGAGTACTATTAGTCCTCTGTCTGAATTGTCTTTCCTCTCTGAAGAGACTACTAAATAGTTACCTTTTAAAATAAGACCACCCAAGACTGCAGGTGATCCCTTTCAGGGAACTTTTACTTTTTGGTCAAAAGCTAAACTAAGGGCTTTATTTACCTAAACCCAGGAAAGAGCCCTAAAAGTTTTCTGAAGAGCTTGCAGTCTTCACTGGGACCTATGATCCTGGGCTGACACTTCTTGCAGCCCAAAAGTAGATGTGGGAAGCAGAATGGCATTACTCCAAGAGTAATATTTGAGACAGAAAAATATCACAAGAAAACAACTGATCTTTAAAAAGCTACTCCCAGAGTCTTTCCTTAGCCACACTGATTGGTCTATTATTCAAAACTGCAACTAGAAGAAAGATGAATCTGTAGCAACTTTGAAGCCCGTCTGTAGTTTCTCTTCCGACAGCATGAAGAAAGGGCATGGAAAGGTGGGCAAGGGCAGGCCTCAAGAAAAATAGCCTATTTCTCCATTGTAGCTGGGTCTCTTACACTCTTCTTATTGTTGACAAAGCCATTGTAGCCTTGGAAGCAAAAGCTGTCACCATTCTGCCTTTTCCCACAGCGAATGCTTGCCTTTAAATTTCCCTTCATAGGTTCACCCCCTAAGAATGTTACTCTCTGAGACGATCCTGGATTGTTTGGAATGGTACCGTAGGGTAACAGAATTTGCCATCCCAAAATATGTCTCCTTGACATAAGGATTCCTTTAGCCTGACTTTTTTTTTTAACATTTCAAAAATTTTTAAGTATAAATAACCTGCAGTTTTATATTAGTTTCATGTATACAATATAATGATTCAATAATTCTATATATTTCTCAGGGCTCATCAAGGTAAGTGTACTCTTTTTTATAAGTTTATTTTATTTATTTTGAGAGAGAGAGTGTGAGCAGGGGAGGGGCAGAGAGAGAGAGGGAGGGAATCCTAAGCAGGCTCCACCGTGTTATCAGTGCACAGCCTGAGGTGGAGCTGGATCCCAGGAACCGTGAAATCATGAGCCGAAATCAAGAGCCAGACGCTCAATGAACTGATCCACCTAGGTGCCACAGGCAAGTGTACTACCAATCCCCTTTTATCTATTTCACCCTCCCCCTCACCTACCTCCCCTATGGCAATGGTCAGTTTGTTCTCTGTATTTGAGAATACAGATATATATAGATAGACGATACAGATGTAGAGACAGATATACATATACATATACATATACATATACATATACATATACATGATATAGATATAGGTATAGATATATCACCTTATTTACCAAGTCATCTATAGATGGATACAGGTTGCTTCCATATCTTGGCCATTGTAAATAATACTGCAATAAATATAGGGGTTCATATGTCTTTTTAAATTAGTGTTCTTGTTTTCTTTAGTTGAATGCTTAGTAGTGGGATTATTAGATCATATGGTAATTCCATTTTTCATTTTTTGAGGAACCTCCATACTGTTTTCCACAATGGCTGCACCAATTTGCATTCTTACCAACAGAGCCACAAGGGTTCCTTTTTCTCCATATCCTCACCAACATGTTATTTATTCTGTTTTTAATTCTAGTCATTCTGACAGGTATGAGGTGATATCTCATTGTGGTTTTAATTTACATTTATCTGATGATTTGTGATGTTGAGTATCTTTTCATGTGTCTGTTGGCTGTCTGTATGTCTTCTTTGGAAAAATGTCTATTCAGGTCCACTTTCCCCCCCTTTTTTTAAAAATTTTTTAATGTTTTCATTTATTTTTGAGTCAGAGCATGAGCAGGGGAGGGGCAGAGAGAGAGGAAGACACAGAATCTGAAACAGGCTCCAGGCTCTGAACTGTCAGCAAAGAGCCCGACATGGGGCTCAAACTCACAGACTACAAGAGCCGAAGTTGGACGCTCAACTGACTGAGCCACCCAGGCACCCCCACTTTCCCCTTTTTAATTTTATTATTATTATTTTTTTGGTGTTGTGTTGTATAAGTTCTTCTTATATTTTGAATATTAACACCTTATTGAATATATCATTTGCAAAAATACTCTCTCAATCACTAGGTCATCTCTTTTGTTGATTGTTTCCTTCACTGTGCAAAAGCTTTTAATTTTGTTATAGTTCCAATAGTTCAATTTTGCTTTTGTTCCCATAGCCAGAGGAGACATATCTAGAAAAATGTTTCTATGACTGATGTCAAAAAAATTACCACCAATGTTTTCCTCTAGAGATTTTCTGGTTTCAGGTCTTAAATTTAGGTCTTTAACACGTTTCAAGTTTATTTTTGTGCATGGTGTAAGAAGGTGGTCCAGTCCAGCATCTAGCTGTCAAAGTAGCTGTCAAGTTTTCACAGTATCATTTGTTGAAGAGACTTCTTTTACCCAGTGTATATTTTTGCCTCCTTTGTGGTAAATTAATTGACAATAAAAGTGTGGTTTATTTCTAGACTTCTACTTATGTGAAAAAATGCCATACGTATTTTGATTTACAGTCCTTGTTTTTAAGTCTAGTTTTGTCTGATAGAAATATTACTACACCAGCTTTCTTTATGCCTCCATTTGTATGGTAAATGTTTGTCTGTCATTTTACTTTAAATCTTCATGTGTGTCTAGGTCTGAAGTCAGTCTCCTGTAGGCAGCATGTAGATGGCGTTGCTTTTCTTTTTCTTTTTTTTTTTTTTTATCCATTCAGTCATTGTATGTCTTTTGATTGAAACATTTATTCCATTTCCATCTACAGTAATTATTGACAGGTATGTACTTTATTGCCATTTTGTTACTCATTTTGTGGTTGTTCTTGTAGTCCTCTGCTGTTCCTTTCTTCTCTTGCTCTTGTCTCACAATTTGGTGCTTTTCTTTAGTGGTATGCTTGGATTCCTTTCTCTTTATGTTTTGTGTATCTACTACAAGTTTTTGATTTGTGTTTGCCATTAGGTTTATACACATAGTCTATATTAACATGATGGTTAGTCAGTTTGAACTCATTCTAAAAGGACACAATTTTTACTCCTCCATTCCACATTTTGTGTATATGATGTCATATTTTACATCATTTTATTTTGTGAATTCCTTGACTGCTTTTTATACGTATAATTGATTTTATTGCTTTTGTTCTAATTGATTAACTAACTACATCTATAATGTTTGCAATTTACCTGTAAAATATTGTCCTTTCCTAATTTTCTTGCTCCTGATTAATGTTTCTTGTAAGGATGGTTTGGTGATGATGAACTTCTCTAACTCTTGTTTGTTTAGGAAATTCTTTATCTCTCCTTCTATTCTGAATGATAGCCTTGCTGGATAGAGTGTTCTTGGTTGCAGGCTTTTTCCTTTCAGCACTTTAAATATACCATCCCTCTCCCTTCTGGCTTGCAAAGTTTCTGTTGAAAAATCAGCTGATGGCCTTCTGGGGTTTCCCTTGTAAGTAACTATTTTCTTTTCTCTTGCTGCTTTAAAAACTCTGTCTTTAGCACTACTTTTTGCCGTTTTAATGATTATGTGTCTTGATGTGAACCTCCTTGGGTTGATTTTGTTGGGGGCACTCTGTGTATCCTGCATCTGGATTTCTGTTTTCTTCCCCAGATTAGGGACATTTTCAGCTATTATTTCTTCAAATAAATTTTTTGCCCTTTTTCTCTTCTTTTTTTGGTATTCTTGTAATGCAAATATTATGCTTGATGATGTTGCTGAGTTCCCTTAACCCAACTTCCTTTTTTATTATTTTTTTCTGTGCCATTAAGCTTGGTTTCTTTCCCTTACTCTGTTTTACAGGTGACTGATCCATTCTTCTGCTTCCTTTAATCTGCTACTAATTGCCTCCAGTGTATTTTTACTTTCAGTTATTGAGTTCATCATCTCTGATTTGCTCTATCTCTTTGTTGAAGGTGTCACTGAAATCTTCCACCTTTTTCTCAAATCCAGTAAGTATCTTTATGATCATTACTTTGAATTATTTATCAGGCATATTGCTTATCTCCATTTTATCTAGCTCTTTTGTTGTGGTTTTGTCCTGTTCTTTCATTTGGGACATATTCCTCTGTTTCCTCATTTTATCTAACATTCTGTGTTTGTTTCTATGTATTAAGAAAGTCAGCTATCTCTCTTGATCTTCAGAGTAGCAGCCTTATAAAGAGGTCCTGTGGTGCCCTGTAGTACAATGTTCTCTGTTCACCAGACACTTCAGGGGTGTCTGCTATGTGGATTCCATGCGCTCTACTGTTGTAAATGAACTGCTTATGCCTTCAGTCCAGTCAGCTTCAATGGCCCACTTTGCCTGTTATTGGTGTATTGGGTGGGGTTTGGTCCCTGTGCTGTTAACTGGTCAGTCTAGAAATGCCTTGGGTTTGTAATTGAGTGCAAGCCAATTAATTTTAAGAAACTGCAGACACTGAAGCTCAGAAATCTGAGTAGAAGTTACTTTTTTTGTCTGAGACACTTATATTTATAAAGGAAATTTACATTTGTAAGAGTTGTACCAGGAAAAGGGGAATGACTCAAACTCAAATTTGTCAATGGAGAAGCAACAACTTAAATCTATATAACAACCTTACTTTTATTTATTGTGTTTTCTTGGTAACTTCCCATAACTGGCTTCCCAATCCTAATATCTTCTTTGTCTTTAGCTGAAGATGGTATTTAAGGTGATGGCTTTGACCATTTTAAGGGGTTACTCAGTTTTCCTGGGTATCTCCCTGTATATAGAAGATACACATGTTATTTAAAATGTTTATTTCTTTCTCCTGTTAATATGTCTTAAATCAATTGAATTATAGATCATCCAGAAGAACCTAAAAGGGAATAAAAGAAAACTTTTCTACCCCTACAGAAGGAAAGAGAGAGGATGGCTCTCATTACTTTTAAAGCAGAGTTTATAATTCAAGCCCTAAAGGGAAAAAATACATAGGATATGCAAACACAAGTTGAAGTATATTCAATCATTGAGTCTGTGTGATTAAAGAAATGAAAATCTGCAGAGAAATAAGCTCGACAATCCCTGGGACTATTGTTAAAGAGAATCTTGGCAGCCTTTCATTTCATTAAGCAGAACTTGGGGAAATTATCCATTACAGACAAGTTCTTTAAAAATGGTCATTCACCCAAGCTTTACTACAAGATTTCAAGGAAATACCCTTTTTTCTTTAAGAACCCAAAAAGTAGGCAATGATCTCTACACTAATCATTAGTCACCTAAGCACACAGGTTAGAAGTGATTTCAAGGGCTCATCTGATTTATCCTCTCATTTTTAAACCTTCCCAAAGTCAAGAAGATCCGTTTTTAGGGGTGCCTGGGTGGCTCAATGGGTTAGCATCCAAATCTTGATTTCAGCTCAGATCATGATCTTATGGTCATGAAATGGAGCCCCACATTGGGCTCCATGCTAAATGTGGCGTTTGCTTGGAATTCTCTCTCTCCCTCTCTGTCTCTCTCTCTGGTCTTCCCCCACTCACTCTCTCTCTCTTTCTTTCTCTCTCTCTCTCTCTCAAAATAAATAAACATTAAAAAAATTTTAGGGGTGCCTGGGTGGCTCAGTCGGTTAAGTGTCTGACTTCAGCTCAGGTCATCATCTGGCAGTTCATGAGTTTGAGCCCCATGTCAGGCTCTGTGCTGATAGCTTAGAGCCTGGAGCCTGCTTCAGATTGGGAGACACAACTGCTCTCTGCCCCTCCCCTGCTCATGCTCTCTTTCTCTGCCTCTCAAAAATAAATAAATGTTTAAAAAAAAATTTTTTAAGTGTTAAAAAGAAGATCCCTTATTTTAAAATATTCTGGGGGCTTTATCAAGAACTTCAAGTGTGAATTTTTTTGAATTGTAGACATGAACATTTTTACTTGCTTAGTTTATAGTTTATAATTAGATGGTTATATTAAAAAATAGTCCAGCAAATAACTGTCCTATAAGAGTTTTGCTAATGCCAGAAAACTTTAAAATCATTAGGAAAAAGTGTGAAATATTACTATCTGTAACAGAAGCAAAATATGGTTTAGATTGCAATAGAATTTTCAGTAAAATGCATACATGGTATGCTAAGAGCATAAGAAGTGCTCAGAAAATATTTGTTGAGTGAATGACTGATGTTTTGCCTCATGGGAAAAAGTGCCACTTAATGATAAGAATACAATGTTTTAAAGAAGAGAATTGCAGGAACTTGAAGGAACAGCTAAATGCCAATAAGTTTTGAAATAGTACTATCAAGCATGCAATTGATAGTGTACCTCTTACTTATGATTAGTCAATTAAATAAAGTAATGAACCTGCATTAGATTTTTAGAGAGGCATTCAGATTTCGAAAGCTTTGCTTTTAGGTGAAAGCAGCAGAACTAGTTTATTCTGCTTATTTTGCCGGAGTGTTGGTTTTAATCGGTTTTAATTGGCATTGTCAACTGAGAAAAGGAGGTGAACTGAAAAAGAAACAAAGGCCTTTATTGCAGAGGTCTCAAAATTACAAATTGGGGAGCACAGATTCTGGCAGCAATCAGGAAGTTTCTTGCCTGTACAAGGAAAGCAAGGGATTTTTATGAGAGAGAGGAAGAGGGGGAGCAAATGCTCGACTTAGAAAAGGAGGGAAAGGAAAAACATTGCCAACTGGTTACTAACATGATGAGCCACCTTTGTTTTTACACTTTGATCGACAAACTTATTGGTGTTACGGTTTATTGGTGTACGCATTAGTTAACTACTCTGTCTTCAACAGGTCCCCACTGACAGTTTTATGGTCTGGATGCCACTGCTCCTATCGATTTTACAAGCAACTGCTTGTAAAACAATTAGCATTTCTGACCCAGTTCAAAAGGTCCTTTCGCCCAGTTCAAGAGTTCATTAGTTAGAAAAGAAAATGAAACTTCAAATGGAGACTCTCTTGTTCAGAAGTTTTATATAATTTCACAGCAGAAAGGGCTCTCTTCCAAAGTATCACTGCATACCCACCTAAAATGAATCTCTTTGCATGAGAAGCAAGTGATATAATGTAAAAAGCACAGAGTTTGGAATCTGACACACTAGCACAAATCAAAGCCCCGACATTTATAGTTCCATGTGACCTAGGGCAAAAAACTTAATGTGTTTGAGCCTCTTTATTTTATCTGAAAAATGGAGACAAGAGCATTTACCTTCCAGGATTGTTGTGAGAATTAGTGATAATAAATGTAAAATTCCTAACATATAAATGTTAAATTAAAAATTACTATTATCAGGGTGCTTGGGTGGATCAGTTGGTTAAGTGTCTAACTCTTGATTTTGGCTCAGATCATGATCTCGCGGTTCATGAGATTGAGCCCAGTGTTAGGTTCTATGCCGACAGCCAGAACCTGCTTGGGATTCTCTCTCTCTCTTCTTTTCTCTGTGCCCCTCCCCTGCTTGCTCTCTCTCTCTCAAAATAAGTACTTTTAAAAATTATTATCAAAACTATAAAGAATATTCCAAAATGAGAAAATGTTTAAAAATAAGACAAATTATGGAATAATTATTAATTTAAAAATAATAATGTTCAGGACTACAATTCTAGATAGGCAGCATTAGCCAGAATCTGAAGTATTTTCTTTTTTTTTCTTTTTTTTTTTGTTTCAAAATAGTTGACACACAATGTTACGTTAGTTTCAAGTGTGCAATGGTAGTGATTCAACAGGACCTGAAGTATTTTCTACTCAGTATGTTATTTTTTAATTTTTTGGTTTGTATCAAAACATTGAAGCTTACATTAAAGTTGAAGACTAGCACCTAGAGCCAACAATTGGACATCCAACGTATTGCCACATTCGCGCTCTCTCTCATTCTATTACACACAAATACGCATACACGCACGTATTTTTTTTTGCATCTTGAGAAAAAAATGAAAAATATCATGACAATTCATTCCTAAATTCTCTAGCATGCTTTTCCTGAGAATGAGGACATTCAACAAGCTAATATATTTTAATGCACCAATCAGGACAAGTAGATGTAAACAAATTGTAACTGTGAAAACCAGAGTCTTTTTCTTGAGTTGGAAATCTCTGCACTTTTCTAGGTACCAATTTGCACTGGTAACTAGTTTATTACAAAGTTAGAGTTTTATCATCAGTAACCGTATTCATGAAAACATGTGCTTTTTTTTTTCTGAATGGCTATAAACACTCTATCAAGTTATTTTAAATGTCAGCATTTATATAAAATAGTTATGTAGAACCTTCAAGTCCCTGGGGTGTAGATATGGTGCGCATGAGCCTGGTAGAACATGAGCTTTAATATACCAATACAGCTGTGGAAAGATACAAATGACTGTGTAGACACACCCAAAGATGTGAAGACCAATTTTTCAAACTTTATAACACACTGCTGGGTTTTCTCTAGTCTTTGTTCTACACCTTCTCTGGACAATAACTCAGTTGTGCCGGGTTAATATTGTCATGCAATATCTACCCACCACAGAGAACTCTTACAGAAAGGGACTTTCACAACCTTATTCTTTCCCTTCAGTTTTCCCCCTCAGCTCTAGTCAATCATCTCTGCCTTTATTTATGCATAGTTGAGACAATTCTACCTGAGGCAACTTTTCAATAAGTGAACTCACCTTTGTTAACAAAGCCCTCTCAAATTCCTCTTTTGAAGCTTTCACTCAATTATCACATCTCACTCCCTCTCTATATCTTAGCCTTTGTCTTTTCCTTCTCTTTTTTATTATGGACTAATAAAATAATCCCAATCACTATCAATTATCTAGTTAACCTTGGGCAAATTGCTCAAACCTTCCTGGACCTCAATTTTCCCTCCTGGCAGCCAAGGTTGAGTAAGTTCTACTTGCAAAAGCAGAATTGGGAGTTCTGCTTGAGTGAGATTAGGTGAATTCTGACTTCAACCTGCTTGAGTTCAAATCTCTGCTTCTCGACTACTAGTTTGATGGCTGTGAGTGAGTTATTTAACTTTTCATACCTTGGTGTCCTATTTGTAAGGCAGGCATGTTAATAAGAGTAGCTGCCTCTTAATATAGAGATAATATTTGTAACCAAGGACATTATAACTGAAAAATGTTAAGACTGGTGCTGGAATTCACCCACATCAAGGAAAGAAACATCAGTAGCTCTGAGATCCGTATGGATAATAAAGAACCAATAGAATGAAAGGTCTAAAACTACTGAGCACGTGTCAAACATCTTATCAGAATAAATAACTATAAATGCCTCCCCTTTGCTACCTCATCATCCCCTTTCTTCTCATCCTCTAACCAAACCTACTTGTCATCAAAAAGTCAATTAAAATAAAATTCCTTGACATTATTTTAAAATTGCTTTCATTATAACAGTCTGATTTTCTAAAAGTTAATTGTATATTATACCAGGTACCCTCAGAAGCTAATTATGTAGGATGTGGTTAGGGCTTAACCACAATGTATATTATTTCTAAGTTCTCATTAGGGAAAAGTATGAATTTCAAAGAGTTAAAAACAAGGTTCATGAACAGAGCATATGTCAAAGACATTTAACTGCTTAATTAGGGAACAAGCAGAATGATGAAGCTAGTTCCAAAAAGAAAAGGAGAGACAAGTATACACAGAAAGTGGAAGAAAGAACACTGAAAAAGGGTTGCTAAGTTAGATTTTAAAATAGTGATTGCTATGATCTGAATGTTTTTGTGCCTTCCAAATTCATATGTTGAAATCCTAATCTTTGGGAGGTGCTTAAATCAAGAGGTAGATTTCTTATGTATAGGATTACTGTTTTGTGAAAGAGGATCCAGAAAAATCCTTGGTCCCTTCTGACATGTGACCTGGAAGGGGGAGTCCTCATCCAACTATGCTGGCACCTTGATCTCTGACTTTTGGCTTCTAAACTGTGAGAAATAAATTCTGTCATTTATAAACCACCGAGTCTGTGATATTTTGTTACAGCAGTGCAAACAGACTAAGACAATGATTAATTTCCTTCATGGAAATAAACTAGAAAGTTGGGGCTTTCTTTCCTCCTAGAAAAACATTGTTTGCTTCTCTAGCAGAAAAATAATTTGCAATTTAACAATCTTTGTCAAACATCTACCTTTGTAAAGTCTGGGCTCAACTAACACCAAGCTATTGACTAAGTCAAACAAAAGTTGCAATCTCTCAATGCCTTTAAGCATGCCTACTGATTAGACAGTACTTTAGTATGATAGTGGAAACACCCTCAGTAATATTTTTGAATTACCTTTAAGTTTGGGGTAATATTGTTTTCAATGGTTTCATTTTACGAGGAAACATTTGCTCCACTCTAAATTCTAAGCCATTTATAAGCCATCTGTAAATTGAGTTTTTCGTATACAAAAGAAATAGGCAAGTATGACCTGTGACTTTGGGTTTCATTTACTTAATTTAGGAAGACAGCATATACATGCAGAAATGACTCAAAGATACTTATGAAAATGTTTTTAAAAGTTAAACTCAGGGGCACCTGGGTGGCTCCGTCAGTTAAGCCTCTGACTCTTGATTTCAGCTCAGGTCATGATCTTGCGGTCATGAGATCCAGCCCCAAGTCAGGCTCTGTGCTGGTCATGGAGCCTGCTTAAGATTCTCTTTCTTCCTCTCCCTCTGCCCTTCCTCCTGCTCACATGCGTGTGCACTCTCTCCCTCTCTCTCTCAAAAAAAGTTGTTTTAGGGGCACCTAGGTGGCTCAGTTGGTTAAGCATCTGACTTTAGCTCAGGTCATGACCTCATGGTTTGTGAGTTCGAGCCCCATGTCAGGCTCTGTGCTGACAGCTCAGAGCCTGGAGCCTGCTTCAGATTCTGTGTCGCTCTCTCTTCCCCCCGCTCAAGCTCTGTCTCTCAAAAATAAATAAGTGTTAAAAAAATTTTTTTAAAGAAAAAAATTGTTTTACAGTTTAATTCAATGAATGAATAAGTAGTCGGAATCAGTTCTAGCTTAACGCAGGTAGTCAGAAAACTATAAACATAATCTTTACACTTAAAACAATATACCAGCTTTTGAAAGAAATTACATAGCTTCAACATCCATACTATGTACTATACATTTAAAAATTTGTATTTAGTTTATTAACTTGAGAATTCATTCCAAAAATTCTATCAGTTTAAATTCAGTTCTTATACTAAGACAATAATTTTGAAGTCCCCTCTTCTCCTCTGACTCCTGTGTATATATAGGATGGAAACCCAAAAAAAGCCTGGCTTTTTCTATGAAAAGGTCAGATTAGTATGCAGGTACAGTGAAAGAATACATACTCCACAGTAATTTTTTTTTTTTTTTTTTTTTTAGTTTTACTGAAGGCAATGCCTTTGAAATCACACATCCGATATTATAAAAACATGCAGCTAAAATGAGCAATTACGGTTTTGGAGAAATTTTCTTTAAAAATTCTTTTCAAAATATCCATGTCTTCTCTGTTGAAAATCCATGCTTAAATAAAGAAGAGAATGTCTGAAAGTTTCCAAGAGACTACTATACCTATTGTACCTTACTTCCTTGTAGGAAATGTAATCTTGAGTTAAAACAGTTCTTATTAAAAAAAAAAAAAACTCATACAAATCAATAAGAAAACACAAAGACACCAATCGATAAGAAGGCTAAAAGTACAAAAAGAAAACTGAGAGAGGAACTGCTGCTCAGCAGACTTAAGGGAATATGTTCTTAGTGCTCAAAGAAAGCAAATTAAAGCAAACTATCAATATTCACCTTAATTGGTATATCGGTTTTCTAGGGCTGCCTTCACAAATTACCATGACCTGTATGGCTTAAAACAACAGAAATTTATTCTCTCTCAGTTCTGGAGGCTGGAAATCTGAAATGAAGGTGTTGTCAGGGCCATGAATTCTCTGGAGGCTGTAGGCAAGAATCTTTCCTTGCCTCTTCCTGGCTTCTGCTGGTGGCAGCAACCCTTGCTGTTTCTTGACTTACCATTCCATCTCTCCAATCCCTGCCTCCATCTCCACGTGGCATTCTTCCCCTGCGTGTGCATCTCTGTGTCCAAAGTCCCTCTTCCAGAAGTCATTGGACTAGGGCTCATCCTAATCCACCATGACCACATTGTAACTTGATTGCATCTGTAAAGACCCTCTTTCTAAGGTCACATTCTGATGTTCCTGGTAGGCATGAAGGTGGGGACCATGGGGACACTATTCAACCCAGTACAATTAGCTAAGATTTTTACTTAGTAGTAGGCTCAGTACTTGGAGTCAACAGAGACTGGTCTCCATCTCCCATACCACATCTGATCACTAGCAAGTCTGTTGTTACTTCATGTTTAAAATATCTTCTGGGGGTGACGCCTGGGTGACTCAGTCGGTTAAGCATCCAACTCTTGGTTTCAGTTCAGGTCACAATCTCACAGTTTGTGATTTTGAGCCTGCTTGGGATCCTCTGTCTCCCTCTCTCTCTGCTTCTCCCCTGCTTGCTCTCTATCTCTCTCTCTCTCAAAAGTAAATTAAAAAAAAATTAAAATTATATGTCTTCTGGGGGCACCTCGGTGACTCAATCAGTTCAGGGTCCAATTCTTGATTTCAGCTCAGGTCATGATCTTAGCAGAGAGCCTGAGCATAGAGCCTGCTTGAGATTCTCTTTCCCTCTTCTCACTCATTCTCTCTCTTTCTAAAAATAATAAAAGAAAAGAAAAGAAAAGAAAAGAAAAGAAAAGAAAAGAAAAGAAAAGAAAAGAAAAGAAAAGGAAAAGAAAAGAAAAAAGAAAAGAAAAGAAAAGAAAAGAAAATAGTATCTTCTGAATCTGACTTCTCACCATCATCTTTCTATCTAGACTATTGCAGTAGTCACCTACTTGGTTTCCTGTCTCTGCACTTACCCCCCTACATTCTCTTCTCCAGACTGTGCCAGGGTAAGCCTTCAAAACCCCAATCACAGAATGTCGCCACTTCATTCAAACTCTTCCAGGATCTTTTCATCACAATTAGAATGGAGTACAAAATCTGTCAGGTTGTAAGAGGCCATGTACTCCAGACCCTGGAGTCCAGATTTCTCTGGTCTCATTCTTAACCGTATCTCCTTGTTTCATGCCTCTCGGGTCACTCCACACTTCATAGAAGGCATCTATGTTCCCACTTGCAGCCATTTGCACGTGTTCTCTCAGTCTGCAGTGGTCTTCCTCAAGATCTTACCATGGTTGACTAATTCACTCTATTCACAACTATTCACTCTATTCACAATAGCTTTGGCTATGCATTGACCTTTAGAGTGAGTACTGAAAGATATGAATTTATTGTCATTATGTTGCTTGTAGAATTGGAATTTCTGTTAGTGTTCTCTGGTCCTTTCTAGTCTCTGTTGCTTTGGGTATTTATTTATTTATTTTTTTTTTCATCTTTTCTCGCCTCAGAGAGTCCCTCTTAAAATTTCTTGCAGGGCTGGTTTAGTGGTCACAAATTCCTTTAATTTTTGTTTTTCTGGGAAACTTTTTATCTCTCCTTCTATTTTGAATGACAGCCTTGCTGGATAAAGAATTCTTGGCTGTATGGTTTTTTGATTCAGCACATTGAATATATCTTGCCACTCCTTTCTGGCCTGCCAAGTTTCTGTGGATAGGTCTGCTATGAACATGATCTGTCTTCCCTTGTACGTTAGGGACTTTTTTCCCCCTTTCTGCCATCATGATTCTTTCCTTTCCTGAATATTTTGTGAGTTTGACTATGATATGCCTTGTTGATGGTCGGTTTTTGTTGAATCTAATGGGAGTCCTCTGTGCTTCCTGGATTTGGATGTCTATGTGTTTCTCCAAGTTAGGAAAATTTTCCACTATGATTTGTTCACATAACCCTTCTACCCCTATTTTTCTCTCTTCCTCTTCTGGGACCCCTATGCTTCTGATGTTGTTCCTTTTTTATGAGTCACTGATTTCTCTAATTCTAAGTCATGCTCTTTTGCCTTAATCTCCCTATTTTTTTCTGCTTCATTAATCTCCTTAAGTTTGTCCTCTGTATCTTTTTTTCTTTGTTCTGCCTCATCCAACCTTGCCACTGTGGCATCCATTGGAGATTGCAGCACAGTTATACCATTTTTTAAATTTCATCCTGACTAGCTTTTACTTCTTTTATCTCTGCAGAAAAGGATTCTAATCTATTTTCAACTCCAGCTAGTGTTCTTATTATCGTGAATTCTAAATTCTGGTTCAGACATCTTGGTTTAGTCCCTGGCTGTCATTTCTTCCTGCTCTTTCTTTTGGGGTAATTTCCTTAGTTTCATCATTTTGAAGGGATAAAAGGAATTAATGAGCTAAAAAATTAAAATTAAAAACAATATTAAAATTAAAAAATGAAACACACACATGCACACATACACAAATCGAATAAATGATCCTAGATCCTAGGTGTGTTTTGGTGTGTGTGTTGAAAGGGGCTTGATAGATTAGAGAAAAAAAGGGGAAAGAAAAAAAAGGAAATCGTTTGAAAATTTGAAAAAATGAATACACTGAAATAGAATAAAATGAAATGATGGAAGTAAAATAGAATTGAAAAAATTTACACAAACATATAAAATATAGTAGAAAAAATTAAAGGAAAATATTTTTAATAAAAATTGAAAATAAAAATGAATTTTAAGGGGCGCCTGGGTGGCGCAGTCGGTTAAGCGTCTGACTTCAGCCAGGTCACGATCTCGCGGTCCGTGAGTTCGAGCCCCGCGTCAGGCTCTGGGCTGATGGCTCGGAGCCTGGAGCCTGTTTCCGATTCTGTGTCTCCCTCTCTCTCTGCCCCTCCCCCGTTCATGCTCTGTCTCTCTCTGTCCCAAAAATAAATAAAAAACGTTGAAAAAAAAATGAATTTTAATCTTTATTCAAAAAAAAGAAAGAAATGAAAAAGAAAAAAGAAAAAGAAAATTGAATAGATGGGCCAGCAAACAGACTGAAATACGACTGTAATTAATTTGTTTTCCCTAGAAGTAAAACTATGAAGCGCTGTATAATCTATAAACTAAGCAGGCAGAGAAACTTGTATTCCTGAAGAGTGAGGTTGGCCCAATTGGGTGGGGCTTAGTGTAATAACTCTGTTCTCCACTAGGTGGTGCTACTTAGCTTACTGGGGTGGATTGTTGTGGTGCTTGTAGGTGTGTGTGTGCGTGCACATGTGCGGGAGCAGTGAAAATGGCATCACCCAGCTACCCAGTCTCTAGTGTCAGAACTCCTCTGATCAGCAATCGTGTACCTGTCCTTTGTCTTTGGCTTCCATCCATTCCCTGCTTTTACGCTGTGACCAAGCCCCAGGCAGAACTTCCCTTCTGAGTTTTATCTCAGATGTGGCTCTTTTTCCCACCCTCTTATTTCTGAGGGACTGCAACTTTGACCCGTTCTGCCCCTCTGTGGGAGGGTCTCACTGAGCAATGGCCTGGTGCTGGCTGCACCCAGGAATGTTCACAGGACCATGCTGCTGAGACTGCGGCTGGGTGCTAGCCCACCCCAGAAAAAGTTCATGTGATTGTGTAGCAGCAGCGTTTCAGGGATTATGGCAAATCACAACACACATCTGGCACCAGGCTTCACCCCCAGGGACCTTGTTCCAGCACCAGTGAATGCAGTTGTTCTCCCAGGTCCACTGCAGCCTTTGCCTTTGGTGGACTCACACAGCCTCTACCAGGTGCCCTCCCAGCAGGGGAACCGGCTCTTCCTGTGTGGCCCAAAGGCCTCCAGGCTTCACTCTGCTCCTGAGGTTTCGCCCTTCTCACCAGAGCACGACCAGGTATGGAGCTACAGAGTTTCAGACTCTGCACTCCCCCTGTTTATAGAGTCTTAATGGAATTTAAACTCTCTCATTTCTCCTTTCTCCCTTTTTAGTTCAGTCCCTGTGGCTGTTTATACTTTTCCACTTTCTCTCCAGCTGCTTTTGGTGGGGGTGTGCTTTTCCCATATTCTCCCCACCGTATCCATCCTCTCTCTGCATGCAAAAGCAGCTCCTTGCCCTCCATGGCTTCTCTCCCTCAGTTTACCTCTCCACACCACGTATCTGCTGAACTCTGTGATTCAGGTTGTGCAGATTGTTGTGTTAATCCTCAGATCAGTTTCCTAGGTGTGCAGGATGGTTTAGTGTTGGTCTGGCTGTATTTCATGGACATGAGACAAGAAAAAACTTCCATGCTGTTCTGCCATCTTGGCTCCTCCCTCTAGAAGTTTTTTTAAATATTTTTTTAATGTTTATTTATTTTTGACAGAGAGACAAAGCATGAACGGGGAAGGGGCAGATAGAGAGGAAGACACAGAATCCAAAGCAGGCTCCAGGCTCTGAGCTGTCAGCACAGAGCCTGACGTGGGGCTCGAACTCACAGACCATGAGATCACGACCTGAGCCGAAGTCAGATGCTCAACTGACTGAGCCACCCAGCACCCCTAGAAGTTTTTTTTTAATGTTTATTTATTTTGAGAGACTGTGCACATGCACATGTGAGTGGGGGAGGGGTAAAGAGAGAAAGAGAGAATCCCAAGCAGGCTCCACATTGTCAATGCAGAGCCTGACACAGGGCTCAATCTGATGAACCATGAGATCATGACCTGAACCAAAATCAAGAGTTGGATACTCAACCAACTGAGCCACCCAGGTGCCCCCTTTTAGAAGTATTAAAACCCACATAGGTAAGGCTGACCAAATATAACATGAAATAGACCAGCCTGTTATATTAGAGTTTTTGGCATAGAGATGCTACAGAAATAATACAGAAACCAGCTTCAGTGAGTTCTACATATTGAGTACTGGAACATATACAGGATCAGAACCTAATGGGGAATGAAGTACACCATGATCAAACTAGACAAGCATGCTTTAATCTCTCTAAATTTGGTGCTTCAGGTAAACTGTATTAGAGAATGCCATTCAGGTTTGAAGGTAAGGTAAAGTTTCCTATTCTCTTCCCTCCGAGTTGAAGGCAGCTGATTCTACAGGGTACACACTCAACCTGAATTGCTCACCCAGGTGCAGGAAAAGTTGTAACTGAGTCAAAGAACAGTGATCCTCTATCACTGAGATAGGTAGGGCTCCCAGATATAAATACTGCTCAGCCAAATGCACAGAAGTCACTTACACCTGGATGAAGAACATAAATGAGCATGGTATATCTTCAAGTCTTAACGTTGAGACAAAAAGAATCTGCCCAATATTAAATGTGCACCAATGAAGCTCAAATTCTAAGTAATTGGAATCACCATCTCCTCATTGAGGGAGCGTCGTGGTTGAATTGTGTCTCCCCAAAAAGATACCTTCCAGTCCTAACCCTCCCCCACGCCATTCCCTTGAATGTGATCTTATTTGGCAACAGTGTCTTTGCAGATGTAATTAAATAAAGGTTAAGTCATGATGCATTAAGGTAGGCCCTAATCCAATGACTAGTATTCTTGTAAGAAGAGTGAAATTTTGTCCCAGAGACAAACACCAGAGGGAAGAACACCATGTAAAGATGGAGGCATAGAGGAGAGTTAGAGCAGCTGCAAACCAAGGTGTGCCAGCAGCCACCAGAAGCTAGGAAGAGGCGAGGAAGCATTCTTCCCTAGAGCTGTCAGAAGGGAGCATGGTCCTACCAATACCTGGATTCAGAATTCTGGTCTCCAGCACTGTGAGAGAAAAACCTCCTGTTGCTTTAAACCACTCAGTTGGTTACAGTAGCTCTAAAAAAACTAACGCAGGAAGGAATAAGAAATAAGTTGGAGAGAAAGTTTGGAAGTGTTTCTTCCCTTCCAACTCTCCCTCAAATGGAAGAAAGAGGCTTTATCCCAATGGAATCAGGGAGGATAAATATTGGAAAGTGAGAACTTTTCTGTTTCTCTCCTGCATTTCTGCTTCTACTGTTTGATAAAAATCTACAAAAGCCTTTCTGCTGTGTTTCCCTTGGCCAGCGAACTGGAAAGTTCAGCAATGAGAGCTAGTGATCTCTGAAATTGGTAGGGATGAGATATTAATTATTTAACTCCACATACATGGTATGCCCTAAGCCAAAAGTTTATTTTCTTTACCATTTCATATTTCAAAATATGCTTAACCACTATTTTTAAAATACTCACCAGAGATTGGTAATAAACTAGAATAGTATCTTTGGCTCCAATTTTGAAAATTAAACTCCTGCTCCCAATATTACTTCCTAATTGAAAATCTTCCCTTATATCAATCTCCCCTTTATCACTGATGAAATTCAAGCTAAATTGAATTTTATGTTGACAAAAGCAAATCAGAAAGTATTAGTGCCAAAATATAAAATGAAAATATCAGTCTTTTCACTCATTAAAGAATACAAAATTGTCTCTTAAAAATAAATATGCATTACCAGTAAAATAAATTTACTCTAGGACAAATAATAAACAATTTATATATTAATTTTCTTTTTTAATACAGCTTATATACAAATTAACTTCTGGTGAAGTGACTACAAGGCCATATTCTTAGCTAGTTTCTACTTGTGGTGTTGGGAGTTTTCACATAGAGACAAAAATTGGGGAGAAGTTAATCATTTTTTCTAGATTTGTAATGTACTTATGAATAAATAAGTAAACTTTGGAAAAAAATGGCCAGAATGTTAAGATCTAAGATGTCTTTAAGAAACAAATATGTTTACTCTAAAAATAGAAAGGTAAAAGGCCAGATTTGTAATACAAGACAATTTAGGCAAATGCTTCAATGTACTTATTAAATCATGCTTTTAAAAAAGAATCATCTCATTTTATTGAGGAAGGAAGTTATCTAAAAAAAAAATCTGTCACATATTGAAGGAGCATGGGTATAAACAAAGAAATAAAGGAAAAGAATTTCTATTTATTTCAATTATTTTATAGCTTTTACATGTTGATTATTTTACTTGAATGAATCCCTGGACTTGAACTGATTTTTTAAAAAAATAACAAAAAAGAAGGGAAGAGAGGTGATGGGGATAGACTTTTAAGATTGAAGGGAAGGGACTCCTGGGTGGCTCAGTCAGTTATCGATGTGAAATATCATATTGATAGCAAAACTATTTTAAATATAAGCTTTGTTTTTAATAGCAACACATGCTGTTTATGGCTTATCTTGTCTCTATTCTACATGACTAACTTTCACATCTGCTTCTTTCAAACTTCTATTTGACCTTTGAACTTCTTTTTCTCTCTCCTTTCTCCTTCCCTCCCCCTTTCTTTTTTTAGAAAAAGGATGCTGTAACATGCTGATAATAGTGATGAAAAGTAGAAGAAAAAGTGAGATTAGTTGGTAAGTTTTTAAGTCAAAGGGGGTGAAATTTATTCGTTATTGTCTCTGTAGCATAAAATAATTTAAATTCTTATAAATTTAAGCAAATTTACAATTAACTATATCCTAAAATTATACACAAAAAGGTAGATTTGAAGTTATTTGTGAATGACTTCTTCCATATTCCACACCTTCCCCTACTCTCCAGATTCCTTTAAAGCCAAATTTTTTAAAATACAGAAATAATGTCTTTTCAAAGTTATTTTTTTTAAGTCAAAGATTCAAAAGGTAGAAAATGAAGACCAGTCTGGTACAGGCTTAGTTCATTTCACAAAGGCAACCACTCTCAACAGTTTCATTTTGCTCTTCTTGTGGGTATGGTCATCATTTACCTCAACTCCTTAACTTCCATACAGTTTTTATAAATGATTAACCTACTGGGTGTCTGGGTGGCTTAGTTGGTTAAGCGTCTGAATCTTGGTTTCAGCCCAGGTCATGATCTCATGGTTTGTGGGTTTGAGCCCCACATCAGGCTGTGTGCTGACCGTGTGGAGCCTGCTTAGGATTCTCTCTCTCCCCTTCTCTCTCTGCCCCTTCCCTGCTCATGCTCTAAATAAATAAATAAATAAATAAATAAATAAATAAATAAATAAATTTTTAAAAAGTAAAATAAACAATTAACCTACTACTTTCATTATGTTTCCATTTACATGTTAATTTTCCTAATTTTCTTACTCCTGATTATGCCCTTTCCTGTCTGTTGAAAGAATTCCCTTTAACATACCTTGTAAGGATGGTTTAGTGATAATGAATTTCTTTAACTTTTGTTTGTCTGAGAAACTTAATTGCAGGGTTTTTTGTTTTTCTCTTACCACTTTGAAAATATCATCGCCACTCCCTTCTGGCCTGCAAAGTTTCTGCTGATGGCTTTCTGAGGTTTCCTTTGTAGGTAACTATTTTCTTTTCTTTTGCTGCTTTAAAATTTTGTCTTTGTTACTACTTTTTGCTATTTTAATGATTATGTGTTTTGGTGTGGTACCCCTTGGGTTGACTGTATTGGGGTTGCTGTACATATCTGTATCTGGATTTCTGTTTCCTTTCTCAGATTTGGGAAACTTTCAGCTATTATTTCTTCAAGGTTTTCTGCCCCTTCTCTCTTTCTTCTCCTTCTGGGGTACCTATCATGTGCATGTTATTACACTTGATAGTATTTACTGAGTACCCTTAAACTATTCCCAAGGCTCATTATTCTGTGTTCTTTTTGCCATTCATCTCGGTTGCTTTGTATTACTCTGTGTTCCAGTTGTTGATTTGTTTTTCTGTCTCCTCTAATCTGCTATCGATTCACTTGACTATGCTTTTACTTTCAGGTATTGAGTACTTCATCTCTGATTTATTCCTTTTTATATTTGTTTGTTGAAGTTCTCACTAAGTGAAGGATCTCACAAGTCCCATGAATGTCTTTATGATGATTACTTTGGATTCTCTCTCAGGCATATTGCTCATCTCCATTTCATTTAGATCTTTTGCTATGGTTTTTCCTGCTCCTTCATTTGGGACATATTCCTCTGTCTCCTCACTTTATGTAACTCTCTGTGTCTGTTTTTATGCATTAGGAAAGTAGTTACATCTCCTAATCTTGAAAGTAGTGGATTTATGAAGAGGGTCTTGTAGTGCCCTGTAGTGCAATGTCACCTGTTCCCAGAAACTGTCACTTCAGGGGTGTCTTTTATGTGTTGTGCTCTCCCTACTCTTGTGGTTGTACCACATTTCCCTTCAGTCCAGTCATCTGGCAATAGTGCCCCTTGCTTGTTGTGGCCAGGTTTCAGTCCCTGTACTGTTAAGAGGCCATTTTGGGCTGTCCTGGGCTTGAGTTGGGTTAGACCAGATTTTTTCCTGAACTGTGGCAGCTCCAAACTGCAGGGAACTCTCCCTGTATTGTCACCTGAGAGGCTTTTTTAAGTGGTCAGGGCCTGTAGCCCAACAAGATGTCTGTCCCCAGTCCATCTGTTTGGGTTGCAGTGACCCTGAACTATGGGAATCCCTCTTTGTTCTGCCCCTTGTAATATTTTTGTTGGTAGGTGAAGTCAGCAGTTAGATCAGATATCTGCCCCATCTCCCTGCCCAACTTCTAGGACTGCAATGGGACTTGTCTGTGTGGTTATCTTCCCTTGTGCTGAAGAGTATCTTTGGAGTGGTGCTGACCACTGTTGGGTCTGCTTCGAATGCCAAGTTGGGCAGGTTGAATGGGGCTATCTGCTGGGAAACAGGGGGTTGGGGGCAGGACACATGGTGTTAGCAAAGTATGCACTTGTCTGCTTACAGGATGGAACCTGGAGCCACATTGGAGGAACTTCTACTAGTGAAGCAAATTGGACAGCGCAATCCACAGGAGAATACAAGGGTGGACATACAGTGTTAGCAAGCTAGGTTGCAAGTATTCTTACTGGTTCCTGTAGGTGTTCTAATATCCAGGCTAGGAAGTGTGGGAGAGAAATGGTACCCACCAGCTCTTTTGTTCTTGGAGAAATCTCCTAAGGATCTCTGCCCCTCCAGCATACATTAAGAGGTTAGTAAATAAATACCCTTCTTGTGTACCCCAAGCACTTTCAAAATGCTGTTTCTATGCTCTAACTCAGCAGGGCTGTTTGTTGTGCTGTCTTTTTTTTTTTTTTTTTTAAGTTTATTTAATTATGTTGAGAGACAGAGAGAGTGAGTAGGGGAGGGGCAGAGAGAGAAAGAGAGAGAGAATCCCAAGCAGGCTCCATGCTGTCAGTGCAGAGCCTGATGCAGGACTTGAAATCGTGAACTGTGAGATCATGACTTGAGCCAAAACCAAGTAAGATGCTTAACCGACTGAGCCACCCAGGCATCCCTGTTGTCCAGTCTTTTTAAGGGCAGAGACTGTTTCCTATTGCCCTCCAGCTCTCCCAAAGCTGAGCTTATTGATGTTTAAACTTTCTTGTGGTAAGCCCTACTAATTGCAAAAACTTGCAAAGTTAAGTCCCTCTGGTTTTCAAAACCAAATGATATGGGGACTTATCTTCCCATTGCAGGTCCCCTGTGTCTGGGTGCCTGGTGTGGAGTCTGTTCCTCTCTCTTCCGCATACTTATGGCATCCCTCCCTTTTGTGGTTGGTCTCACAGGTTAGTTTGATTGTTGACTACATCTCTGCCCTTCCATCCATTTTCGATGTGGCCTCTTCTCTATGATGAACTGTGAAGAGTCTGTTATGCCCAGACTCCACATGATTTTCTGGGTTAGTTACACTGATGTGGGTGTTATCTATCTGTGTTCATGGTCCAAGGTGAGCTTAGGTTCTTCCTATTCTGCCATCTTCTCTGGAAGTTGGCTTTCTCGTGAAGATCTTGATCTCTTTGTCTCTCAGGACCAACATTTTTCAATTTTGTTAAGAAAGCCCTGACCTTTCCCAGGATGAAACACAAAGTAAAGAAAAGCACTGGAATGACTGGTTAGAAATATAAATTAATTAATAATTTGAAAGGAGCCTGATTCCATTTCCCTTAAATCTCCAATGACAACACAGAGAAGCAGATGAAAATCACAATATTTCAATCTAATCATGTGGACCACCACGTGCTAGAATTGTGGAGCAAAGTCTGCCAATGGTAAATCTAGTACCAAAGGATTCGTAGAAAATGATTCAAGTTTTGCCTCATAGATAGGCGTTATTTTATTTAATAATAAGAGAGACAGAGAGTGGGAATTAAAAAAAAAAACAAAACAGAATCTAGAAAGTGCTTAACATATGCCCCTCAGTGTGTAAGATCAGAAGCCAAACTCTATTTCATACTGCTGCTCTGTGACACCACAGAGAAGAGTCAACCCCATCTCCATCCCTGTTTGTTTCCAATATGTACCCTAAAGCAGAATCTCCCAGCAGATAGGGGGGACTTGTGGTAGCTCCTTGATTTAAAGACATAGTTGGGGGGCAGGTAGGGGGAAATTATGGTATAAAAATTCTTCAAATACCCCATTAATGAAAAGTATCAACTAAACGGTGAGTTTAGGTTTGAAAACTGCCTCAGAAACCAATAGAAATATTTATTGAAAGCCAACAAGAAACTGGAAATTAATATCTAAGTATATCCATCTGCATTTCAGCTAAAGATTTGGAAAGTTTACCAAGAGTGGGACCTTAACCATTTATTCTCTGGTCTTTTGACAAACACTGACTTAGGACTGAATCTCTTTCTGTAAGAATTAGCAAAACACACACAGAAAATACAGGACCTCTGGGAGAAAAGGGAATGAATTTTGCTGTAGAAGAAAGAGTGATAAGGAAATCCTGTGAGTTCAACAACATGGATAAACCTTGAGGGTATTATGTTACGAGAAATAAGTCAGACAAAGAAAGACAAATGCCATATGCTCTCACTTGTTTGTAGAATCTAAAACAAAAACAAAAACAAAAACCCACTCTCATAGATACAGAGAACAGACTGGTGGTTATGAGAGGCAGAAGTGAGGGGTGGAGGAAATGGGTGAAGTTGGTCAAAAGATACAATTTTCCAGTTATAAAATAAATAAGTTGTGGATATGTAATATACAGCATGGTGACTATAATTAACAATACTATATTTTGTATTTGAAAGTTGCTAAGAGACATCTTAAAGTCCTTATCGAAAGAAAAACAAATTTCTACATATGGATGGTGATGACTGTTAACTAGACATACTGTGGTGAGTATTTTGCAATACATATCTAATCATTACATAATACATATCTAATCTAATATCTAATCATTATCTTGTACACCTAAAACATAATGTTATATGCCAATTATATGTCAATAAAAAATGAATGTGTGACAACTAAAATGTTTAGAGAAAAAATTTCTAAAAATATAAGATTCTAGAGAATATTTCAATAAGCTGGTATTATCAACAAAGGACTCATGGCTTCTATGAAAAGAGAATCAGAGAAAAATAACAGAGAAACCAAAAAGCAACACTATGAGATGAAAAAGTAATAGAAAGAGAAGAAAGGGAAGGATGAACACATTAAGATGGAAAGGAAAAATGCCGAATTATGGAATGAATGTAACCTCCCCAAAATCATATGTTGGAGTAAAAAATCCAGTGTGGCTCTTTTGGAGATGGGGCCTCTAAGAAAGTAATTAATATTAACTGAGGTCATAAGCATGGGGCTCTAATCCAATAGAATTAATGTCCTTCTAAGAAGAAACATCGAAGCACTAGCTCCCACTCTCTGTGTACAGAAGAAAGGCCATGTGAGGACAGTGAGAAGGCTACCAGACAAAAGAGAGAGAACTCACCAGAAACCCACCGTGCTGGGTCCTTGACCTTGGACTTCTAGCCTCTAGAACTGTGAGACAACAAATTTCTGTTGTTTAAGCCACCAGTCTGTGGCATTTTAACTATGGAAGCTTGAGCAGACTAACATGCTGAGATTAGAATATTTCTATTTAGAAGGAAGCCCAAAATACAGTAACTAAATTAAAACCTGCACTAAAGGTTGGAAACAGCAGGATGTATACTGAAGAAAATGTAATCAGTGTAGAGTGTGTTTCTCACATTTCAGTGTACATGGGGGGTCACCTGAGGTTCTGATCAAGTGGGTCTGGGTTCTGAGATTGTACACCTCCAACAAGCTCCACCACAGCTGGTCTGAACACACTGGTCTACACCACAGTGGCTGTTGACAAGTTCAGAAGGTTCTAGACATGACTGAGGAAACATATAGATGTTCATGTGTCTAAAAGAAAGATCAGTACAAATGCAACAACAGAATAATTAAAAGTACAATAGAAAGAAATGTTGCTGAGGTCCAGAGGGAACTGAGAGTTCAGAGAAAGGCACT
The DNA here is from genome assembly GCF_018350195.1 of Panthera tigris. Lineage (NCBI taxonomy): Eukaryota > Metazoa > Chordata > Mammalia > Carnivora > Felidae > Panthera > Panthera tigris. The sequence continues at coordinate 67,142,494 of NC_056666.1, read as the reverse complement.
ACCATTTTATGTGCAAAATTCAGTGAAACATTTTGGTACCTCTTCCCCAAACTGAAGAAAAACAAAACAGAACAAAACAAACCCCCCTCAAAAAAATACAACTAACATAACCAAAGGGGTAAAAAAGGAAGAAGACGAGACAGATTTATATTTCTCACATTCATTTGTAATAGAGGAAAATGCAAACAATCTCAATGTCCAATAATAAACTGTTTTAAAATGGTGGTATGTTCATAGAGCAGAAACTATGCTACAGGTCAAGTTACATAGCAGAAATATAACCAATAATATTAAAAATGTTGACAATATGTTGTAAAGTGGAAAAGGAAAGTTGCAAAACAGCATATAATTCTGCTCCTATAAAATATGTGAATATATTCATTGAAAAAACTGTAAGGATAAAGGCCTACTTCCTAATATGTGATTGCAGGTAACATTTATATCCTTTCTTGCTGGTATTGCCTAAATTCTCTATAGTGATGATAAAATAGGTCTAGAAAAAAATGTCTAGAAAATATAAATCACTGAGGCACCTGGGTGGCTCAGTGGGTTAAGCGTCCAACTCTTGGTTTTGGCTCAGGTCATGATCTCACAGTTCGTGAGTTCGAGCTCCACATCGGGCTCTGAGCTGACAGCATGGATCCTCCTGCCTGAGATTCTCTCTCTCTCTCTCTCTCTCTCTCTCTCTCTCTGCCCCTCCTCTGCTGTCACTGTCTCTCAAAATAAATAAACTTAAAACATTTTTTAAAAAAGAAAATATAAATCACTACTGATGTTATCACTGGGCACTTTATGTCCAATATCTTATTTCATATTTAACTATAAAGATCTAAATGGTTTTAGAAGGTAAATAGACATTGATTGTATTCAAGGAACATTAATTACTACTTACCTTCGGGAAAATTTTCAAGGCAACCAGGGAGAGCATTGCTGTAACTTGACTTCTCTTGTTTGAGAAAATAATTTTCTTGTCCCATTTCTGATTTTCTATCTTAACAAAATTTCAAACATTCAAAAGAGAATAAATAAGTGACATTGGAGACGGTTTTATGTTTTCTTGAAATTGTTTTTCAAATCAAAATTCACTTCTGTAAAACTAAGAATAGATAGGATTCTCAATTCTACTATAAATGTCATGACAATTATATCTACTGAGCAACAGATTTTTAAAGTAAAAATGAGGGAGAATGGGTGCTAGAGCAGATGTATTTTTATGCCCAAGTGATGATAGAACCTGTGTTTTTTTTTTTAGTTAGAAGGAAAAAAAAAACGTACTATTTTGGAAATAGATTTTTTTTTTTTTTACTGTTTTTCCCTAAATGTACTTTGGTTTTACTTTCTATGGGCACTTCCTAAATCTAACTGCATATTCTGAATCAAAAGTTACAGAGATTTTCCCACATATATCCAATCTGCAAGTTCAACATGATTGCCTATCAAGCACAATGTAGTGGGGAAAACATTAGATTTGAACCACAAGTTGTGTGCTCATATCCCAGATATACTCCCAATTATAAATCTTGAGCAAGTTACTGGAAATTTCTTAAGTCTCCATTTTCTCACTTACACAATGAGATTAGTACCATCTACCTTACAAAATTGCTGGGGAGGGGCACCTGGCTAGTTCAGTTGGTTAAGAGTCTGACTTGATTTCAGCTCACAGCTCGTGAGTTCCAGCCCTATGCGGGGCTCTGAGCTGACAGCGTGGAGCCTACTTAGGATTATCTCTCCCCCCCTTTGCCCCTCCCCTGAAATTTCTCTCTCTCTATGTCAAGAATAAATAAATAGGGGTGCCTGGGTGGCTCGGTCGGTTAACCGTCCGACTTCGGCTCAGGTCATGATCTCGCAGTCAGTGAGTTCCAGCCCTGCGTCGGGCTCTGTGCTGACCGCTCAGAGCCTGGAGCCTGTTTTAGATTCTGTGTCTCCCTCTCTCTCTGCTCCTCCCCTGTTCATGCTCTGTCTCTCTCTGTCTCAAAAATAAGTAAACGTTAAAAACAAATTTTTTTTAAGAATAAATAAATAAACCTAAAAAAAAAGATTAAACTTGACAAAGCTTATTAAATAAGCATAAAGCATACTATACCTTTGTTTCCTTTTTATTTTTTCCATCTTCCCTGAAATTTGGTTAAAGCAAATCTTGTTTCAAAGACCCAACATGTGTGTCTCTCTTCCTTGAAGCTAAGGCCATTTCTGGTAAGAGTATGCCCATCGAACTGTGTAATATAAGATGCATATTCTTGTTTTCAGCGGAGACCTTTGTAATTTGTGTCATTTCGCTCTTACCCAAATATTCTCCAACTGTAGATCTCAGACTGTGGCTCTGTCACATGGCATATATCTTCCATGCGCTCGCTGTGTGAGCCCACTTTATCACCCCTGTCATATCCCTACTATGGGAAGGACCTATATAATTAGAAAGTGGTTGCACAGTAACCACATTATCAAGCATCTCATTCCACTTCTGTCTTCTATCTCCAGACAACTAGTGGAGCATTTTTGGTTAATAGTCTTTAACCAGAAAGAGAGAAAGTAAAATTCCAGGTTGCTGATTCAGTTTTTTTTTTTTTAAGTTATTTCCCTCTATTTTTATATTCACCAGGCTTGTGTGTGAAACAAGAACTGAAGTGCTCACAGATGAGGCAGCGATTAGCATCCAAACCTACCCCATGCCAAGCAAGAGCTGTTGTTGCTGGGATCCAAAGTTATCTAGGTGATCACTGACAAATAGCTTCCCCCAGAACATGAGAAATCTCCAGCCACCTGCTCTTTCTTGGCTGGTGGAGTGAAACAGATTTCCTAGTCTACTGGCTCTGCTAAACTGTGAGTTCCAGGTGAGCCAAAGCCACTCTTCCAGCCGTTGAAAGAAAAAAATGACCTCAGTCAGCAGGAGGACTCTCTCCTGCCAGAAGAAAGGAAAAGAGACTTGAGAAATCATTTAACCCAAGACCCTCATTGTACAGATCAGAATTCAGGTCAAGTGCTTCGCCTAAGTCATAAAGCAGTTATTTCATTGCAAAAACAGTATCAGCAAAAACCTCTCTGGCTAAATTAAAGATACTCCCAGGGGGGAATCATGATGTATGTAATGAGCAGAGTACTGGTATTGATTGAGACTCTCTTGGCTTGTATTTTAATTCTTCAATTATATACAAGCTACCAAGGTAACTTTAGCAACTTCAGTTTCCTTGATGCTATCTTACAGGGTCATTTTGAAGAGTACGTGTGACAATTCACATAATAGTCATGTAATTGCAACATGTAATTGTTATGTAATTGTACATAAATTAAGTACATGCTAGCAATTATTATTATTATTCAGTGCTAGCAATTATTATTATTATTCAGTGGCCCAGGAAATGTAAACCTATCAGCTATCTACTGATATCTTCAAAAGAAGAGGACATCCTACAAGGAACTGTGAAGTCGAATAAATTTCCAAAATTTAAAGCTAAAGTTAAATAGTTGGTCTAGATCACCAACTATTCAGTGTTTTAAAAATTCTCTCTTCCTTATCTTTGGAATGACTATCCAAAGATTTCAGCAAATGCAACTGGCCCAGAAATGTAACCACATATAATATAGAGCTTAAAAAATAAAGGTTTTTATTTCCATCTAAAACTCTCATTTGAGCCTTTAAACCAGATTCTAGCTCTTTTATAGAAGAGGGAAAAAACAAACATTTACAAAGTATGAGGAACTCTGCCTAATTTGAGCCTTGAGCCATGGTTTAAGCATTCTTTTCAAGAAAAGCCTCCATGATTAATTATCACTAATTATATTTTTTTTCTCTAGGAGATCAACAATGAACTAGATAACATTTGGGAGAGTTTATTTTTGGTTAGCCTATTAATCTTAGCCAGAATAATCAGGGGTTGGGAATATGAAAAGATTTCAGGAACATCAGAGATCAGGATTTCAAAAAGGAACAAGGCAGGGTTTTCTCCCCTCCCCCAAAATAACAAACAAACAAACAAACAACAAACAAAACAAACCAAAGACACAGGGGTGAGGTGAGGGTACTTATAGAGCTTACTCCTTTAAGTAAATTCTTTAAAAAAAAAATCATTTTGAGTATTACTCTTAGGCCTGGCCATGTTTATTGATATGACTATGGATTTGGGACACCTTTGGGAAGACCCATTCCTTCTTTAACTTCAAAAATCAGTAAATATGAGCATACAGTTTCAAGAAATCACAAGCTGTCATTTAGCTTACCTCCCTGGTACCAGGTATGTTTTCTCAAATGATTTCCTAGTGTCCTTTTACTATATACATAAAAACAGAAGCCATTGGAAGTGGCTTATTGTCTTGCAACTATGGAAGTTCCCTCAGGGAAAATCTGAAACAAGCCCCATACACAGGGGAGAAAGGGACTGAAGAAAGAGGCAGGCCACTCCAGATGGGTAGGTGGCAGTTTTAATAAGCAAGGAAATTTGCAAATAACGCTGGTCTTCTTCACCAAGCAGATCCCTGCATCCCCCCACCAAAACCATGAAAGTTTACACAGAGGCCTTACCTGGGCTCAGTCACGTGCATACGGTACAGAGGGTCTCAACAACACTTGGCTCTCTCACATCTGTGTTTTTCAAGTTTCTCCGAACTTGAGAAGAATGGGCAAGACATATACTTCAAGACAGGGGAAGGGTTAATACATAGCCTCTGATTGCTGGAGTTCAGCTCAGAGGTCAATCAGCAGCCATGTCCTCTGATGACCTCCTCCAACATGGCGGGATCAAGCAACTGGGGCACCCACATGGAACTTTCAGATGTTTCATATTCCAGGAGTAATTTCTCTGATTCCCTTAAGGAGGTTGCTATGGTATTGTCCGGCCAGCTTCATTACAATATTATAGGCTGCTACTCCAAAAATATTTGTCTCATTTTCTTAATGGTACAGTGGACACTGAAAGACATTGTAGGTCTTTTTGTTTGATTATTTGTGTGCGTGTTTTGTATTTGGAAACATGAATGCGGAAAAGGAAAATGATAATAATGAAGATCCTATAGTGTTAGAGTTCATTAAGCTGGTTAAAATTTTCCCAGCTGATACTTTCTTCTCTTGTTGTGTGAGGAAACTGACATTTTTTTTTGTTTCTTTATTTAAATGGATATAGTATTAGGTGAGAGAAAAAAATCATTTTGAGTATTCCTTCTAGGCTTGGCTGTGCTTATTGATGATAAGCAAAACTTAATCAATTGGGCAAGGCCACCACCCTCCTCTCCCAGCTGTCTTCACTCGAACTGAATCAGGAAGCAATTTTATAGGCAATTATGTTTGCTTTTTGGTGCTGTCACTTTATATAAAATTTGCCAGTAAAAAAAAAAAAAAGTTGCCACTATGTTCAACTGCAAATGTGGAATGATAAATCATTTAAATGAGAATTGAAACCTGTAGTAAGGCATGAATTTCTGTGATGAACTTAGTAAAGCAGCTGGTTTGAATTTGACTCACCAAATAATGATGAGTTAGGAAGTTGAGGGATGTGAACAAATGGAGAAAAAAAAATGGATAATAGATCAAAAAAGATCTGGCACAAATATAGAAGTGCCAATAATATAAGCCTTATTTTTTTATTAAAAAATATTTTTTTTTTACATTTATTTATTTTTGATAGAAGAGAGACAGAGCACAAGTGGGGGAAGGGCAGAGAGAGAAGGAGACACAGAATCCAAAGCAGGCTCCAGGCTTCAAGCTGTCAGCACAGAGCCGGACGCCGGGCTCAAACTCACAAACCGCGAGATCATGACCTGAGCTGAAGTTGGACGCTCAACGGACTGTGCCACCCAGGTGCCCCTATGAACCTTATTTACTTTCATTTGTTTCCTAAAGCTTTGGTCCTTAGTAAGGTTAGAGAAAGATCATCTTAAGAATCATCTAGAACAACATGAATGAACTTTGAATAATTATGCAAAGGGAAATAAATGAGTCATAAAAAGACAAATACTGTTTAATTCTACCTAAGTGAGGTATCTAGAGTAATCAAAGTCATGGAGACACAATGTCTGATGGATTCCAGAGGCTGTCGAGAGGGGGAAATGAAGCTGTTTAATGGGTACAAAGTTTCAGTCTGGGAAGATGAAAAAGTTCTGGAGATGGATGGTTATGATGGTTGTACAATATGAATATACTTAATGCTACAGAACTGTACACTTTATTTTCTTGAGAACCATAACTGGAGAAAGATAGCAAAGAAAAAGATTGATTACAATGATAAAATTGAAATAGCCGTGGAAAACAAAATGTGTGTGTGTGTGTGTGTGTGTGTGTGTGTTACCAAATTTCCTTATAAAATCTGGTTTAACCTTAAAATGTGTAGAAAAATCTCAGCAAAAGAGTGCCCCCTTGTGGACCTCTGTAAGGTGGCAAAATCCATAATGAATAAACCTGGCTGTCCCTCTGAAGTCTCTTGAATTATACATTCCAGTTCTTGCACGTAACCCCCACACTTACATTCCTTGAGGGCAGAAGAACTCAAACACCTCCCCAAAGTTAATTCAAAATCAGAGACCAAAATAAGGATGTTGATATATTTTGGAGAGATTCTTTCTTTCACTGTTTTTGTTGACAGTCAAAAGACAATTAAATTTCTTAAAAGTTTTAAAAGTTGAAGCTCAATTTACATGGTAATTGTAACATAGGGTATTTAAATTCATATTGGGTTTCTGGAAGAAGCCTCTTCAGCAGAAAAAAATATTTGGAGTGAGTTTTTTTGGAGGGGTATATTTTTGAAGATTAACTTTATTTCATTCATTACTATATTTATATATTACTATATTTGGTTCTGTTACTCAGCAGGAGCGATTTTGCTGTTATTGGCATCTAATTTTGTTGTTAATAAATAAGAAACTGGAGAAAATAAATCTCTCTTTCATCATCACAAAACGGTATAATGCCCTTCCACAATAGATATTTTTTGCTTTTTGATGATTGCATAATTGTTTCTTTTTTTAACCTAGAGAATTTCATCAATCTCATTTGGTGGCCAAGGAACATGTTAAATAAAATTTCTCAAGGTCATTGAAAAAATGAGTGGGAAAGCAAGATTAAAATCCTGATGTACTGATTCTGTACACTAATCTTAGCCAATTGCCAATGCTGCTGCTCTAAAAATGCATATTCTTAAGTGGAAGAAATTTTGAGTTGAGGTTTCTCAAGGTAATTCTATGATTTTGAGGGGGAAATAACTTATAGGATTTGATTAAAAAATTATTTTGTAAGTATAGGTTCTTAACTACAAGTATCTTAAGTTGAAGAAGACAACAGAATGATTAATTGCACCTGCTGGCAGCTTTCACTTGACCTTGTAAAGGTTAGAGTTCTCCAGAAATCTCATTAGACACCCTTTCTACCCTTGGGCTTATTTTTCCTTAGGATCTAGAACCTGAACTAATCTAGTATTAATGAAATAACTGTAAGTAGCTTAAGCTATTTGTAGTTCTGCATCCTGATATTCTTTGGAGACCATTAATTAAAAGTTCATGATGTCATTATAATATCTCTTTAACGGGCTAGTATCATATCCAATTGTAACTATGTTGGTATTTTTAAAAACGTCTTATTTGGGGATAATTTTAGATTAACAGAAAATTCCAAAGATAGTATAGAGAATCCCCATGTACTCTTCACCCAGTTTTCCCTCATGCTACCATCTGACACTACCACGTTAACTGTGTCAATATTTAGAAACTAATATTGGTACGTCAGTATTAACTAAACTCCAAATTTTATTCTCTTTTCCTATTAAAGTTTTTTCTCTATTCCAGATTCCCATCCAGGACATCACATTGCATTTAGTTGTCATGTCTCCTTAGTCCTCCGGTCTGTGACAGTTTCTCAAACTTTCCCTGTTTCTCATGACCTTGACAGTTTTGAGAAATATGCATTTTGTAGATTGTCTCCAAATCTGGTTTTGTCTGATATTTTTTTTATGAATAGACTGGAGATTTTTGTGTGGAATACTAAAAAGATGACAGTGGCCTTCACATCACATCATATCAGAGAGACATGATACCACTGCTAAGGTGACCTCGGTCATGAGGTTACAATAGTGCTTGCCAAGTTTTCCACTGTAAAGTTGCTGTTTTTTTCCATTTTTTCTTTTCACTGTTTTTTGGAAGGGGATCACTATGTCCAGCCCACACTAAAGGTGGAGGGGGGGCTGGTGGTGGAGAATTTTGCTCCACCTGCTGGAGGGGGAGTATCTGCACACATTATTTGGAATTTTCCATAAGGAAGACGTATCTCTTCCCTCCACCCCCATCTATTTGTTTATTCAATGGTTTCTTTATATCAGTATGGACCTGTGTATATTTTATACTTTGGATTATAATCCAATACTACTTTCTTTTGCTGCCTAACTCATTCCATCTTTGGCCATTGGGATCTCTTTCAAGATTCATTCCTATGACCTTTTGCTATGCCCCCATTCTTTTGTTTTCTTAAACACTTCCTTACATTTTAGTATTACAAAATGCTCCAAGTTCCTCTAATATTTACCTTGCACCAGACCTAAAATCCACCATTTTACCAAGGAGCTCCTATCGCTATTGGCAAATTGTAGTTAGAAACCAAGATTTCCACACTTGGTGCACTCATTGCTATTGGTGTCACTGCTTCTCGGCCCTCTTAGCAGATGGAACTAGGAAACAAGTATGTATATTAACCTATGGATACACATATATATATATAATTATCTCTGTATCTCTCCAGCTGTATATAGATCCTGGGTGGATGGATGGATGGATGGATGGAAGGATGGATAGGCAGGTAGGTGGTAGATAGATAGGAATCCATACTGAAGTCTCTGACACCAATCCAGTACCAAAGGATTTGTTCTAGCCTTCTGTGAGAATTTTTTTTTAATTCTTGAATTTTATTTCCTCTTATTAACTGAATTTTTGTAACTTGTTTTATATTACTGAATAAAATTCCCTTATTCAGCCACTGCCAGTGTACTTTGGTGGCGTAATCATGTTGCCATATCGTTCTGTGTAAGTCGAGTAAAAGTTTTTTGACCCAGGTATAGACAGTGCTGGTTGCCTACCTAATATCTATTCATCTCTTCTCTGTTCCCCAAATTTTAGAGGTAGCCCTATATCCAATTTAAAAATTCTCCTCTCCAGACTGTCTTTAAGCTGGAGTTGCTCTATGTAATTTATATTTATAATATACAAGAGGAAGCTCCCTGGGTGGAGCACACAGGAAAGCTATTGTTTTCTCAATAAAATACATCTTTGTTCTTCATTCTACTCTCTCCCTCTCATCTGAGACATGCACATGACGTCTGGAGATGGAGCAGCCACCTTATTCACAAGAGGATAAAAGCTATACAGTAAAGATGGCAGAGCCACAAGATAGGAGTTGGTCTCATGAGTTCTCAGACACCTGCACCAGCTTTAGACTGATGACCTCCAGGCTTGTTACTTGGGGAAAGTGAGTTCATATTATGCCAGCTACTGCAGTCTGTTATGTGAGGTTGAACACAGTCTTTTTTTTAATAATTGATTTACTTTTTAATTTACATCCAAATTAGCATATAGTGCAACAATGATTTTAGGAATAAATTCCTTAATGCCCCTTATCCACTTAGCCCATGTCCCCTCCCACAATCCCTCTAGTAACCTTCTGTTTGTTCTCTATATTTGAGAGTGTCTTATGTTTTGTCCCCTTCCCTGTTTTTATATTATTTTTGTTTCCCTTCCCTTATATTCATCTGTTTTGTATCTTAAAGTCCTCATATGAGTGAAGTCATATGATATTTTTCCTTCTCTTACTAATTTCACTTAGCATGATACCCTCTAGTTCCATCCACATAGTTGCAAATGGCAAGATTTCATTCTTTTTGATTGCCGAGAAATACTCTATTGTATATATATACCACATCTTCTTTATCCATTCATCCATCTATGGGCATTTGGGCTCTTTCCATACTTGGCCTATTGTTGATAGTGCTGTTATAAACATTGGGGTGCATGTGCCCCGTCAAAACAGCACACCTGTATCCCTTGGATAAATGCCTACTGGTGCAATTGCTGGGTCGTAAGGTATTTCTGTTTTTAATTTTTTGAGGAACCTCCATAACTGTTTTCCAGAGTGGCTGCATTAGTTTGCATTCCCACCAACAAGGCAAAAGAGAATCTTTCTCCACATCCTCGCCAACATCTGTTGTTGCCTAGTTGTTAATGTTAGCCATTCTGACCGGTGTAAGGTGGTATCTCATTGTGGTTTTGATTTGTATTTCCCTGATGATGAGTGACGTCAAGCATTTTTTCACGTGTCGGTTGGCCATCCGGATGTCTTCTTGGGAGAAGTGTCTATTCATGTCTTTTGCCCATTTCTTCACTGGATCATTTGTTTTTTGGGTGTTGAGTTGGATAAGTTCTTTATAGATTTTGGATACTAACCCTTTATCTGATAATGTCATTTGCAAATATCTTCTCCCATTCCATCGGTTGCCTTTTGGTTGCTGATTGCTTCTTTCAACGTGCAGAAGATTTTATTTTGATGAGGTCCCAATAGTTCATTTTTGCTTTTGTTTCCCTGTGCCTCCAGAGACGTGTTGAGTAAGAAGTTGCTGCAGCCAAGGTCAAAGATGTTTTTGCCTGCTTTCTCCTCGAGGATTTCAATGGCTTCCTGTCTTACATTTAGGTCTTTCATCCATTTTGTGTTTATTTTTGTATATGGTGTAAGGAAGTGGTCTAGGTTCATTCTTCTGCATGTCGCTGTCCAGTTTTCCCAGCACCATGTGCTGAAGAGACTATCTTTATTGTACTCGATATTCTTTCCTGCTTTGTCAAGGGTTAGTTGGCCATACGTTTGTGGGTCCATTTCGGAGTTCTCTATTCTGTTCCATTGATCTGAGTGTCTGTTTTTGTGCCAGTACTATACTGTCTTAATGATTACAGTTTTGTAATACAGCTTGAAGTCTGGGATTGTGATGCCTCCTGCTTTGGTTTTCTTTTAAAGATTGCTTTGGCTATTCACGGTCTTTTCTGGTTCCATAAAATTTTAGGATTGTTTGTTCTAGCTCTATGAAGATTGCTGGTGTTATTTTGATAGGGATTTCATTGAATATGTAGATTGCTTTGGGCATTATTGACATTTTAACAATATTTGTTCTTCCTATCCAGGAGCATGGAACATATTTCCACTTTTTTGTGCCTTCTTCAATTTCTTTCATAAGCTTTCTGTAGTTTTCAATGTATAGATTTTCCACCTCTTTGGTTAGATTTAATCCTAGGTATTTTATGGGTTTTGGTGCAAATGTAAATGGAATCAATTCCTTGGTTTCTCTTTCTGTTGCTTCATTGCTGGTGTATAGGAATGCAACCGATTTCTCTGCATTGATTTTATATCCTGCAACTTTGCTGAATTCATGAATCAGTTCTAGCAGGTTTTTCGTGGAAACTTTTGGGTTTTCCACATAGAGAACCATGTCATCTGCGAAGAGTGAAAGTTTGACCTCTCCTCACTGATTTGGATGCCTTTTATTTCTTTGTGTTGTCTGATTGCAGAAGCTAAGACTTCCAATACTGTGTTGAATAACAGTGGTGAGAGTGGATATCCCTGTCTCGTTCCTGACCTTAGGGGGATAGCTCTCCATTTTCCCCCATTGAGGATGATATTAGCATTGGGTCTTTCATATATGGCTTTTATGATCTCAAGGTATGCTCCTTCTATCCCTACTTTCTTGAGGGTTTTTATCAAGAAAGGATGCTGTATTTTGTCAAATGCTTTCTCTGCATCTATTGGGAGGATCATATGGTTCTTGTCCTTTCTTTTATTGATGTGATTGTTTTGTGGATATTGAACCAGCCCTGCATCCCAGGTATGAATGCCACTTAGTTGTGGTGAATAATTTGTTTAGTGTATTGTTGGATCCAGTTGGCTAATATCAAAAATATGGAACGCTTCATGAACCCGAGTGTCATCCTTGCACAGGGGACATGCTAATCTTCTCTGTATCTCCCCAACCTTAGTATATGTGCTGCCAAAGCAAGCACTGTTGTGTCATATTTAGGTGTTGAAAAGTATATTTAGTTTCAAGGGTTAATTTACAAAGAATTTAATGGCATTCTTTTTATCATCAGGGCCAGCAAGTTTCAGGATCAAACAAAGCTTCATGTATACATACTGGATAAAGGCATACATTTTAGAAAAACAAGGGACTTGTGTATGGGCCCTCAGATATTCATATCATAAAAAATTGATTTTCAGGATGTGATTTAATATATTAATAATACAGCCCAAAGATTTTTGGGAAGGGAGGAGAAGATACAGGGTAAGGATTGGAAGAATTCAGGGATTGTAAGGTGGGAGAATACGCAGTTTGAAAAAATCATATTAGGGGGCTCCTGGGTGGCTTGGTCGGTTAAGCATCCAACTTCGGCTCAGGTCATGATCTCAGGGTCCGTGAGTTCGAGCCCTGCGTCGGGCTCTGTGCTGACAGCTCAGAGCCTGGAGCCTGTTTCAGATTCTGTGTCTCCCTCTCTCTTCCCCTCCCTGTTCATGCTCTGTCTCTCTCTGTCTCAAAAATAAATAAACGTTAAAAAAAAATCATATTAGGAGTATAATGACTTTTGATCACTATATTTAATATTCTTTGAAAGTTGATAATAATGATAATAATAATAGATATGTTCTTCTATGTTCCAGCCAAAATGCTAATCAATATGACATTGACTTGCTACAATAATACTTTGCAGTAGCTACTCTTAGTGTCTGCATTTAAAAAATGAGGAAACTCAAATATGGAAATTTAAGCTCACATATCAAGTTAGTGCATAGTATTCAAAACCAAGAGCATCTTATTCCAGGTCCTATGTCCCTTCCCACCTCACCAAACTGTTTCCTTGCTAAATAACATTAAAGGAAATTATAGGGCTCCTATCTTATCAGATAGCACTTTACAAAAGGTGTTTTTTAAAAAGTGAAGTGCTATCATTACACTCTGAGTGAAAAATGAAAAGATGTTGTTGCTTTTTTTTACCTACTGATAGAAGTAAATCACATTGCTAAATCACATACATTTCTAGATGAATATAGCAACTTAAACTGACATTTGATTTGCAGGGGTCTATGACCTTAGGTCACTGCAGTGTCACTAAGAAATCTTTTCTCAATCCAAAGATAAAAAAAATGAGATATACTTTTTTC